>NW_024062657.1:1200000-1663484 GCF_006381635.1 Hibiscus syriacus
TTTGTTCTCCTAGCATTTTTGGAAGCAAAGTTATTGACTAGCTCTTTATAATTAAGACTCTCCAATAGATCGTTTTCAATAGCTATCAATGCCAATCCATTAAGTCTCTCTTGTGACATTGTGGACCGCAAGTAGACTTCAATAACTTCATTTTGAAAAACTTCTTTTGCAAATGCCACCGTTACTGGAATAGTCAATAGTACTCTAAATGCAATTAGTGCATTAGGAAAACAATCGACCTTTTTCATAAATTTTAAAACATCAGTAGGTCTCATATTTTCAGCTGGCAAGAAATTGTTAAGTAACCTTAGCTCCACATAGAGTTCATTTGCATCAATATCTGATCGTCCGTTTTTCTTGAGTACATCTTCAAGATGACTACAACATGACTTAAGGTGGTTGTCATCAAAGAACTTTAACTTGTCACAAGAGAACAAGAAACCAAAATTTTTCTCGTACTCTTTGTATTGTTCAAACCTTGTTGTAAGAAAAGCAATTGCCTGATCAACAATATACAAGAAGTAGTTGACTTTAAATGACTCCTCTGCAGAAAAAGAAGCATCTTGATTAATTGAACTCTCGTCAAATTGTCTTTTCCTACGAATTACACGTCTTTGAGGGAAGACAGGATCAACATTTATTTCAGTTGCAATTTGCTTAGCAATATCGACAGCTTTTGAGAACCTCGTGTTTCTAAACTCCTCAAAGAAAGAGATCAAACCTTTCACTTCTTTAATAGCAACATCAATAAGCATATCTTTGGATTGTAAGTTTTTGCTCACTAAATTTACGGTGTATAATATATCGAACCAAATGATGACAATTGAAACTAAAAACTCAAAATCACCAAGCTCATTTGTTACTAAAGATTTAGCTTCACTTTTTATTTTGGAATCATTATCGTTCTCTGTAACTTGAAGTAAAGCTTCGCTTACTTCCACAATCTGAAATCTAATAGCTTTGACACTATCAACACGACTTTCCCAGCGTGTGGTTGACAATGACTTAAATTTCAGTCCTTGAACATTATTCTTCAAAATTTGCCACCTTTTAGAAGAATTGGAAAATATTGTGTATATGCGTTGCATTACTCCAAAAAAATCTCTAGCTTTTCCACAAGTATTAGCCATGTCACATAATGTTAGATTAAGACTATGACAACCACAAGAAGTATAAAATGCTCTAGGATTTATATCTAGAAATTTCTTTTGTACTCCATGATGTTTACCTTTCATATTCGATCCATTGTCATAGCCTTGACCACGTATATCATCAATATCAAGACCAAGTGACTTCAATTCATCTTGTGTTGTATCAAAAAGTCACTGACCAGTGGTATCATTAACATTTAAAAATCCTAAAAAGGATTCCTCAACACTGACACTTGTGGATGAGAAATTTACATACCTCAATATCAAAGTCATTTGTTCCTGATGACTGGAATCTGGGGTACAATCAAGTATCACTGAGTAATACTTTGCTTGCTTAACTTTTTTTATGATATCTGATTTGATTGCATGTGCAAGTAAAGTTATTAACTCATTTTGGATTGTATGACCGAGATAGTGAACATTGATGTTATCACTTGTGATACGTCTCACGTGCTCTTTAATAACTAGGTCAAACTCTTCCAGCATTTCAATTAAACCCAAAACGTTCCCGTTGCTCTTTTGATACAACTTCTCGTTCGATCAACGGAAAGCTAAATTATGTTTAGCAAGGAACTTTACAATTGAAATAATTCTCTGAAGAACTTTCTTCCAATGATCTCTCTCTTTTTCAAATTGTTCTTGTTCCACTTTATCAATTGTTTCATTATTTTTTAATCTATGACGAATATCAAGCCAAGTAGTCATTTTTGTGACATGTTCTAGGCCCACTTCATGCTCTTTAAGTCTAGTGCTAAGATGTTGCCAATCTGTAAAACTGTCATTAGCTAACTGACCTTTTGCAAGCCATTTCCTAAATATTTTACAACAGAAACAAAAAACTCTGTCAAACTCTTTGGAATATACTAGCCATTCTCTATCCACCTTCTCATTGTTTGGAAGGATTCTAGTATATAAAGCGGAAGAAAATTGTCTTGAAAATTTATCTTTAGGACCCTTCTCAAATGACATATCTCTTTTAGGACCCTTTGATACCAGAACCTTAATCATGTCAGAACTAAGATCATCCCAACGTCTCGGATCAAATATATCAACATGATTAACATCAACATTAGTATCATCAACATGGTCATTATTAACATCATCCGCACCTTCACCATCAATATCGCCATCATCGACATTAGTATTATTAACATCATCAACATCTTCGCCATATACATCAACATCATTAACATGATCAATAACAACATTTTGATCTCGAGAAAAAACTTGTGGTTCTCTTTGAATAAACTTATTTAGAGCTCCACTTTGAGACTTAATGAGTTCTTCGAGTCTTTTTCTCTTTTTACGTTTTTCATGTCCTGATTCATGTTTTCTTAACCTAAGAGGCATAATCTCTGAACATGTTCAATAAATAGCCAATACAAATACAATTAGAAACTTCAAACATAAGATATGTGTAACTCAAATACTTTACTATTACTATTTTGTTTGATTGATAATAAAGTTATGAATCATTATAGTTTGTTTGATAGAGTTTAACTAATTAAATGTGGCTTTTACACTACTATTAGTTAACTAATAGTCTAATATTATATATAGAATTATAAATCATAAATAAAAACACCTAAAATAATTTAAAATATAAAAAATAAAGCTACAGAAAAGTGAGCATAGCCAAACACTAATAATCTTGAAACATCACACACACATACATAAATAATTAATTATTTTATATTTTTATTAATAAACTAAAAATAAAAATTAATAATCTTGAAGAAATTAAATAATAATAAAAAACATTTATTAACCTTGAAAAAGAGAAAAGTGCAGTCGCAATCACAGAAGAGAGGAGAGGCAAACACTAAAACGCCACATATACATAAATAATTAATTATTTTATATTTTTATTAATAATCTAAAAATAAAAAACTAATAATCTTGAAAAAATAAAATAATAATAAAAACATTTACTAACCTTGGAAAAGAGTCGCAGAGAAGAGGAGAGCGTAGAGATTTTTGTATTTTTTTTACTTTGCAGGGTGTTTCTGCAGAGGAGAGAGGAGGCAAATATCTAAGTTTTACTTTTTAGAATTTTTTAAACTGACCGTCAAATATTATTTAATGTGGGCTTTGGACTTGAAAATTCTTGGATCAAATATCTTAAATACACATATATACAAAAGATTTAAAAAAAATTGGAGGCCCTTACAAAAATTGGGCCTTGTGCGGTTGGGCAGCCCGCACAAGCCTAAAACCAACCCTGTATTAAAGGTACATTGGTGTTAAAACTTATAAACATATGTAGGTGTGTTAATTGGTATGTATTTAAGAGATGGGTAAATTACAAAAATGGTCTCCCGACTATAGGACGTTATTTTATTGAGTCCATCGACTTCTAAATATTATAAAAGGTCCTTCGATTATAGAGTGTTGCTTTGTTGAGTCCATCAACTGTTAAAAGTTACAAAACGGTCCTTCTACTATAAGAAGTTATTTTGTTGAGTCTCTCGATTATTAAAAATAACAAAATGGTCACCTAACTATTCATATATTCCAAACTCCTGCTTTTTCGTTAAACATTTATGGTCGTTTGAGTTGAATGTTAACATAATAACTAAGATATGGTAATCGTTTGAAATTTTGGGATCAATTTTATCATATCTCAGCCAGCAGGTTAACGTCTAGCTCATACTATCGTTAATTGTTTAATGAAAAATGATGAGTTTGGAACATATGGATAGTGTGATGACAATTTTGTAACTTTTAATAGTCGATGACTCAACAAAGCAACACCCTATAATCAAGGGATCATTTTATAATTTTAAATAGTCGAGAGACTCTATAAAACAACATTCCATATTCGGATACCATTTATATACTTTGCCTTAAGAGATATAATAATATAATATTTATGATTTGTGAAAGGTAAGATGAACCCTTAATGTGATTTAGTCGTCGAGGAAAATGCATTTTATATGTCATTATATGTGCTTTGAATTATATGTCATTATATGCTATTTGAATGAGTGATGGATCCAGAAATTTAAAAGTAAGTATTCAAAAAATTTAATACTCTTTTTTCTTAATAAAATAGGTATATTTTTTATTTTTTTTATTTATCTTCTTCCCTTAATATATTGAACTATCAATATTTTACTTAAAATGATGGGGGCAAAGCAACGTAGGAGACGAAGCGGCAGGTATATTCAAGGAAACCAGAGGTGATGAAATGACGGGCATCTACCAGGTAACCGAAGAAGTCATAGCTACGGATACTCCCAAGAAAACCAGAGAAGATGTAGCTGGGACTTCCAAGGGGGCAAATAATGATCAGAGTAACACTGAAGGAAAGAACTACAGTGGTATTCTACCATCTTAGAACAGTGACTTCACTGTGTTTGTCGATAACCTTAGCAAGCACGTTTCAAGAAGGGCTATCTAGGAGCTTTTCAATCACTACGGCAGAGTAACAAAGGCTTTCATTCCAGGCACAAATAAGAAGACAAAGTATAAATATTCTACCTTCGCTTCTGTTAGTTTTTCCAACTCGGTTTGTATGAATGCTGCGATAGGTAAAATAAATAATATGGCTATCGACGGTAGTGCTGTGATAGTCTCTATCGCAGTAAGGGATTTGAATCTTACCGAGAGGTAGCTGTCATAGAAAAGCTCGGGGTCAGGGATAATCAACTGTACAGGGACACCTGCTTGAGGAGTCGAAACGTTATTCAACCATAGTATTAAATTACGGTCGCAATGCAACGTAACGCCCGCATCGTAATGTTTTTTAAAGTTATCGCGACGCAATATCAGCTCAACGCGATAAGTGAATCACATCATGATTGTTGCGGTAAAAAACCGTTACATAACACTACAACACGCTATAAATTGCGCCGCAACACCACAACAAAATTTAAATTATCTTAAATATAAAATTACATAGATGAATTGTTCTAATTTAATTCTTAAAACTGGATTATAAATATACATCATTAATAATATCATCATAGTTATGTTTAAAATTAGTTACTTAAATTTGAATTAATTAAATTATTTATTAACGTTATTTTAAAATTAAATTAATTTAAATTTAAATTGATTTTTCTTACATTTAAAATTGACGTGATTAATTTTAAATTAAATTTTTATATTAAAATTAAGTATCATAATTATATGTTTATTTATTATTATATAAATTTTTTATAGAGAGGAATTCAATTTAAAATACTATAATAGTATATGTATTTTATCTATTTACTATGAAACTATAAAATTTTATCTAATCCATCATATAATAGTATATATTTATCATTAACATTATAATTGTTAGTATCTATTATTCAATATGATAGAACTTCTATAGTTTATATTTGTTTTTAATAAAATTTTATCTATGAAATTAAATTTTTATTTTCAAAATAAAATATTAAAAGAATATATTTATATTATTATATTAAAAGATATCTGTAAAATATATAAATATAATATTTTAGACGTATTGTGATTTTTGATGAAGAGATCACGTCCGCGACAGCCGCAACACGTTACGTAACGTCCGCAACATCCGCAATCGCGATACCGCAACCGTAACAAAATCCGCAACCACAATTTGATACTATGACTCAACGTAATAGCCTTCTTGACATCCACATCCCGAATAGTGAGTAGGAATGGCTTCTGAAAGACTCCTTTAGACCCGAGTTAGTTCAGGAGGCTCTGTCGAAAGAAGGTGTTATAGTGAAGATAGCAAAGTGGAGTCATGAGTCCTCAGTCATCACTTTTGAATCAACAAAAGCCATGAACCTAAGGTGGTCCAAAAATAATGATCTATGGTTATTTTTTGACTGGCTTGCACCTTTAATTCAAAAGGAGGAGTACCTCATATGATCTACTCAGTCGCTCTAGAGGGGATTCCATTATACGGTTGGCACGAGAATTTTTTTGAGGCACTTGGCAACAGATGGGGCAGTTATTTAGGAATTGACGGGGCTACTAGATTGAAGGAGAGGTTGGACATTGCTAGGATATTCATCAGGGTTGCTAATCCCTACTTTATTCCACGGTCGCTCAAAGTTGTATCGAAAGGTTTTGATTATATAATTAAGGTATCTATGAGAGGAGACAAGGAACATAGATATGGTGTCTCCATCCCGGATGGGAATATTTTTGCAGATATCTGGCCTGAAAACACTCTGACAAAGATGGAGGTTAACTCTGGTCTAGAAGGCAAGAAGTTGGAAAGGCTCCCTAGAGCGATGGGCTCGGTCAGGTGTAAACGTGGAAAAGAGACCTGTTCGGAAAACATCCATTACTCCTCACAATGGCGACGCTATCATTTCGTCAGACTCAAATCCCACCGCGTTTGACGTTGCTAGGATATTCATCAGGGTTGTTAATCCCTACTTTATTCCACGATCGCTCAAAGTTGTATCGAAAGGTTTAGATTATATAATTAAGGTATCTATGAGAGGAGACGAGGAACATAGATATGGTGTCTCCATCCCCGATGGGAATATATTTGCAGATATCTGGCCTGAAAACACTCTGACAGAGATGGAGGTTAACTCTGGTCTAGAAGGCAAGAAGTTGAAAAGGCTCCTCGTCGACATGGAGCGATGGGCTCGGTCGGGTGTAAACGTGGAAAAGAGCCCTGTTTTGAAAACATCCATTACTCCTCACAATGGCGAAGCTGTCATTTCGTCAGACTCAAATCCCAACGCGTTTGACGTTTCTGGCCAAGATGCTCAAGAGGGTATCTCCACTTCCAATCGAAATTTACCCAAAAATGGGCCATCACCTGGGATCATGGTGTAATAATCGTGATCCTCTGATGTTGTTATACTGGATCGCTTCTTGATCTCTGCTGATTTTGCATTGGCGTTCCCCAACATTACTCGAGTCCTGTTACTGAAACTTTTGTCTGATCATAACGCCATCTTACTACACGAGGTATAACTGGTCTGGGAACAAGTGTGTTTCTGACTTAGAGAAACAAATTGCAGTGTAGACACCTATTTTTATCCGAGTCTTTTTTCATTTTATTTTATTGTTGTTATTATTATTATTATTATTATTGTTGTTGTTGTTACTATTATTATTTACCTTTTGCAGGCCCTAATTTAGAGCCCAAGACCAATCTGAAGCCCCAAGACCAAAACCAAATTACAACCGAAGCTCAGTACTAAAGCCCACGTTACAATAAACCCAACACTCCAACAGCAAGACCCGTAGCCCGGATGACCCAATTCAGGTCCAAACCCGGAGCCCGTACAAGATCCGACCCAACCCAAAACCCTAAACATATTAAGATTTCTGATGAATTTGCAACTGCCGCTTATTTCCAGTCGTTCGATCTATCCAGATCCAACGGTCCCAAAGAGGCATAGGGTTTAAAACCCTATATGCCCTCCACTGCCACCCACTGATGCCGTCGTTCTAGCCTAGAGAAAGGGAAATGATCATCAACAATGAAATGCATACATCAATCAAGAGAATAGAAAACAAATGCACATATATCTCGAGGATATATGCCATATAAAAAAAATCAGAATAAGGCACTCATACTCCCTTTGTTTCGGGAACCCAAATAATCAAATCAAATCAACATGCAGAGGGGAGGGGTTTCTTTAAAAGAGGGAGAGAGATTTTTTTAGTGACACGAAGAAAAAACCTAGGAAAAAGAGAGAAAATAGAAAGAAAAAAAACCTAGAAAAGAAAAACCATAGAAAAAATTAAAAGAAAACCACAAAAAGAAAAGAGAAATGAAACCAAAACTAAACCTAAACTTACATTTGAGATCTGCCTGGTAAAACACTCATCAGTACTAGGAGGCCTAAACCTCGAAGATAATGCATTTTACTCTTTGGAGGTTGGTAAAGGTCTGGAATAGGGAGAGTTTTTGGGTTTTTTAAGAAGGTTGGGGGGCTGTTTTCGAATAAGATGAGAGAGGAAAGGAAATAATTTTGGTCTTTTCTGGGCATGGGTTGCTCCTCGTGGCCACCGATCTACGATGGCCGGGGAGTTGAGGCCTTTATCTTAGGCTGAGGAAGGTAGAGAGACGGGGAAAGAAGATGGGGTCAGATACAGAGAAGAGGAGAGAAGGGAGAGCATTTAGCTCTCGGGTTTTTAAGGAGAGAGAAGGAAATGTGAAAATGAGGGAATATACCAAGTGAAGGCCTTTGGTTTGGCCTTATAAACCAAGTCCCAAACGACGTTGTGTGAAGGAGGGATCGAGGTGTAATTTCAAGAATGAGTAAATTATGCTAGAAGAGCCTCTGTGTTTTGTAAAGTTGTTTATTGGCATTTATTGTTTTTTATTTTGTATTTCATGCTCCGAGTTTGTAAAGTTTATATTTTGGTCATGTGGTTGTTTGTTATTAATATTTTTTAAATTCAGAAATTGTACTTTTATTTATAAAATTTACATTTTGATCATTAATTTTGTACTTTATGTTAAATATCAAATATGGCATGTATGTTTTCATTTTCTTATTTTAGTTATTTATCTGCTTTACGAAAAGGGTAATTTATATTTTTAGTACATAAGTTTTCCTGGTGTACTTTTTAGTCATTGTTTAAGCTCATTTTGGTTTATTTTCTTGTTTGGTCCCTGTTATTTTATTTAGGTTATGTTTATATCCTTTGTTAAATATATGTTTAATATTTTAGTACTTGTGTTGAGTTTTATTTTATTTAATCTTTGTCTTGTTTGAATTAATATTATGATATATATATATATATATATATATATATATATATATATATATATATATATATTACTTAATATGCATATTGTTCTTTATAATAAATTTTAACAAATTTATGATATTGTGGTTAAACTTAGTTGTATTTTAGTTCATTTTATATACTCAGTTTTCTTAATATGTACATTCGAAATTATTTTCAAGAACATTATTTGTAGAACGAGCGTAAAAAGTACCATTTAATCGAAGTGGTACAATCTGATACGACGTTTTAGTGTAATATGAACTTGAAAACACGAATATCGTTGTTGGAACTTATTAAAATTATAATATTTCTATTTCTATTTTATTTATTATTCTATTTTTATAATGTTTAATGTTTTAATTGTTTGTATGTTAGTATTAATGATATATGTTCTAAATAAATAAATTATATTTTCTGCAAATTTTTGATACCATTTTGTAGTAATTCGAAGATAAAATATTCTTTACAGATAAGAAATATGCGAGATAGTTTTCTTGACGGAAGATTGCAAATCTCGGGATTTCTTATCACGTAAAGGATTTTCTTTTAGTTTAATTAATATTCCATAAATAGATCATAATTTTACTTTTGATTTGAATTTTAAGTTCCATCATTACGATGGTATATAAGTGACTAAGTACCGATTTTTGGGCACTGTGGGGATGCTTATCCTTCCCTACGTGTAACCGACTTCCGAACCCCTAAATTTTTTTTGATAACGCAGACCAGTTTTTGTCTAAAAACGATTTTTCTTAAAATTGTTCTAAAAAAGATGTTTTTAGGTATTCAACCTACCTAACCCAAAGGCCGATGGAGACTCATTTGAATTTTATACAAATCAATTCAAAATCCTCAAATTTTCAAAATAAAGTCATATTTGTTTTTTAAATAACATTTAATTGTTTTTTCAAAAAAAAAAGTTATGACAGCTTGACGACTCTATTGGGGACCTTAGAGAGTCAGGCTGTCGATCGCTTATATATGATTGTTATGGTGGAAGTTATAATTTTGAATCTTTAGTTAAGTTATGTTCTATGTACTGAATTTTTTTAATTTCTTTATTTTATATACTAAAATTTTAATTGTTTTTGTTTTTTTTCAACTCTATCAAAATTCTTATTGAAGTTTGTTAGTTTTTTTATTGGTTTTTGAGTCAAAGGTTTGTATGTTTCTCCTCACACACATCATGACCATTCGCATAACATAAGCTCTAAACTCGAGCTTCGTTCCAAGTAAGTTGGGTGAACGCTTTGCTCTCATAAGAATTTATTCTTCGTATGAGTTTTAGCAAGTAACCTTCGGGATACACATTCCTTATATCTTCGTAGTAATTTATTTCTCATATAGATATAAGGAAGTGGATTCCCTCGAATTAAACTCGATTCGTTTATGCTTGTAATGGGTTAGGAATGAGGGTTTGGCAGCCCAAGGGGCACCAACATTAAGGATAATTTGAGTACCTTTTCTGTTAGAGCCGAAACCATACATATAGAGAACCTTAGAACTGTTTCCCTAGGTATAACATACCGAACCTCTGTCCATCAGTAGGTACCCAAAATAGGTGTACACAAAGGAGAAGCCTACTCTAACATTTTATTTATTTATTTATTTATTTTCAAAATATGTAAAATATATTCATTATGTTTGAATAAAAAATGTGAAATAGAATTTATGTGCAGTTATGGTTTAATTAAATAAATTTAAGAGGGTATAGAGCATGTTTGGGTAGAACCCTTTTTGATGAATTTTATTCGGGTTTGTTTTGACTAATTGTTTTGTTTGTTTTGTTTTGTTTTGTTATTTTTTTTTCTTCATATTGCATATACATATCATTAGAAAAGGTGATTGATCTGTGAGTATCGATAAAGTGGAAAGACTTTCATGATTGAAAGGAGTTTCCTAAACAAAGAAGTGAATTCGACAGATTTAAGGAATTGGTCCGATGCCAAGCAGAAAGAGCGAGGGGATAACCTCCCTGGGAACTACGTGTTAGAGTTGTCCGATTATACACCAGTCTTCTTAAAGAAGAATGAGCTTTAGGGATTGAAGACGAATTGGGAAAGTTGGAATCTTATTGAGAGACAAGCTTTTCAACAGACTTATAGGGATATATTTCATCTTATATATGTTAAGGTAGACTAAGTCCTCATTCAAAGTCTGATACAGTTTTGGAATCCAGCCTATAGCTGTTTCAACTTCAACATACAGGTGACTTCGACCCTTGAGGAATACCACTTTCTGTTGAATTTTCCAAGTGTTAAAATGGATAAAATCTACTATCGATCGATAAAAGGGCCTTCATTTAAATCAAAGCTTTCAAATATTTCGGGCACGAGCGACAAATAGGTAAATGATCATTTGCAAAAAAAGGGAGAAAGTAAGGGAGTTCCATGGTCACACCTACAAAAGATAATCGAAGCACACGTAGATGAAAATATACAGAGAGATGTGTTTGCTTTGGGTATATATGGTTTGATAATTTTTACCAAGTGCTTGGGGCTGATCGAGTTAGCAGTAGTTGACTTGGTTGAGAAGTTGAAAAGGGAAATGAATCCAGTTCATGCGATTCTAGCTGAGACTTTCTGATCTTTGAATATCTGTAGAAGACTGGGTGGACGTCGTTTTATGGGATATGCTCAGATGCTTACCGTATGGATCAAAAGTCATTTCTGGAAGGAAGAAAAGTCAACTATAATCACTTTTTGAAAAATTATTCTCCCATTGCTAAATACCTTATGAAGAAGTGGCCTGAAGCATCACAGAAAGATCAGTGGATTGAATTCTTCATGAATCTACAGGGTCAAAACATAGCATGTAGAACTCCATGGTTGATGCACACAAAGATTTTGTTCAAATGTGGAGATTTGGACTGGATCATACTAATGGGACTGTGGGGAGGAGTCAGATACGCTCATTTATTAGTCTTGAGAGAGTACGGTACTCGACAGTTTGTTCCCGTGACTCATGGGCTGGCTGGTGCTGAATTTGATTATAAAGAAGTCAATTATAGGAATAAAGTCAATGATGTAGTTGATTCTTGGAAGTTGACTTTCAGGACCAAGGTAGTTGGAGCGGATGTTATATTAACACCCGATTATGAAGCCTGGAGAATCCAAAGGGTAAATGACAAAATCCCTTTAGCATCGGGAGAGGGATCAAGGTTGATGGAAGAACAAATTAGAAATATCCCTTTGAACATGGAAATCCAGTGAAGCAAGTTTGAGATAGAAAAGGCTAAAGATTCCAAGAAAATATAAGAGATGGAGAGAGAAAATTTTATGTTATCTCTCGATGCTGAGTTTCATTCCAGACAGTTTGTAATGATAAGGAAAAGGAAAGAGGGAGTGGAAGCTGACCTAGAAGACCTAAAAAAGGATTATCAAAGGATGCAACAAGCGAGAAGGGGATTTGGGTCGAGTAAAGTGCCAAATTAGTGGAACAGAGAATTAGGAGTTGCAAATCGATGAATTAAGTATTGAGGTCGAGAATAAGTGTCAGGTCAAAAAGATAAAAGCTAGTAAAGGAAAAGTAGAAGAGCTAGAGGTTGATAAAAATGAATTGATCAAGCAGTATAAAGCTGAGGCTCTTAGAGCTCAAAAACTCCAATAGGAGAAGGAAATCAACCTGAAAGATTTAGAAGAGGAGAAAAGTCCAGTCCATGGGTTAAAAATTAAGATGAACATCATAATTGAGAATTTTGAGGATAGAGATCGAAGAATTACAAAGCTCGAAGAAGAAAGAAAGTGAAAGAAGGATGAGATGTGGTCCGAAAGACAGGGATGGAATCGAATCCTTGATAGAAAGCAGGCAGAGATTGGATCGTGGTTGCAATGATTCTATACAAAAAGTCAGCAAGTAGATGAGCTCACGGGAGAAATGGGAGAATTGCATATACGATTTGAGGAAGAGCTAATCCAATCTCGAGCTATGAATGATGAACTCAAAAGTCATGTATCCAACCTTGAGCAATCTCTGTTTCAAGTGCAAGTTCCTCCCGCTTCAATGGACTTAAGAGTTGCTCTCGAAAAAAATAAGGCCTTCCAAAAAGAAATTAGTGAATTGAAAGGCAAACTCCAGCAATGCCAAATTCAAATAACCAACCTAGAAAAAGGGATCAAATGCATTAATAAGGGATGGAAAAATACATATGAGTATTACCGATCTTAGGTAGAAGAACGTGAGCACATGATGGGTGAAGCTATAGCTCAAATGGGTGGAGTTGCTCGGTATATGAATGAATTAGCTAATAGAGCTAAGATCATCTAACTGCGAACAAATCTGGTTTCTGAGTATGCAAGGGAGATCATTTCTATTATGAACAAAATTGTAGATCTAAGTATGAGGGCTAGGCCTTTTCTGTAAACAAACTCCTTTGTAATGAGTGGAACTTTTTATCCAATGAAAGTTATTTCCAAATGATTACTGCTGAGGTTAACGCCTTTTATTTGCATTTTTGCACTTGCATCATTCATTATGCATAAATAAATTCATCATTTATAATGCATCACCAATAAAATGCATCATTTATAACGCATTAGCAATAACATGCATTCAAATTTAAAAGAACAACGCAATTAATTTTTGAAGGGTTATGTGACAGACGATTCTTGCAAGTAAAAACATCAATCCTCATCGCACACGAAGTAAAACCATGGATGCCAAGCTTGAGCAATTAAAAAAAGAAAAAGAAGATTTACTAAGAATACAACAAGATTGGCAGACGAAAATGGAACAGTCACAAAATACAATTATAGATTAAATCTTGCAAAGTCAAGCTATTATAATGAATGATATGATGACCAAAATGTTTGGGTTACATACTGAAACAACTAAAGAACCAAGTACCACTTCGGTTGAAGATTCTGGGAAAGAGTCTACCCCGAGACTAATTATCTCACCTGAAAAGCTTGTTGAGCACCCTGCAGGGTCTTCAGCAATAAAAGTTCAGATGACCACTAGTAGGCCTCAAAATAGTCCCCATGAGTATATTGATATAGATCCTGAGGAAACAGAGAAATCTAAACTGATGTACCAGAACATTTAAAGGACTAGTGTAAAGGGTTTTTAAAGAGATGAGAAAGAAGGGTTCTCAAGACGGAATTGATACAAAGGAATTGAGTCTAGTGCCAGACCTAATCTTACCACCAAAGTTCAAAATGTCGAAATTTGAGAAGTATGATGGAAAAACGTGTCATGTTTCTCACTTGACCATGTTTTGTCGAAGAATGACGGGATTTGTGAAGGATGATAAACTACTAATTCACTGCTTTCAGGCCAGCTTGATAGGGTCAGCTATCAAATGATATAACTAATTAACCCGAACTAAAATAGGGTCCTATAAGTATTTGGCCAATGCGCTTAAAGAACAATACCAACACGTTACCGACATGATGCCTGATCTTGTTACTATCCAAAACATGGAGATGAAGCATAACGAGACTTTTCGTCAATACGCTCAGCGCTGTAGGGATATTGCCACTAAAGGGTAACCACCACTTATTGAGAGGGAGTTTATAACAATGTTTATAGATACGTTAAAATCTCCATATATTGATCATATGTTAGGAGTGGAGAATAAGAATTTCTCTGTTTTCATGATGTGTGGTGAGATGATCAATAGAGCACTAAAGAAGGAGCAGATTGTTGATATCCAAACTCCTGTAAAGAAACCCTATGTGAAAAAGAAAGGAGATGTGAATAATGTAAATTTCTCTGTGAATAAGACGAAGACGGGAAATTCTTCATCGCAAGGAGAAACTAAGCGCAAGCATAATACCGAGAGAATAATATTCACTCCCATACCAATGACATACACTGAGCTTTTCTATGGAATAGTCTATGCTCACATAGTGTCACCAAGATTTATTGATCCAATTAAACCACTTTATCCAAAATGGTTCGACGAAAATGAGACATGTGAATATCATGGAAATCTCCAAGGGCATAATATTGAGAAGTGTCTCTTTTTTAAAAGAGTGGATGAGGATATGATTAAGAGAAAAATAATGTCATTCAATGACTCAGAGACACCTTGTGTAGATGCAAACTCACTTTTGAATCATCAGAACCAGGGAGTGAACGCTATTGAGGATAATCGAATAATTTAAAGGAGGGTTGAAGAAGTTAGAATGCCACTGAAGTACTGAAGTAGGTATATGTTGAAATGAAGAAGAGAGGGTTGTTGAGCCCTATAAAGAAATGTTCAACAGGAAAGACATAATTTCTATGAGTACCATGGTGAAAATGGTCATCAAATTCAATACTGTCAAGAATTCAGGCAGATGGTCCAAGAATTGATGGACAAGCAGGAGTTGTAGTTCTATGAATAAGGGATGATCGAGAATAAAAGATATATCTACGCTTCTGAAGAAAGTTCAGGAGATGTGGAAAAGAAATTAATAAAGCTTGTCCTGGTCATATCCAAACTAAACTATGAGGCAAGCGGTGGAAGTACAACATCCAGGGTGGTGATCAAAACCCCGATGCCTTTTGCCTACAAGAGTAACAAGAGTGTTCCCTGGGATTATACATGCAAAATTAATACTCCTGAGAGTAAAGAGGAAGATATTGATGAAGTTGGATTTTTCACCAGGAGTGGAAGATGCTATGCTCCTGGAAAAGCATATAAAGCAAGAGTTATGGTTATTGAAGATCCTGAGAAAAAAGTAAACGAACCTGTCAAGATTGAGGAGGCTCAGGAGTTTTTAAAATTTCTGAAATACAACAAATATAATATTGTAGAACAACTTCATAATACCCCGACACGGATCTCGATGTTATCTCCCCCATTACATTTTGAAGTAAATCGAATTTTTTTTATCAAAGTGCTTAATGAAAATTTTATGGGGAAGGATATACCAGTGGAGCACGTGGACAGGATGATATATCATATTAATGCAGATAATTTCATTTACTTCTATGATGATGAGATACTTGGAGGAAGGAAAGGACAGATGCAAGGTACTACACATTACTTCCCATTGCAAGGGGATCATCATCTCTAGGGTGTTAATTGAGAATGGGTCAGCCTTGAATTTCATGCCTTTCTCTACTCTGAATAGACATCTTGTAGATGCCTCTCAGATGAGGGTTTGTGGCAATACCGTAAGGGCGTTCGATGGGACAAAATGAAAAATAATGTGGAAAATGATTATCCCGCTCAAATTTGGCCCTACGATATTTGAAATAGAGTTTGTTGTCATGGATAACCATTCGAGTTATAGTTGCTTGCTAGGGAGGCCCTGGATTCACATGGCTGGGGATGTTCCTTATTCCCTTCACCAAAAGCTCCGATTCATTTTTGATGGGACTCTGGTGACCATCAAAGTAGAAGAAGACATCATTGCCTCAATCACTACTGATGCACCATATGTAGGGGTATGAGAATGCATTAGAGTCCTCATTCCAGTCCTTGGAATTTGTTAATGCCACATTTATCCCTGAAGGCAAAAGAATTCTTACTCTTCAGCTTTCAAAGAATAAAAAAAAGCAGTTAAAAGAGACATTAGCTAGTGGAGCGAAAGTAGGAAAATGTCTAGGCAAGAAATTACAAGGCATCACTGAAGGGTTGGCTCCAATTCCTAAAGGAAATTATTTTGGCCTCATATACAGGCTAACTTATCCTAATAGAGTCATAGATGCACAAAAACTCAATGAAAGAAAGAAGGCAAGAGCATAGGGAAAATATTATGTTTGGGAACCCATGGTCATACCACCACTCTCCAAATCTTTTGTGTCTGGAGGATTTGTGACTGACACATTGAAGCAGTCATGGCATGGTGAAGAAATAGAAATAATTGAAGATTTGATGGGAAATCTGAGCATCAATGCTATCATAGATGATTCTACTGGAGAGTGCTCATTGGCATTAATTCGCTCGTGTCCTCCTGGTTATGTTTTGAACAACTATACTGTTGAATAACTCCCCGTGTTCTATAAATACTCTTCAAATTAATGCATAATAACAAATTTGTCTCCTTTTTTGACCCAAATATAATAGGGATTTTGTAAAAGACGAATTGTTATTTGTCATTGCTTTAATGAAATGATGTTTTCTCTTCATTCTCTTCTTAGCAAATATTTAATTTAATGCTTTAATCTCTTGATTCCTTATTGATAATTATTCTTTTGGTAAATATTAAATAAAATTCTTGTCCATATCCAAATATACTCATTTTCCATTCGTAAGTCTTCAGATATCAACTGTTCGAATAATGATATTTCCAAACCACCGATTTATTTTGAAAATGACATGTGTCTCGAAGAATCTGAGGGTTATAAAGATAATGAGGAATGTGAGTTAAACTCTGAACTTGTTAGAATGATGAAGCAAGAAGAAAGACAAATATTGCCATATAAAGAGAAATTGAAACAATAAATTTGGGAATAGAGAATGATAGAAAGTAAGTCAAAATTGGCACTTCGCTCTCACAAAAAACAAGAGAGAATATTATAAGCCTTCTATGAGAATGTAAACACGTGTTTTCCTGGTCTTATCAGGACATACCAGGATTGGATAATGACATTGTGGTACACAAGCTACCGATAAAACCAGAATGCAAGCATGTTCAACAAAAACTTCAAAGGATAAGGCCGGATATGCTATTAAAGATAACGGAAGAAGTGAAAAAATATTGATGTATGTTTCTTACAAGTGGCCAAGTACCCTGAATGGGTAGCAAACATAGTGCCAGTCCTAAAGAAAGATGGAAAAGTTCGGATGTGTGTTGACTATCGGGATCTCAACTGAGCGAGTCTCAAAGATAATTTCCCACTCCCACATATCGACACCTTAGTTGACAATACAAATGGTCATGCTTTTTTCTCCTTCATGGATGGTTTCTCAGGGTATAATCAAATTAAGATAGACCCTTAATACATGGAAAAGATAATGTTTATGACAATGTGGGCACATTTTACTATAAGGTGATGTCATTTGGACTCAAGAATGTAGGGGCAACATATCAAAGAGCCATGGTTACTTTGTTTCACGATATGATGCACAAAGAGATAGAAGTATATATGGATGATATGATTGCCAAATCACAAACCTCAGAAGAACATGTGAAGGTATTAAGGAAGTTGTTTTTAAGATTAAGAAAATACCAGCTCAAACTTAACCCAACCAAGTGCACATTCGGAGCTACTTCAGGGAAGTTATTGAGATTTGTAGTCAGTGAGAATATGATAGAGATTTATCCTAATAAAGTCAAAGCAATCTTGGAACTACCACACCTTAGAACATAAAAAGAAGTATGAGGGCTTCTGGGGAGGTTAAATTATATTGCCAGATTCATATCTTAGTTAACCGAGAAATATGATACAATCTTCCGTTTACTAAGAAAGCAAAACCTAGGAGAGTGGGATAATAGTTGCCAAGAATGTTTCGAAAAAATTAAGAGTTACTTGACTAATGCTCTAGTCCTGATGCCACCAATTCCAAATAAACCATTGATCTTATACTTGAAGGTCTTTGAGAAGTCAATGGGATGTGTATTGGCTCAACATGACGAAACTGGAAAAAGAGAACAAGCTATTTACTATCTCAGTAAGAAATTCACTGACTGTGAGACTCGATATTCCTCGATCGAAAAATTGTGTTGTGCTTTAGTATGACTGATAAGAGGCTGAGACAATATTTGTTGTATCAGACCACCTGGTTAATATCAAGACTAGATCCATTAAAATAACTGATGGAATCAACGGCTCTACCTGGAATGATGACGATATGGCAAATGCTATTGTCCAAATTTGATATAGTCTATATGAATCAGAAAGCAATCAAAGGAAGTGTTATTGTTGACTTCCTGGCAAGCAAAGCATTAGAAAACCATGATCCAGTAAAATTTGATTTTCCGAATGAGGACTTAATGAATATATTTGCTGCTGAAGAAGATGCTCTGAAAAATGAAGCCTGGAAAATGAATTTTGATGGTGCCTCGAATGTTGTGGGACATGGAATTGGGCAATACTACTTTTACCGGAAGGAGATCATTATCCTTTTAGTATTAGGCTCCCCTTTGAATGCACAAACAACATGGCAGAATATGAAGAATGTATCATGGGTATTCAAGCTGCAATTGAGCACAAAATTAAAAGCTTGGAAGTATTTGGCAATTCTGCTTTGGTTATTTATCAACTTCGCGGGGAATGGATGACTCAAGACTCCAAATTGATAGAATATAAGAACTTGGTGATGGAGTTGATCAAAGAGTTTGAAGAAATTTCTTTTACTTATCTTCTCCGTGAAGAAAATCAAATGGCAGATGCCTTGGCTACGTTGGCAGCTATGTTTAAGGCCGATGATCAATCTAGAATGATGCCTATTCGAATGAGTATAAGAGAAATGCCAGCTTATTTTTGCAACATTGAGGAAGAAGAGGAGGATGGTCTCCCATGGTATTATGATATTCTCCATTATGTGAAGTATCAGGCTTACTAAGCTGAGGCAACTGAGACTGACAAACGAACTTTAAGAAGATTGGCAATGGGGTATGTCCTCGATGGGAATATTTTTTCATAAATGCCAGATCCATGATAATAAAATACGTGTTCCTCCTTCACCACTCCATGTAATAAACTTGCCTTGGCCATTTTCAATGTGGGGCATCGATGTCATTGGGGCAATATCACCAAAGGCTTCAAATGAACATCATTTTATTTTAGTGGCCATTGACTACTTCACCAAATGGGTCGAAGTTGCCTCATACTCTAATGTCACAAAAGGAGTAGTTTACAGATTCCTAAAAAGAGAAATTATTTGTAGATATGGAACACCATAAAGGACCACCACAGATAATGCGATGAATCTAAACAATGATTTAATGAAGGAAGTCTGCACAAAGTTGAAGATCAAACATCACAACTCGGCTCCTTACAGCCCAAAAATTAATGGGGGCGGTAGGGGCAGTAGAGGTAGCAAATAAAAATATCAAGAAAATCATAACAAAAGCAACCAAAACATATAAAGACTGGTATGAGAAGTTACCTTTTGCGCTGCTTGCTTATCGCACATCTGTTCGTACATCTACTGGGGCAACAACATTCTCTTTGGTATATGGGATGGAAGTAGTTTTACCTGTTGAGGTGGAAATCCCTTCTCTGAGAGTATTAATAGAATCGAAGCTTGACGAGGCTGATTGGGTACAAATTAGATTTGATCAGTTGAATTTGATTGAGGAAAAAAGGTTGAGAGCTATTTTCCATAGTCAGATGTACCAGAAAAAGATGATACGAGCTTATGACAAGAAGGTTAGACCTCGAGAATTTCATGAAGGTGATTTGGTACTAAAAAGGAGCCTCCCTATGCAAAAAAGACTTTTGAGGGAAGTGGATGCCGAACTGGGAAGGTCCCTATATTGTAAAAAGGCATTCTCTGGAGGAGCTTTGGTTTTGGTAGAAATGGATAGAGAAGATTTTCCTAATCCTGTGAATTTTGATTCAGTTAAACGATATTACACATGAAGAAAAAAAGAAAAAAAAAGGAAATGAAAAAAGAAAACAGAAAAAAGGAAAAGAAAAAAGAAAAAAGAAAAAGAAAATTAAATAAAGGAGGGATCAAGATGAAAACCCAAAATGGGCATCTTGAAACCAAAGTTGGATTCGAGTTGATAATCCGTAGTGGACGACTTGAATGTTCAGGATTTGAAATGGTAGATTCCCTCGGAAGCCTAACAGTTAAGGGAAAGACTTTCATACTTGCACTTTTTTTGTATGATCTGAATCTTTGAGGCACATGTCAACTTTCAGGAAAAATTTGGGGTGAGGAAATAGAAGGACTCGACACTTGATATTCACTGTTTTGTCTTTCATTCTTCTTGTAATTTTTATTTGTTCCTTGATACAGAAGTTTGTACTTTCTCATGGCCTCTTTTTAATGAAATTTTTGAATTTGATCCATTATCTTTGCATATATATTCACCAAATTATTGATCAATAACAATATCAATTAGTATGCCTTACTCTGAAAAGTGTTAGAGTATGTGGATTTCAAAACAGGTGTTCACTAGAGAGCACATACAAAGACAAGCTTTCATAAATAATTAAGCATATCTTTGAAAAAGGAGGGTTTAAATTGATTAAATCAGTTTTAGCATAACCTTACATTTCTCAAGCAAAGAAGTCCCAATTTAAAGACGCACAGTAAGGAGATGCCATTACGATCGAATTTTCTCAAAAAATCAACCAGTGGCTAAATAATCAACAAGGCAAGATAAATTTTCTCGAGGTAGATCAGAGAAACCACGTCAAGGAATATTTAACAAGAGGTTAAAAAAGTAACCATAATCAAAACTCAGATGTTGGAAAATGTAGAAATCTCACATATTTTGATCAAAGAGCATGAAAGATCCCAAATGCCATGATCAAACGGTGCATATCCCGTTAAACATGCATTTAGATCATCTTTAGGGCATATTGCTAGCATGGAATCATGACATATGACAATTTTTAACGGGATCTTGAAGACCTATCACCTTATTAAAGCAGTGAATTAGTGATCGACCGACCAGATCTCCTCATCACGTAGGAACCGTGTCACCCCTAGATAACCAACCGTCCTCATCACGTAGGAACCATGTTATCTACCTTATCAATAAAGATGGCCTCCCGTCCTTATCACGTAGGAACTGTGTTATCCACTGATAACTCCGTAAAAAGATCATATTTTGGGACCTTTTCACTTAAGTTGTTGAATGTCTAAGAGCTCATTTAGGACCATGTAGATGCATTTAGGAGCATATAGTTGCATGTGGTAGAATTTGATTTGAAGCGACATTTTAATTTTTCATCAGTACTGCCTTATGGGAAAGGTGCTTGTCTAATGATGTGCAGGAATTGAGATTAAGGAAAAGAGGAAAGTAAATGCCATGACATAAGGAGACTGCTGAGCAGAATGAAAATACCGAGTTGGATTGGCATTTTGAAAACGAACAAAGTGAAAGAATATATTTTTGAAGTCCCCTACTTTCACGTGATCTCTGCCCGAGAAATCTGCCTCGAAGATCCGCCTGGAGGGATCACCGTTGCTACAGCCGATCTTGTGACCACGCCGCCTGCTCTGCAGATCCTGTCTGTCATTGAGCTTCTGCAACAAGATTATGTCGGGTACTCAGCCAGCAACCCAGGCTAGATCATAGCCAGCTCTGCCCGATCCCCAAGTAATTTAACCATGGTTTAGGGTATCTTAGGAACTTCAACACCAAGTTCTAGGGTTAATTTTCTTCTATAAATAGAGGATAAAGCCACAATGAAGAAGACTTAGGTTCCACGTTGTTTTGAGCTTAAAAATTTGGAGAGAGAAGGTATTACCTTTCTCCGTCAATCCTACTTGTCGTGGTATTTCTCCTTGACAAGCCTGAGGGAGTGGCGTTCTAGGCATCCGAGATGAGCCAATTCATTGGGGGTAGTTCGTGGTGGCTGAGGGAAGCTCCGGCTGTGAACGTCGAAGGCTTTTCCTCATTCACTTTGTTATTTGCTTTAATATTTTATCACTTGGGTTGTAAGGAACGGATAAAACTTTCTTTGTACTTGTTTATTTCGAACCCCACCATGAACTAATCCTATTTAGTGGGAGTTCATTTTGGATATTTAAGTGTTATTTCAATGAATGGTTGTTTTCATATGTTATAATCTATTTTGTTTATGAAACTTAATGCCTTAAGGTTGTAGGAGCTATGAGAGTAGCCATTCCTTAGGAGATTCTTAGGGTTCAAGAGAATACCTAGGTAATACATCCTTAGTGTTCGAGAGAAACTAGGGAGGAACCACATAAGCAAGGGGTTCTAGATAGTAACTAGGCCTAATCCACCTAAGAGATAAGGCTAGGATTTCATTCGACTAAAATGAGTTTTGCGTAAATGATAGGTTAGATGTTAACGCTACCGCAAAAAGGTATTGCCGAGATATATCCTGTTATCTGGACCAATAGGATCACTGCAAGGGTTTACGCCAATCGGTTTTTCCATGGCATCTTCAATCTGTCGAGTCCCTTACTAGAGATAGCATAGAGTACCTTAGTAGACTCTGTCGGGCAGGCTAGGCATAGAAGGAAGACCATTCTGAGAAGTAGGCTTAGATTTTCCTTAGTGACTCCCTATCACTCATTCCCGTAGCAGCTTGTCGTGTGAGAAAGACAAAGTCCTATTAATCAAATCGTATATTTACATTTCATTTTGCCTTAACATATCCAATTGTTTGCACTTAACACAATTAAATTTTCCACGACATATCCATTTGCTACCATACTTCTATTCCACTTCCACAACATACATCTCAATTTACCACAGCATTATCATTTGTACATAGCATCACTAACTTTACTTAGGTGACAGAGTAAAGTGGTTTGACAAACTTGTTAAATTTCCTCTAATCCCTGTGGAGACGATACTCACTTATCACTGTATTACTTGTTCAATTGTGTATACTTGCACATATATCCGCATCCATATTTAGTACTCACAAAGAGCAGACAAGTTTTTGGCATCGTTATCGGGGTTGGCAACTGGAAGTTAATTAGTTTTGTCATAGCATCTTTATTTTACTTGTTAATTTTTTTGTATAGTTTTACTTGTTATTTTCCTTGTCTTTTTCAGGTTTTTATTTTACGTACTCAACGTGCTCAAGCAAACATGTATCAGATCAGAAATCTAGGAATTGGTCAAAAGAAATATCAGGATTTTGAGGCAATTTCGAATTATGGGAATGCAGCTAGGCCTCATACTATTCGAGATCACTTAAACCCTATTATAGATGACCTAGATCTTGATATTGTAGCTCCCAATATTCAGGCAACCCAATTCGAGCTCAAACAAGTTATGTTTGACATGTTGGACTTGATTGGACAATTTTGTGGTGCTCCTCATGAGGATGCAAGACAACATGTTCGAGCATTTTTGGAGGTCTGTGACTCCTTTCAACAACAAGGTGTGCATGAAGATGTACTAAAATTGAAGTTATTTCAATATTCTTTGAAAGATCACACCAGGGCATGGCTCAATGGATTACTTTCCGGCTCGATAAGGTCTTGGGCTGACTTGTGCAAAAAAAATTTGCTACTGCATAATCAACCCAATATGAACAACCATCTTATAAATACCATAGCATCTTTTCACCAAGGGGATGAAGAGTCTATGTATGAGTGCTGTGATCGATACAAAAGTTTGCTTCGCAAGTGCCCCAATCATGGATTCCATGATTGGATGCAAGTGGTGATGTTCTATAATAGAGTTAATGTACCCATGAGGATGATACTAGATGCCTCGGTAAATGGGACATTACTTGACATATCACCAGCAGAGGCATTCGACATTTTGGATAGGATTGCCAACAATGATTATCACTTTTCATCTTCAAGGCTTAGAGTTGGGAGAAAAGCACCTGTGACATTTGAGTTGGATACTACGGATTCCGTGTCCGTCCAACTTTCTGCCATCACCAATACGTTGAAGAATTTGCAACAATCAAGTGAAGTGAAAGAAGTAAAGGCAACTAACTCAGCATGTCTATTATGCCATGGAAATCACCATGAGAGCGAGTTTTCGACCAATATGATATCCATCAACTATGTAGAAAACTATAATTGAGGTAACAACAACCCCTATTGTAACAATCTTGGATGGTGCCAACGTCCAAACTTCTCTTGGGGAAATCAAGGAACCAGCAGTGCTGTCAGCCTGCTAGGCAGCAGAACTTCAATGACTCCTAGGGATTTCAAACGAATATGCCATGGCATAATTTTAATGAGAGAGTATCGTCTTCATCAAACACAAGCTCTTTGGAGGCCACAATGCAAGATTTTATAGCAATCACGAAGTTCATGCTGCATGACCATGCAACCTCTATAAAAATCCAAGAAGTTTTGCTTCAAAGCTACAACTCTTCTTTGAGGGCCTTGGAGGGTCAGGTAGGCCAAATTGCCACAGTATTACATTTTTGCTCATATGGTAATCTACCTAGTGATACTGAAGTCATTAAGGCTCAAGATAGGGAGAATTGTGGTAAATTCACCTTAAGGAGTGGCATTAAAATCTACAAAGATGTTAAGTTTGCTGGGAGACACTCGAAGAGCACGGTCATGAGATTTTGCACGAAAATCTGAAGGTGCATGAAGATTCAGAATCGCTTCAAAACAATGATGAAGGTTCGATGAGTGCAGCCAATGAAGACAAGAAATATTTTGCCATGACAATAGAAAATCCCTCATTAGTAGGAGTTGATGACCACAGGAAAGCTGCAGAATTTTGCCGCAATAAATTTTTATGCACTAACAATCACTTGAAGCTTGATGAAGAAGATAAAGAGGAGCTCAAGGATAGTCCAAAGGAGATGAGTCAGTCTATCTTACCCATTGAACTTTTGCCGCAGAATTTTGCCATGTATGAAATTTTAATCTTTAGATTCTGTTGAACTCACTCATCTTAAACCCCAAGTGATTGATCATTTGTCTAGGCTAGAAATTTAAAAGAATTAGGAATGAAATAGAGATTAAGGAAAAATTCCCTAATGAGAAATTATTATTTGACGCGGTAATTTTGAGGCATGCTAACATTGTCAATTTTCTCGTTAGTGTTGTTTTGCTTCCTTACTTAACTAGCCTAGGAAAGAACAAGGTCATACACCATGGTAGCTACTTGAATAGGGATGACCTCGACCTCTCCAACGAATTTGCTGCCCAAATGATTTCAAGTTGCCACAGAAAAAATGAGCGAAAAGAGATCTTATTCCACTACCATTCAGCTTCAGGAAAAGAGCAATTTGAAGAAGATAGGGCTACTAAAAAGGTCCTACAATTCAGATGTGAAAGACACGAAATGCCAGGGCAAACTATTTTGAAGGTGGAACTATTACATGTATGGGGTATTTTGGTCTACACTGGTGCTCCAATCGAACGAGACAAAAATACTATAACAATTTGAGATGTTTCAGAAAGCACACACCCCAAACTTATAAAGAAGACTCAATTGGTGATGGCACAAACGATGACATTGCTGATGATGTCCACCTGTAAGCACAAATGCCACGACAAATTGAAATATTTCTGGCCAGGCAGACCCAAGATCAAGTGGCGAATCCGACCAGCAACCTGATTACCTTCTTTGCCTATATCAAGCGACGAGATGAGGATGTGGCAATGGCCTTTATGGAGCTCATTCCACAGCCCACGGAGCCACACGATGTAGCACAATCGAAAATGCCACAGAAATTCCCTTTGCGAATGAGTCAACGCTAACTGAAGAAGGTGTCTAAGCGTAAGGAGCCAAAACAATCAATAGTCCCAGAAGGCCCCAGTACTCCCCCTACTGCGCCAGCATCTGACTCGAAACACTCCAGCCCCACACAACTGTGAAAGTGCACACGTCGCACGACCGCCGCACCACCGCCGCACCACCATAAGTATGAAGTTGAGGTACCTTTCATTGTATTGCATTTCATAGCATGTAGTTTCATTTTCCTTAGTTTTAGTAAGCATTGAGGACAATGCTTCTCTTAAGTTTGGGGGAGGTAGGGTTTTCAACACATTGCATGCTAGTATTAGTAAATTAAATATGCCATGACATTAGTAAGTGTTTGAATAGTTTTCTGGAATTAGTTAAGGATGCCCGATGATGATGAATTCTTGATGACTAGGATAGAATGTACGTGACTGGTTGAGGATGATAGAACCAACTCTAGGACTTGCTTCTTTGAAACTCCTGAATACACGATTGTATGCTTTCCATGCTTAAGAAACTTAGAATTTTTTTATAAGAATTCTTAAATGTTGTGGCATAAAACTGTGAATGATAAAAACTCCACATAAAAAAATTGATGAAAAAAAATAAAAATGAATGAGTGAAGTTATAAATAAATGCCTCGGCGTATCTGTAGAGGGACACTCCGCTATGCCATGGCTTATGAGTGAATGAAAGTAGTCACGGGATGACTCTACCTAACTAACTCGGGGGTGGAAGGTATGCTCCCTTTCACCTAGAGTGATGGGCTAACTCCTCTCGTAGCAGAATTAATGAAAGAAAAGAAAATAAGGTGAGAGCAAACATTTGTAAATGTAATGGAAATTTAAAAAAGCTTGCTTAGAAAATTTTTAGGTTTGTTAAGCATAGACTGAATACAAACACGCACACACCCACACAAAGAATCTTACCCTAGGGGACAGTACTTGATTTCTCGACTTAAGTCTAGCATGTTGAAGCCAAATGTGCTGAGGGCTGAAATTTTATCCCATATAACTATTTTGTTTCTGAATTTGTCATGGAATTTTTGTTTTGCTTAATACTATCCACTGCTTGAGGACAAGCAATAGCTTATGTTTGGGGGTGTGATAACTCCGTAAAAAGGTCATATTTTGGGACCTTTTCACTTAAGTTATTGAATGTCTAAGAGCTCATTTAGGACCATGTAGATGCATATAGGAGCATATAGTTGCTTGTGGTGGAATTTGATATGCCGTGGCATTTTAATTTGTCATCAGTGCTGCCTTATGGGAAAGGTGCTTGTCTAATTATGTACAGGAATTGAGAGCAAGGAAAAGAGGAAAGGAAATGTCGTGACATAAGGAGACTGCTGAGCAGAATGAAAATGCCGAGTTAGATTAGCATTTTGAGAACAACAAAGTGAAAGAAGATATTTTTGAAGCCAGTTGTCCCATACTTTCACGTGACCTCTACCTGAGAAATCTTCCTCGAAGATCCGCCTGGAGGGATCGATGCTGCTACAGCCGATCCTGCTGGCCGCGCTGCCTGCTCTGCAGATCCTATCTATCCTTGAGCTTCTGCAACGGGATTAGGCCAGGTACTCAGCTAACAACCCAGGTTGGATCATAGCCAGTTCTACCCGATCCCTAAGTAATTTAACGATAGTTTGGGGTATCCTAGGAACTTCAACACCAAGTCCTAGGGTTAATTTTCCCCTATAAATAGAGGATGAAGCCACAATAAAGAAGACTTTGGTTCCACACTGTTTTGAGCTTAAACATTTAGAGAGAGAAGGTTTCACCTTTCTTCGTCAATCCTAATTACTGTGGCATTTCTCCTTGACAAGCCTGAGGGAGTGGCGTTCTAGGCATCCGAAAGGAGCCAGTTCACTGGGGGCAGTTCGTGGTGGTCGAGGGAAGCTCCGGCAGTACATGTCGAAGGCTTTTCCTCCTTCGCTTTGTTATTTGCTTTAATATTTTATCACTTGGGTTGTAAGGAACAGATAAAACTTGCTTTGTGCTTGTTTATTTCGAACCCCACCATGAACTAATCCTATTTGGTGGGAGTTCATTTTGGATGTTTAAGTGTTATTTCAATGAATGGTTGTTTTTATATTCTATAATTTGTTTTGTTTATGAAACTTAATATCTTAAGGTTGTAGGAGCTACGAGAGTATACATTCCTTAGGAGATTCTTAAGGTTTGAGAAAATACCTAGGTAATACATCCTTAGTGTTCGAGAGAAACTAGGGAGGAACCACATAAGCAAGGGGTTCTAGATAATAACTAGGCCTAATCCACCTTAGAGATAAGGCTAGGATTTCATTCGACTAAAAGGAGTTGTGCGTAAACGATAGGTTAGATGTTAAAGCTGCCGTAAAAAGGTATTACTGAGACATATCCTATTATCTGGACCAATAGGATCACTGCAGGGGTTTACGCCAATCGGTTTTTCCAGGGCATCTTTAATCTGTCGAGTCCCTTACTAGAGATAGCATAGGGTACCTTAGTAGACTCTGTCGGGCAGACTAGGCATAGAAGAAAGACTATTCTGAGAAGTAGGCTTAGATTTTCCTTAGTGACTCCTTATCACTCATTCCCGTAGCAGCTTGTCGTATGAGAAAGACAAAGTCATATTAATCAAATCGTATATTTACATTTCATTTTTCCTTGACATTTCCAATTGTTTGCACTTAACACAATTAAATTTGCCACGACATTTCCATCCATTTTGCCACGACATATCCATTTGCTACCATACTTCTATCATTCCACTTCCACAACATACATCTCAATTTGCCACAACATTATCTTTTGTACATACCATCATTAACTTTACTTAGGTGACAAAGTAAAGCGCTTTGACAAACTTGTTAAATTTTCTCCAATCCCTGTAGAGACAATACTCACTTATCATTGTATTACTTGTTAGATTGTGTATACTTGCACATATATCTACACTCATATTTAGTACTCACACAGAGTGGACATCCACCGACTAGATCTCCTCATCACGTATGAGCCGTGTCACCCATAGATAATTAGTCGTCCTCATCACGTAGGAATAGTCTTATCATTCCTAAAGATGGTCTGCCGTCCTCATCACGTAGGAACCATGTCATCCACCGACAAGATCTCCTCATCACGTAGGAGTCGTGTCACCCATAGATAACCAGCCATCCTCATCACGTAGGAATCGTGTTATCATTCCTAAAGATGGTATGTCGTCCTCATCATGTAGGAACCATGTCATCTATTGACCAGAACTCCTAATCACGTAAGATCTGTATCACCCTTAGATAGTCAAACTTCCTCATCACGTAGGAATCGTGTTATCACCTAAATTTAGCTAAAAACGACCAGAACTCTTCATCGCGTATGAGTAGTGTCATCCTAAACAGCAAACATATCCAATTTCTAAGCAAAAAGGAGAACCATACAAAAACGTGTTGTCTTGTCATCTTTTCCCTATTCTTGTTATCATAAGAATGTGCATAGAGGAACAACTGTAGACACCCGTTTTTGTCTGGTTTTTTTTGTTTTATTTTATTTTATTATCTTATTATTATTATTATTATTACTATTATTAGTTATTATTATCGTTACTATTATTATTTACCTTTTGCAGGCCCTAATTTAGAGCCCAATACTATTACAAGACCAATATGAAGCCCCAAGACCAAAACCAGATTACAACCGAAGCCCAGTACTAAAGCCCAAGTTACAAGTAACCCAACACTCCAACAACAAGACCCGTAGCCCGGATGACCCGATTCAGGTCCAAATTCAAGAAAAATATTACTGACCTAGGAAGTCCCTTCAAAGACAGCAAGAACAAGATGGCGAAACCCTAGCTGAGCTGGAGGCAATTATTGACAAATTCAAGAAACAAACGGCTAAACTTTGGATAGTTCTTATCGATGGAAGGCTCCAATGGTGTTGTCGTTAGGAATAGGCTCAACAGAGAGTGAAAGACGGAGATGCAGTCATTCGAGACTTTTTGGAGCAAGCAGCTCACCACTTGCACAGTTTAGCCAGAGAAGCTGGAACGGTTCGATAGAGCATTCAACCGGTGACAGCGAAAAGGCGTAAGATGAATCAACCTGTCAGAGGTTATCCGAGATCTATATCATAAAAATGTTTTGTCTCTTTAGACGTAACACTTTTATCCCCAATAAGGATTATTTATAATAACAGATACATTTTTTGGCTCAATGCCTCGAACGTTTCATGCATCATGCATTCTTGCATATTTCGCATTATTTTTTATCTTTTCTCTTCTTTTTCTTTTTTTCATTACATTAATTTACAAGAGATGTCTCATAAAAAATGATGAATGTAACATCCTCAATACCGGGTTAGTGACCAAATTGTAAAGTTTCAGAATTTGGTGACTAAAGTATAAGAATGAAATAGTTCAATGATTATTGGATATATATATGATGAAGGTTAATTAGTAATTATTAAAGGAAATTAAGGGTTAAATGGTCATTTGACCAGAAGATTTTTTTATCTTTCTTTTAAAGGTGATATAAACGTGGGAAGGGTGAGAAGAAAAGAAAGTTCTGGAGCTGGGTCATTTCCTTCCTCCTCTCTTCCCGTATGCTCCATGGCAAAGGTAAGTTTAATTTCAGTTGGTTAATTCTTGAGTTTTAAGCTTAGTTTTGATTCTTTGGGTATTAAATAAGCTTAAGGAAAGCTTATATGGGATTTAAACAATAAGATAAAGGAATTAAGAAGGAATTTGTAATATGAGTTTTAAGATGAAATTTTGATATGGTATGGTTATTGAAGTTTTATGGATGAATTTGACTTGTAATCAATCTAATTAAGAAGTATGAAGTGTTAGAATTGGAATTAGAACACATTGAAAATTTGGTATGATTCTTGAATCTCATATGGAAGATAGGATTTTGAGGTTTAAGATGAAATAAATGAATATAGATTGGTTTAAGTATGTGTACTAGAGTTAAGAATGAAAAGGGGATGATATATGAAGTGTTTGAGAGGAAATGAAGTAATTTTCGGGTTGAAAATATGATTTCTGGGCAAGGGGAATCGGTACCCATTCAAGGGGAACCGATACCCCTTCAAACGAACAAAATTTCCAGAATGTCATGAGGGAATCGATACGCCCTTAGTAGGGAACCGATTCCCCCTAAAGGAAAAATGGGAATATTGGTTTAATAAGTTCGTTTAAGTTGCTAGTATCCAATTACAAGGTGTAGGTATCTAATAATTACCTCAAAATGTACATTTATGTAGATTCTGTGCGCAAAGCAATTCCGGAATATTTGGCAAGTAAGATCGATCAAGGGAAAGATAAGAGATTGAAATTGACTAGTGAGGCCAAGGTGAGTGTATACTAGTGATATGTAGTGTTTAATGGAAATAAGACTTGCGATGAGTCTATTTCCTAGAGTAATATGCATGAAGTCATGGACATGATTATGTGTGGTTATAATTATATGTGATTATCTGTATTACATTGATTGTATGTATGCATGACTAAAGATAATGATATGCTTTGTATATGCTATATGATGTATGTAAGACTTTAATATGTAATAATGGAAGAACATGAGATAAGTTATATGATAGAGTCATAAGAAATGAAATGAACATGAGAGAATAAGATAATCAAGTATAAGTTATATGATATGGTATAAGTGATTATACGAGAAATGTTAGGAGATTCTAAGAGAATAGTATGAATTCAAAGGCATAAATAAGGATACATAAGTAATATAGGGAAGATTGATAAATTAAAAGAAACTATGGTTTATGTATTATAGTGAAGAGCTACAAAGTTTTATTAAAGAGTATTGTGGAAGTCATGAGAAATTGAACTAAATAAATAGATGGTTTATGTGAGTGGAAAAAGAAAATGATATAAAATAAATGGAAATTATTTATAAGATAGCATGAGACTAATTGAACATGTAATATAAACTTTATAAAGGAGTACTTGGGTAAAATTATTATATGATACAATTATAGAGTATTACTATACAAATTATATTAAAATATGATATATGAGAATATGAGTAAGTTTATAGGATATTGATAGGACATATAAGAATATTTAAATGTATGCTGATATGAAAAAGGGAATACAAAGAAATGGAGCATAAGGTAGATAATATGATATCTGTTATTATATATATATATGATATATGTCATCAGGTAATATGAAAGGACTCTGAAAATTGATATAAGCTACGTGAAAGTGTTCTAGGTGTTTCTATATGTTATATGAAGTATATGATCTTATGTGAACAAGATATGATAAGTATGTTTACATGAATAAATGTGATTGGGTGAGAAATGATAGAAATTATATGAAAACATGATATATGTGACATGTGAATTATATGGAAATGATCTACGTGTAAGTGAACTATGTGACTATGTGATAATATGAAAATAAGCTATGTGATACGTGATATGTGAAAGTGAATTACAAGTTTATGTGAATATTTGAAATGAAATAAATGATAACGCCCATGTTATGTGTCATGAGAGCTAGGGGTATAGTTGGCATGCCAAGAGTCGAGGGTCTACCCGGTCCTTCGGGACATATGTATATTCTTTGGAACATGTGTGAAGTCTTGAAAGACACATACTTGATCCCTAGTATATGTATATGATTCTTAAGGAATAATATGTGGTCCTTATGGACATTATTATATGGCACTACGGTGCAATTCTACGCGGTCCTTCGGGATATATATATATTCTGTGGAACATGTGTGAAGTCTTGAAAGACACATACTTGATCCCTAGTATATGTATATGATTCTTAAGGAATAATATGTGGTCCTTATGGACATTATTATATGGCACTACGGTGTAATTCTACGCGGCACTTCGGTGCAATTATACGAGCTGTGGTGACAGCATTAGTGCACAACCTCTATAGACTCACATATCGATAGTTCTCACATATGTACATGGGCTAATCCAGAGATATGAACAAATATATGTTAGTGGTATGATAAATGTTATAGAAATGATATGATGTTGTGTGTGTATAGTGTTTGATTGAAAAGGTTAACCATAAAAGTATGTGATTACATGATAAACTGTTAATGATGAATTATGTGTATGTATGTATTTACTGTAATTAATCTGATATGATTTTATATGATACGAAGAATGCATGGAATAGGTATAACATGATAGAACAGAATATGCATGTATTGATATATGTTATAAAGTGCATTATAAGTTGTTATGCCTCACTAAGTCTTCGACTTAGCGTGTGATTGTTTCACACGTAGGTTTCGAGAAGAGTAAAGAGTAATGCGGAGCAAGACAGGTCAGTTTTCCTTACCAAATGTCAGATCAGAAAATATAGGTACTGTATATAGAGTGTAGTTGGCATGTAGTCTAAAGATATAAATTGTATGAACTTTGATATGTTTTGTAAACGTTTTGAATAAGTTAAATGTTATCAAAGTTTTTAAATTACTCACTATTTTATACGAATAAATGTTTGAAAAGTCAATGTGACACTTCGGACTCGTATCCGGGTCGGATACGGGTTGGGGTGTTACATTTAATGGTATCAGAGCTATGGTTTAGCCGATTCTCGGCATAAACTGAAGTCCAAAGTGTCATAAAAGGTGTACATGCCAACATAGATTGAAAAAAAAAATTTCTTATCTGATAGTGTAAGGAATATGTTGTCTTGCTAATAAAATAAGAATAATTTAATACAGTAGAAATCCGATCGTGATAATTTCGAAGTAAGTGAAAGGTGATATTCCTGATTGTGATAGCTATTCACCTGCCCTGGCCAGGCAGGATGAAGAGCGGACACCTCAGGAAATGCCTAGTAAGATCAAAAGTTGATTTCAGAAAGCTGAAATCATATCTGAATAATGATAGAAAGTTTTCATCGTTTAGAATCGGAAACACGATATAGAGTAGTTTTGTTATTATGTGGATAAGATAGAATATGGTGAACATGTGTCACCATAAGAAGGTTAAAAAGATCTAAGGACGTGATGAGTACGTATAGAAGAACTCAAGGATAAGTGCATCAGTGACAAGTGTATAAGATGTATAAAGTCAGAGCTTATGAGTTTGAAACGAAGTGATAGTATTGCGCATAAACAAGAGTATGTTTATGATAAGGGTTTGCAGTTAAGATGAAAAGAGTTAGCATTGGCTAACTAGAGTATGTGATAAAAATGTACTGGAATTATAAGATTATAAGATATTGTCAGGATATGATAACCAGATCTGCAATGGATCTGGATATAGTTGCATACTTGGATCATAGTAATGTGGTATAGTAAAGGAAAAGGAAGTAAGAATTTGTATATTTAAGTAAAGCTGAGGATTGATAAGAAGAGTTTGAGAATGTGTATATCGATGATCAGATTATAGGACACAGGAAGTCAGAATGTTGAGTTTGAGCAAAAGAAATTTCAGGATGTATGAGAATAGAGGTGAAATTGATAAGTTGAGTAAGCGAATTTTGAGATAATTTAGATTGGAAAGGATGTATATGATTGGTATAATAGGGCTTGTGCCCTAGATTGAACAAAAGTTATTATCTAGCTGTCAGAGTAAAGGTGCTAGAGTTATAAGATTGGAGGAAAGATAAAGTGGAGTTAATTGATTATGATGTGAATTTGAATATAGTTTTATATTCTGAGTAGATAGCTATGATGTAGAAACAGAGATAAGTATTTGCATGGAACCTTCAGGAAGGAAAATACAAGTATAAGAAATGATAAAGAATGAAGTTATGTATAAGAAATGGGTTATTAGAGTAATGAGGATGCAATGAAGATTGGTACATAAAGATGAGTATAAGTGATAAGACAAGAGTATGTGAATATGAAAGGAAATACATGATTTATGTATAAGGAAGAAGGAATAAAGAAATGAAAGGGATTGATTTAAAGGATCAGATACGATAAATATGGAAGTACAGAGGACAATTTTGATATAGAAATAAGACAAGTGTGCAAGGTGATGTGAAAATATTGTTTGACTCCTTAAAGTATATGTTTAATCACATTGAAGAAGATTTAAAGTTGTGTTTTGGTCAAATGATGACGAAATACAAGTTTGGTATGGTTATAAGGTAATTAGAGAGTTATGAAGAAATAGATGGATTTATGATATAGAGATGGATGTTACTGTCAACGTGATGAGTGACATTATATTGAATTTTTAAAAAGGTCAAAGGAAAGATGCATAATCGAATAAGAGAAAAGACAACAATGAATTGGTATTACTGGTTATTGTTTATATGATAAGCAACAGGGGATGAATGTATAAACGAAAAAGATAGTCGGAAAACTAAAGGATTAAAAAGTAAGTTTCTGATGATGACAAGAAAGAATAAGTCAGGGAAGCAACATAAGAACATTAGAAGATATGTTCTTATTAAGATGTGCAGTGAAAATTCGAGGACGAATTTTCTTATAAGGAGGGGAGATTTGTAACATCCTCAATACCGGGTTAGTGACCAAATTGTAAAGTTTCAGAATTTGGTGACTAAAGTATAAGAATGAAATAGTTCAATGATTATTGGATATATATATGATGAAGGTTAATTAGTAATTATTAAAGGAAATTAAGGGTTAAATGGTCATTTGACCAGAAGATTTTTTATCTTTCTTTTAAAGGTGATATAAACGTGGGAAGGGTGAGAAGAAAAGAAAGTTCTGGAGCTGGGTCATTTCCTTCCTCCTCTCTTCCCGTATGCTCCATGGCAAAGGTAAGTTTAATTTCAGTTGGTTAATTCTTGAGTTTTAAGCGTAGTTTTGATTCTTTGGGTATTAAATAAGCTTAAGGAAAGCTTATATGGGATTTAAACAATAAGATAAAGGAATTAAGAAGGAATTTGTAATATGAGTTTTAAGATGAAATTTTGATATGGTATGGTTGTTGAAGTTTTATGGATGAATTTGACTTGTCATCAATCTAATTAAGAAGTATGAAGTGTTAGAATTGGAATTAGAACACATTGAAAATTTGGTATGATTCTTGAATCTCATATGGAAGATAGGATTTTGAGGTTTAAGATGAAATAAATGAATATAGATTGGTTTAGGTATGTGTACTAGAGTTAAGAATGAAAAGGGGATGATATATGAAGTGTTTGAGAGGAAATGAAGTAATTTTCGGGTTGAAAATATGATTTCTGGGCAAGGGGAATCGGTACCCATTCAAGGGGAACCGATACCCCTTCAAACGAACAAAATTTCCAGAATGTCATGAGGGAATCAATACCCCCTTAGTAGGGAACCGATTCCCCCTAAAGGAAAAATGGGAATATTGGTTTAATAAGTTCGTTTAAGTTGCTAGTATCCAATTACAAGGTGTAGGTATCTAATAATTGCCTCAAAATGTACATTTATGTAGATTCTGCGCGTAAAGCAATTCCGGAACATTTGGCATGTAAGATCGATCAAGGGAAAGATAAGAGATTGAAATTGACTAGTGAGGCCAAGGTGAGTGCATACTAGTGATATGTAGTGTTTAATGGAAATAAGACTTGCGATGAGTCTATTTCCTAGAGTAATATGCATGAAGTCATGGACATGATTATGTGTGGTTATAATTATATGTGATTATCTGTATTACATTGATTGTATGTATGCATGAATAAAGATAATGATATGCTTTGTATATGCTATATGATGTATGTAAGACTTTAATATGTAATAATGGAAGAACATGAGATAAGTTATATGATAGAGTCATAAGAAATGAAATGAACATGAGAGAATAAGATAATCAAGTATAAGTTATATGATATGGTATAAGTGATTATACGAGAAATGTTAGGAGATTCTAAGAGAATGGTATGAATTCAAAGGCATAAATAAGGATACATAAGTAATATAGGGAAGATTGATAAATTAAAGGAAACTATGGTTTATGTATTATAGTGAAGAGCTACAAAGTTTTATTAAAGAGTATTGTGGAAGTCATGAGAAATTGAACTAAATAAATAGATGGTTTATGTGAGTGGAAAAAGAAAATGATATAAAATAAATGGAAATTATTTATAAGATAGCATGAGACTAATTGAACATGTAATATAAACTTTATAAAGGAGTACTTGGGTAAAATTATTATATGATACAATTATAGAGTATTACTATACAAATTATATTAAAATATGATATATGAGAATATGAGTAAGTTTATAGGATATTGATAGGACATATAAGAATATTTAAATGTATGCTGATATGAAAAGGGAATACAAAGAAATGGAGCATAAGGTAGATAATATGATATCTGTTATTATATATATATATATATATGTATATATGAAAGGACTCTGAAAATTGATATAAGCTACGTGAAAGTGTTCTAGGTGTTTCTATATGTTATATGAAGTATATGATCTTATGTGAACAAGATATAAGTATGTTTACATGAATAAATGTGATTGGGTGAGAAATGATAGAAATTATATGAAAAATGATATATGTGACATGTGAATTATATGGAAATGATCTACGTGTAAGTGAACTATGTGACTATGTGATAATATGAAAATAAGCTATGTGATACGTGATATGTGAAAGTGAATTACAAGTTTATGTGAATATTTGAAATGAAATAAATGATAACGCCCATGTTATGTGTCATGAGAGCTAGGGGTATAGTTGGCATGCCAAGAGTCGAGGGTCTACGCGGTCCTTCGGGACATATGTATATTCTTTGGAACATGTGTGAAGTCTTGAAAGACACATACTTGATCCCTAGTATATGTATATGATTCTTAAGGAATAATATGTGGTCCTTATGGACATTATTATATGGCACTACGGTACAATTCTACGCGGTCCTTCGGGATATATATATATTCTGTGGAACATGTGTGAAGTCTTGAAATACACATACTTGATCCATAGTATATGTATATGATTCTTAAGGAATAATATGTGGTCCTTATGGACATTATTATATGGCACTACGGTGCAATTCTACGCGGCACTTCGGTGCAATTATACGAGCTGTGGTGACAGCATTAGTGCACAACCTCTATAGACTCACATATCGATAGTTCTCACATATGTACATGGGCTAATCCAGATATATGAACAAATATATGTTAGTGGTATGATAATGTTATAGAAATGATATGATGTTGTGTGTGTATAGTGTTTGATTGAAAAGGTTAACCATAAAAGTATGTGATTACATGATAAATTGTTAATGATGAATTATGTGTATGTATGTATTTACTGTAATTAATCTGATATGATTTTATATGATACGAAGAATGCATGGAATAGGTATAACATGATAGAACAGAACATGCATGTATTGATATATGTTATAAAGTGCATTATAAGTTGTTATGCCTCACTAAGTCTTCGACTTAGCGTGTGATTGTTTCACACGTAGGTTTCGAGAAGAGTAAAGAGTAATGCGGAGCAAGACAGGTTAGTTTTCCTTACCAAATGTCAGATCAGAAAATATAGGTACTGTATATAGAGTGTAGTTGGCATGTAGTCTAAAGATATAAATTGTATGAACTTTGATATGTTTTGTAAACGTTTTGAATAAGTTAAATGTTATCAAAGTTTTTAAATTACTCACTATTTTATACGAATAAATGTTTGAAAAGTCAATGTGACACTTCGGACTCGTATCCGGGTCGGATACGGGTTGGGGGTGTTACAATGAAAGTAAGGAAATTCCTGAAACATAAATTTGTGCGTCTGAAGGTACATCAAAAGGAGCCCTACAAATAAAACGGTCGAGAAATAGGGATCAAGTGCAGAAGAAGGCCCTAATCCAGCTAATGGGGCATCCCAATGAGGATTTATTCAATTTTGCAGCATCCTTTTTGGACTTGCTTTTTTATTTTTATTTTTAACTTTCTCATATATCTTTTTGAAACCTACTTTTGAACTTTGACATATTTCTTTTTATGATGATATTTCAATGAATTTACGCTAAGCATTAAATCAAATTTACAACTTGAAATTCTTTGAATATCAGCTGAATTAAAAAAACTCTGTAATTGATTCAGAATTACAAATCTTTGACAAAGTGACAAAACAAGGACTTTACCCCGAAAAGCCCGAACACCATATATTTCCCTTATAAGAACCGATATAACCTTCTCCTCTCATCAAGGTATAAACAAGAGGCTTGGCATTTAGTTGTGCATAGGTATGGACAACATGAGGCATATTTTGCATATGACATTATTATACTTTTTGTTTAAGACGTTCAGTGATGATAATGATCTTCACAGATGGAATAGTCGAGAAATCAAATCTAGTTTAGGTCAGTTGTCTGGGAAATTAAACTCTAAAGATGAGATTCCTTGACTTTCAACAACACCTAGACTATAACAGGTTCTTCTTGACAATCTTAAGAAATTAAATCCATAAAGCTGAGCTATACCACTAAGGCAATTGGTTATAGATGAAACTTGAAAGCCTTGGCTTTATGAATAGATTACGTTCAAATCATGACATTGCTCGAACACTTGGCAATTCGGTGTTTGCTCCACTGCTATTGTCCGGTCGAAGACTTTGTGATGAGATGAACCCTTTAGTTAACTTGATAAAAGTTATTATAATGTTAAGCTATCTCTCTAAAGCAATTGGTTAAACGCCCTGGCTTTATGGATTCAGCTAGCCAGATAACGGCAAATTAAATGCGAGAAATTTTTCGGTAATGATGGACTAAGGGAGTTAAGAAATACCTGTTATAGTCAATTTCACACGAGCACTCAAGAGTTTCATTTTTTGACCAATATTTCTGCACTACCTTTGTTAGAGGAGCTTACAAAACTTGAACAAATGGAAGATTTCAGAGAAGAGAAATAGAGGGTCTAGTAATTGATTATGCTAATTGCGTCATTTTGTCCGCATCTGATTAAAATGTCAAGCCAAGAAATAGGGGCATTTTGTGATATTCGAAAGGAACGAGAAAGAAACAACATTTTGGTGGCCAAAACCTTAGAAAATATAAAGTCAACCTGAAACCAACTCATCAATTTTGGACATTTGTCAAAGAGTTATAACTCTGAGAGCGATAAAGAGCTATTGATTCTTTTGATATTCTTTAAACTCATGTTTATGATTTGATTTGATTTGATTGCGAACCTGGATTAAGGGACAACGTTTTACAAAATTATTACATTTTTATATCTTTTTTCTTCCCTTCTAAAATAAGATAAAGGAGAAAAAACATTTTCAAACAGGACTGTCTCAAATGTGAAAAGTCTTGGAAGCTGTTGAGGTTGATTTTGCCTCCATTAAAGAAAGAACAAACAATGCTCTTGAAAACAATCAGTTCGAGCGACCAGATAGAACTTGTGACATTGTCGACATCCTGAAAAGAAAATGGGGCATGATCGATTCCAAGGATCAAGATCGGCAGGCAAAGCACAAGATTCTGTCTAAGATTAATTCATGTTGCATGCATCTTAGACATACTTAAGAGCATCACATTGATCATTTTAGCGTACATAATATTTTACAATTTTTTGAGTCAAGTTTCAACTGCAAAACGAAAGATACTCGATTCAAAAACACATTCAAAAGCTGATGGTGGTTGCTCGACCTCACAGCGAAGGGGTGACTGTCTGATGACAAAACAACTTTCTGAGTATCGTTCAGAGTCAATTTCAACTTCATAGCGAAAGATATTGAACTCAAAGCAACACAATTTGTTTGAAACAAGATTTCAACTCCACTCAAAACCAACTTTCTTGAGATTGAATCTCAACTTCATGATAAAGGATATCCAACTCAAGGCAACATACAATACTTAGATTTCAACTTCACGATGAAGGATATTCAAGTTAAGGCTCAACTTCATGACGAAGGGGCCATCCACGATTTCAACTCCACAATGGAGGATATCGTGCCCACAGATCCACGATTTCAACTTAACAGCGAAGGATATCATGCCCATCTACACAAGATTGGATTTCAACTTCACGACGAATGATATCCAATTCAAAGCTCAACTTCATGATGAAGGGGCTTCCCAGTTTCATTCAGAGCCAATTTCAACTTCACGGCGAAGGATATTGGACACAAAACAATACAAGCTTGGATTTTAACTTCACGACGAAGGATATTCAATTCAAAGCTCAACTTCATAACGAAGGGGCCATCCACGGTTTCAACTTCACGACGAAGGGAAACGTGCTCACCAGCAACATTCATTGGATTTCAACTTCATGACGAAGGATATCCAATTCAAGGTTCAACTTCACAATGAATGGGCCATCCACAGTTTCAATTTCACGACGAAGGGAATCGTGCTCACTAGCAACATTCATTGGATTTCAACTTCACGACGAAAGATATCCAATTCAAGGCTCAAATTCACAACAAAGGGGCCATCCACGATTTCAACTTCACGAAGAAGGATATCGTGCCCGATGAAGTGATTCTTTAACATGCATGAACAAGCAGATTATCGATCGCCTTTGAGATTGTTTCTCTCGAAACAAGGGGTCGTCTCGCTTGCGACTAATTTACTCAAAACAAAGTTTTGTCTCTCTTGAGACAGATTCTCTCAAAACAAATTTTGTCTCTCTTGAGACAGTTTCCCTTGACACAAATTTTGTCTCTCTTGAGACAATTTCCCTTGAAACAAATTTTGTCTCTCTTGAGACAGTTTCCCTTGAAACAAAATCTTTGAATATGTTTTCCTTGAAACAAATTTCACCTCCCTTGAGACAGTTTCTTTTAGAACTAAGTTTTTTCTCTCTTGAGACAGTTTCTCTTGAAACAAATTTTGTCTCTCTTGAGACAGTTTCTCTTGAAACACCAACCTTTGAATATGTTTCTCTTGAAACAAAATTTTGCCTCCCCGAAGACAATTTCTCTTGAAACACAAAAAACCTTTGAAATCGTTTCTCTTGAAACACGAAAAACCTTTGAAATAGTTTGTCTAGAAACACAAAAAAACCTTTGAAAATGTTTCTCTTGAAACACAAAAAAAAAACCTTTGAAAATGTTTCTCTTGAAACACAAAGACCTTCGAGTTCGACTACACTCAGCTTTGTGCGCACATCATTTGCAGCACAACTCAAGGTTAGAAGGGTTATCTACCAAAGACCTTAGAGCTCAATTTCATTTAGCTCAAAGGCGCATCATTTGCAGCATAGCTCAAGGCAATAATAAAGACCTTCGAGTTCGATTACATTCAACTCAGAGGCAAATCAAATTTACAGCATAACTCAAGGCAAGAAGGGCTATCTGTCAACAAAAACTGACGAGTTCGATTTCAGCTCGATGACAGCGAGGAACTACTTTCTAGAAGAATTTTCAAGCCGAAATCTTTAAACCGAGAAGAAAACAAAGCTCAATTCCAGGAAGCCCAATCACATTTGAGAGGACCAGACAAAAACTGATTTTCTTTTTTCGTCTTTGTCCTATTCTTATTAACATAAAAATATACAAAGAAGGGCAGCTGTAGACACCCATTTTTATTCAGGTCTACAAAAACATTTTATTTTTTATTTTTTATTTATTATTATTATTATTATTATTATTATTATATTTTTTTGTAGACCCACCATCATGTCACCACTACCCACAATTATCTCAACCACACTACATACCCACTAAACCACTATCATCACCTGGCACGTATGTTTTCTTACTTTTCTCTCAAAAAATGGAAAGTGGGAATATGGCCTTGACTTTAAATAATGTTGGGGGCCACGTGAATAGGGACCAACATCTGTACTTTGTCTTCTTGAGGAGGACTATCAAAATACAGATCCAAAAAGGTCACTCCTCGAATCTAGACGAAGGAAAAAACCCTTTGCTCTCCCCCCTTTTTTCATCTCTCTTTCTCTGAGTGTTTCCATTCACTCATTTCTGTTCTTCACTTCATCCAGTGTTAAATAGTTGCAGTAATCTCTTTGGAATTTGATTTTGTTTAACAACCAGATTCAGTTTTCAGTTTTGCAGATATACGTGATTGACTGATAACATAATGAGGAAAGGCATTTAAACTTCAAACAATAAAGCCAGTAGTGGCCTTACGTATAACGTGAATATCCCGGACTCGGCTCCAAGGAAAAGGCGAAGAGTTGCACGTGAAGAAATAGTAAACTAATTCTTTAGTGCCAGTGTTATTTACTCTCTGCTTTATAAAACCATATCTGTCCACGGGTCTTTCTGGAGGAAGCAGTTCCGGTTCAAAGTCATCGAATCCTCTACCTTTTCCATTTCACTAATTCAAAGAAGCGACAACATGTGAAGAGGCAAACCGACTAAGTTCCTTCTAACATTTGAGATGGAAAAACACCAGGAATGTTGTTTAAAGCGATCCAAGACGGCGTCGTGAAGAAACTGATGGAGAAAGACGAGGAGATTCAAAAAATAGGGAAACTGAACTGGGTTCTTCAAGAAAGGGTTAAAAGCCTGTGTTTAGAGAACCAACTACGGTGGGACTTGGCGCAGACGAATGAAGCCACGGCCAATTCTCTACGCACCGATTTAGAACAAGTCTTGGCTCACGTCGACGAGGAACGAAACACCAACCACGGAAGCGTGGCAGATTTGGTTGATGATGCGGAGTCAAGCCGCGGAAGCTGCGATGAAGGGTGGCGCAACGTGGTGGTGGTGCCGCAACAAAAATCATGGGAGGCGATGGTCGAGGATTGTAAAATGAAGTGCAGAAAGTGTGGGGAGAAGGAGTCCAGTGTGTTGTTGCTTCCATGCAGGCACTTTGCTTCTGTGCAACGTGTGGGTCCACTCTGGTAGGCACTTGCCCTGTTCTGTTTTGATTGGTTATAATTTGGCTAATTAGGGTGTTGAATGTTTTAATGAGATAGTAATCCATGTTTGATTAATAAATTATTGGTAATTAGATCGAAATTTTTGGTGTGTTTTGTTAATTGATTAATTTCTTTGTAAATTTAGATAATTATTGTTATTAAACTCACATTATTTATTAATTAATCTTAATTGACCTTAGTTTTGATACTTAGACACTCTCATTAATTATCCTTATTCACATTATTTATTAATTAATCTTAATTGATCTCAGTAATAATTATAATCGATCATAGGTAATTTTTTGAATCGATGTTTTAAATTTTAATTTTAATTTTTGCAATTAAGACAACCGACAAATTAATTGGTACCGAACGGGCGGTTCAAAGGTGTTAATCCTTCCTTGACCGTAATCGACTCCCGAACCCGACATATTTATAGTAAAACGCAGACCATGTAAGATGGTGTACTGTCCACCTAAATGTTTTTTAAAGTGATCGGTGGAGACTTCCAATTCATTTAATCCAAGTCGAAGCCCAATTCCGGGCCCACCCGAAAGACGGTTCTGACAGCTTGGCGACTCCGCTGGGGTCAAGTAAGTGTGTCAGGCCGAAATTAATTTTTGGTTGTCTTTTTTAGCGAAAATTACAAGTTTAAATTTTAATTTATTTATTCGATTCTAATTATTTACCTTCGATTATTTTTTAAATAAATAGTTGTACTGACGTTTTTTAATGATTTCAGATTTTTCAAAATTTTCATCGCAGGCTCTATACCCGAGCTCCAAACCCTTTTAAGTGGGGTAAAAGCGATATCTTCGTGGGAATTTATTCTTTGTATGGGCTTAGCAAGTAACCTTCGGGATTCATATACCTTATGCTTTCGTGTGAATTTATTCTCCGTATGGACATAAGGGAATGTTTCCTCTCGAGTTTAACTTAGTCTACATAAGCTTGTAATGGGCTTAGGACTAAGGGTCTGGCAAGCCCAATGGGGCACCAGCAAGGAGAACTCGAGTACCTTTTTTAGAACCTAAATCGGGAGATTACAGGAAATTAGAGCCCACCCTAAAACCTCATTTCAAACCCTAGGTTACTTTATTTCCTACTTTATTTTATGTTCAAAGCATGTGAACTAGAAATTTATGGGGTTATGACTTGTTCAAAATCAACTTATGGGATAGAGATCGTGTCCGAGTATGAATAATAAGCATGTGGGGTAGATATTATGTGGGGTAGGACTTTTATTTTCATGATTGTTTTAATTATTTTTACCTCACTAACTCTTTTCATTTTTGTTCTCTTTTATTTTATTTTCATCATTTGCATCATTCAAAAGAGGTGTTGATCCACAAAAAACGTGTTCCTTAAATGTAAATAATCCGCATTAATGGACAAAGGGGTTATAATACAATAAGTAAAAAACACAAAAGTCCAACTCAGAAAGGACCGGAATTCACGCCGACCACACCAAAAGTCAACTTTTTGAGTTGGCAAAGGTTGCAGGGGCAAGACGAGAAAAATGTTACTGACCTAGGGAGTCCCTTCAAATACAACAAGAACAAGATGGTGAAACCCTAGCTGAGCTGGAGGCAATTATTGACAAATTCAAGAAACAAACGGCTAAACTTCGGATAGTTCTTATCGATAGAAGGCTCTAATGGTGTTGTCATTAGGATTAGGCTCAGCAGAGAGTGAAATTCGGATATGCAGTCATTCGAGACTTTTTGGAGCAAGCAGCTCACCACTTGCATAGTTTAGCCAGAGAAGTCGGAATGGTTTGATAGAGCATTCAACCGGTGACAGCGAAAAGGCGTAAGATGAATCAACCTGTCAGAGGTTCTCCGAGATCTATACCATCAAAATGTTTTTGTCTCCTTAGATGTAACACTTTTATCCCTAATAAGGATTCTTTATAATAACAGACACATTTTTTGGCTCAATGCCTCGAATATTTCATGCATCATGCATTCTTGCATATTTCGAATTATTTCTTGTCTTTTCTCTTATTTTTTTTTAAATTACATTAATTTACAAGAGATGTCTCATAAAAAGGATGAAAGTAAGGACATTCCCGAAACAGAAATGTGTGCGACTGAAGGCACATCAAAAGGAGTCCCGACAAATAAAACGGTCGAGAAATGGCGATCAAGTGTAGATGAAGGCCCTAATCCAGCTAATGGGGCATCATAATAAGGATTTATTCAATTTTGCAGCATCCTGTTTGGACTTGCTTTTTTTATTTTTTATTTTTTGAACTTTCTCATATTTTTTTTTGAAACCTGCTTTTGAACGTTGGCATATTTCTTTTTATGAGGATATTTCAATGAATTTACGCTAAGCATTGAATCAAATTTACAACTTGAAATTCTTTCAATATCAGCTAAATTAAAAAAACTCTATAAATGATTCAAAATTACAGATCTTTGACAAAGTGACAAAACAAGGACTTTGCCCCGAAAAGCCTGAACACCATACATTTCCCTTACAAGAACCGCTATAGCCTTATCCTCTCATCAAGGTATAAACAAGAGGCTTGGCATTTAGCTGTGCATAGGTGCGGACAACATGAGGCATATTTTGCATATGACATTATTATACTTTTTATTTAAGACGTTCAGTGATGATAATGATCTTCACAGATGGAATAGTCGAGTAATCAAATCTAGTTTAGGTTAGTTGTTTGGGAAATTGAACTCTAAAGATGAGATTCCTTGACTTTCAACAACACCTAGACTATATCAGGTTCTTCTTGACAATCTTAAGAAATTAAATCCGTAAAGCTGAGCTATTCCACTAAGGCAATTGGTTATAGAGGAAACTTGAAATCCCTGGCTTTATGAATAGATTACGTTCAAATACCATGACATTGCTCGAACACTTGGCAATTCAGTGTTTGCTCCACTACTATTGTCCGGCCGAAGACTTTGTGATAAGATGCACCCTTCAGTTAACTTGATAAAAGTGATTATAATGTTAAGTTGTCCCTCTAAAGAAATTGGTTAATAGCCCCGGCTTTATGGATTCACCTAGCAAGATAACGACAAATTTATCAAAGCGAGAAATTTTTGGTAATGATGAACTAAGGGAGTTAAGAAACACCTATTATAGTCAATTTCACACGAGCACTCAAGAGTTTCATTTTTAGACCAATATTTATGCACTACCTTTATTAGATGAGCTTAAAAAACTTGAACAAATGGAAGATTTTAGAGAACCGAAATAGAGGGTCTTGTAATTGATTATGTTAATTATGCCATTTTGTCCGCATTCGATTAAAATGTCAAACCAATAAATAAGGGAATTTTGCGATATTCAAAAGGAACGAGAAAGAAACAACATTTAGGTGGCTAAAACCTTAGAAAATAGGAAGCCAACCTGAAACCAACTCATCACTTTTGGACATTTGTCTAAGAGCAATAACTCTGAGAATGATAAAGAGCTATTGATTCTTTTGATATTCTTTGAACTCATGTTTATGATTTGATTTGATTGCGAGCCTGGATTAAGGGGCAACGTTTTACAAAATTATTACATTTTTATATCTTTTTTCTTCCCTTCTAAAATAAGAGAATTGAGAAATATATTTTCAAACAGGATTGTCTCAAATGTGAAAAGTCTTGGAAGCTGTTGAGGCTCATTTTGCTTCCATTAGAGAAAGAACAAATAATGCTCTTGAAAACAATCAGTTCGAGAGACCAGATAGAACTTGTGAAATTGTCGACATCCTGAAAGAAAATGGGGCATGATCGATTCCAAGGATCAAGATCGACAAGCAAAGCACAAGACTCCGTCCAAGATTAATTCATGTTGCATGCATCTTAGACATACTTAAGAGAGTCACATTGATCATTTTAGCATACATAATATTTTGTAGCTTTTTGAGTCAAGTTTCAACTTCAAAACGAAAGATACTCGATTCAAAAGCACATTCAAAAGTTGATGGTGGTTGTTCGACCTCACAGCGAAGGGGCGACTGTCTGACGAAAAAATAACTTTCCGAGCATCGTTCATAGTTAATTTCAACTTCACAGCGAAAGATATTGAACTCGAAGCGACACAATTTGTTTGAAAAAAGATTTTAACTCCACTCAAAACCAACTTTCTCGAGATTGGATTTCAAATTCACGACGAAGGATATCCAACTAAAGGCAACATACAATACTTAGATTTCAATTTCATGAAGAAGGATATTCAAGTCAAGGCTTAACTTCACGAATAATGGGCCATCCACGATTTCAACTCCACAACGGAGGATATCGTGCCCACAAATCCACGATTTCAACTTCACGACGAAGGATATCATGCCCATCTACACAAGATTGGATTTCAACTTCACGACGAATGATATCTAATTCAAAACTTAACTTCACGACGAAGGGGATTCCCAGTTTCATTCAGAGCCAATTTCAACTTCACGGCGAAGGATATTGGACTCGAAACAATACAAACTTGGATTTCAACTTCACGACGAAGAATATTCAAGTCAAGGCTCAACTTCACAACGAAGGGGCCATCCACAGTTTCAACTTCACGACGAAGGGAATCGTGATCACCAGCAACATTCGTTGGATTTCAACTTCACGAAGAAGGATATCCAATTCAAGGTTCAATTTTACAACGAAGGGACCATCCAAGATTTCAATTTCACAATGAAGGGAATCGTGCTCACCAGCAACATTCATTGGATTTCAACTTCAAGACGAAGGATATCCAATTCAAGGCTCAACTTCACAACGAAGGGGCCATCCACGATTTCAACTTCACGAAGAAGGATATCATGCCCGATGAAGTGATTTAGTGTCACAGCAAACATGTCTTCCACAGATTTGACTTCCTTAAGTCAACGATTAGAGCCTCCTCTCGCTTGAGACTAATTTACTCAAAACAAAGTTTTGTCTCTCTTGAGACAGTTTCTCTTGAAACAAATTTTGTCTCTCTTGAGACAGTTTCCCTTGAAACAAATTTTGTCTCTCTAGAGACAGTTTCCATTGAAACAAATTTTGTCTCTCTTGAGACAGTTTCCCTTGAAACAAAATCTTTGAATATGTTTTCCTTGAAACAAATTTCACCTCCCTTGAGACAGTTTCTTTTAAAACTATGTTTTGTCTCTCTTGAGACAGATTCTCTTGAAAAAAAAATTCTCTTTTGAGACAGTTTTCCTTGAAACAAAGTTTTGTCTCTCTTGAGACAATTTCTCTTGAAACACCAACCTTTGAATATGTTTCTCTTGAAACAAAATTTTTCCTCCCTCGAGACAGTTTCTCTTGAAACACAAAAAACCTTTGAAATCGTTTCTCTTGAAACACGAAAAACCTTTGAAATCGTTTCTCTTGAAACACAAAAAAACCTTTGAAAATGTTTCTCTTCAAACATAAAAAAAAAAACCTTTGAAAATGTTTCTATTGAAACACAAAGATATTCTAGTTCGACTACACTCAGCTTCGAGGGCACATCATTTGCAGCATAACTCAAGGCTAGAAGGGTTATCTACCAAATACCTTAGAGTTCGATTTCATTCAGCTTAAAGGCGCATTATTTGCAGCATAGCTCAAGGCAATAAGGATTATCTGCCAACCAAAGACCTTCGAGTTCGACTACGCTCAGCTCCAAGGCACATAATTTGCAGCATAACTCAAGGCTGTAAGGGTTATCTACCAATTAAAGGCCTTCGAGGGCACATCATTTGCAGCATAGCTCAAGGCAAGAAGGGCTATCTGTCAACAAAAACTGACGAGTTCGATTTCATTCAGCTCGATGACAGCGAGGAACTACTTTCTAGAAGAATTTCAAAGCCGAAATCTTTAAACCGAGAAGAAGACAAAGCCCAATTCCAGGAAGCCCAATCACATTTGAGAGGACCGGACAAAAACTGATTGTCTTTTTTCGTCTTTGCCCTATTCTTGTTAACACAAAAATATACAAAGAGGTGCAGCTATAGACACCCATTTTATCTGGGTCTACAAAAACATTTTCTTTTTTATTTATTATTATTATTATTATTATTATATTTTTTTTAGGCCTACCATTATCTCACTACTACCCACAATTATCTCAACCACACTACATATCCACTAAACCACTATCACCACCTGGCACGTATGTTTGCTTACTTTTCTCTCAAAAAAATAGAAAGTGGGAATATGGCCTTCTTTAAATAATGTTGGGGGCCACGTGAATAGCTGTCGTAACCGTCTTTCGGTTCGGCCTCGGAATTGGGCTTCGACTTGAATTGATTGGGTTAGAGTCGCCACCGACCACTTTAAAACGAATTTAGGTGGGCCGGACACCATCTTACCTGATCTGCGTTTCACCAGAAATATCTCGGGCTCGGGAGTCGGTTACGGTCAAGGAAGGATTAGCACCCTTGAACCGCCCTTTCGGTACCAATTAATTTGTCGGTTGTCTTTAAATGCGAAAATTGAAAAATTTAATTTGAAATTTAAAAATCCGATCCGAATTACTTACCTTTGATCAATTGAAATTCTTGCAAAAAATAAAAAATGTTAGATAAAAATAATAAATAAATAAATCCAAAAACAAATTATTAAATGTGAAATGAATAAAAAGTTAAAAAATGAACTTGGAAATAAAAAGAATACCACTTTGTGCAAGTGGTGACAGCACATTAATAAAGGATTTACACGTGGGATTATTCACAACAAAAATGAGTTATGCTATGGCAACATGGGTCCCTCATGAATTGCAATTTTTCAGGAGCCATGATACAGAAGCATGTATCTCTCCACTTCGCAAACGAAGTAGTGAACAAATTGAAGTTGCTCGTGTATCTGAACTTCATGACCGTATCTTTGGTGTAATACGCTTTCTTCTCCTTCACATCGAGCTCATGAAATCTTCGAACTCCATGTTTCATCTCTTCGAGAACGCTTAAAGGTATCCCATGGTTGACGACCTAAAAAAAAACCCATGTTTCCGGTGCATGCCTGACGTCCTCGACAGTCTCGTTGTGCCGCAACGGGTTATCTCTGATCCCTTTTCGATCAATGACCAAAATTCTGAACTAGGTTTTCTCGGTAGTCGTCGGACTGCTTGTTGAGATAGGTGTCGCGATAAACATACGAGGGACTTTGGTGATTCCGGCATCGAACAGACCTTTGACGTCGGCTTTTAAATCAGCAGATGCTTTCAATTCCTTTTGCCGGTCGTAGTTGGAATCTTCATTGATTTTAGTTTCGTCGGTTACCACCATTTTTCGCCTCTGTTTTGATGTAAATACGCGGTGGAGATTCTATGAGAGTATGGAATGAAGTTGTAGAGGAATTTGGTTATCAGTCGGGTGGATAGAAATCAACCAACTTGGCGATGAAGGCAGCAGTGATTACCGTATTTTAAATGATGATAATTAACCGCTTTCACCCACAACCTGGAGATTGGTAAAATGACGATGGACAACGACATGGGTGAAGTAAGAAAAGGAGAAGAAGATAGAGAGGGAAGTGGATTACAGGAGAGGAGAGCCCTTAGCTAGTACTCTGGTTTTGGATAAGCCAAGTAAATATGCCCCTTTTTTTTCTCTCCTCTTTGTCTTTTCTCTGTCCATCCCCCTTTAAAACCAAGATGGTGGCCCCCTTAAAAAGAAGAAGGAAAATGTAACTAAAAGGAGAAAATTATGGGATTTGTTTTGAGTTAGTGGGGGTAGTGGTTGCACGATGGAAGGGGAAAGTCATTGTGTCCACTACTCCCCCTTAATTTATGGTGGCGTGGGCTTAGTGGAATAGGTGGGGTGCATGTAGTTGATATAATGATGGGTAGTGGGGCCTGCAAAAAAAATAAAAATATAATTAAATAATTAAATAATAATAATAAATAAATAATAATATAATATAATGTTTTTGTAGACCCGGACAAAAACGGGTGTCTACAGCTGCCCCTCTTTGCACATTTTTGTGTTAACAAGAATAGGGCAAAGACGAAAAAAAGACAATCAGTTTTTGTCCGGTCCTCTCAAATGTGATTGGGCTTCCTGGAATTGGGCCTTTGTCTTCTTCTCAGTTTAAAGATTCTGGCTTGAAAATTCTTCCAGAAAGTAGTTCCTCGCTGTCATCGAGTTGAATGAAATCGAACTCTTCAGTTTTATTGACAGATAGCCCTTCTTGCCTTGAGCTATTCTGTAAACTTGGTTTGCCTCTGAGCCGAGTGTAATTGAACTCGAAGGTCTTCGGTTGGCAGATAGCCCTTTTCGACTTAAGCTATGCTTCAAATGATGTGCCTTGGAGCTGAGCGTAGTCGAACTCGAAGGTCTTTGGTCACAGATAACCCTTGTAGCCTTGAGTTATGCTGTAAATGATATACCCTCGAAGCTGAGTGTAATCGAACTCGGGGGTCTTTGGCAGATAGCCCTTCTCGACTTAAGCTATGCTACAAATGATGTGCCATTGAGCTGAGCGTAGTCGAACTCAAAGGTCTTTTGTTAGCAGACACTCCTTCTTTGAGTTGGATATCCCTCGTCGTGAAGTTGAAATCCAATCTAGAGATTGATGCTGCTTGTGTGCACGATTCCCTTCGTCACGAAGTTGAAACCGCGAGTGACTCTTTGTCGTTAAGCTGAGCCTGGAGTTGGATATCCTTCGTCGTGAAGTTGAAATCCAAGTAAGTTGTATTGTTCTAAGTCCAATATCCTCTGCCGTGAAGTTGAAATTGGCTCTGGAACTGGGAAATTGTTTGTTGACAACCAGCGGTCCCTTCGTCGTGAAGTTGAACTTGCGTTGTCTGGAGTCCAATATCCTTCGTTGTGAAGTTGAAATTGGCTCTGAAATTGAGAAGTTGTTTGTTGACAACCAGCGGTCCCTTCGTCGTGAAGTTGAACTTGCGTTGTCTGGAGTCCAATATCCTTCGCTGTGAAGTTGAAATTGGCTCTGAAATTGGGAAATTGTTTGTTGACAACCAGCGGTCCCTTCGTCGTGAAGTTGAACTTGCGTTGTCTGGAGTCCAATATCCTTCGTTGTGAAGTTGAAATTGGCTCTGAAATTGGGAGGTTGTTTTTTTTTTGACAACCAGCGGTCCCTTCGTCGTGAAGTTGAACTTGCGTTGTCTTGAGTCCAATATCCTTCGCTGTGAAGTTGAAATTGGCTCTGAAGTTGGGAAGTTATTTATTGACAACCAGCGGTCCCTTCGTCGTGAAGTTGAACTTGCGTTGTCTGGAGTCCAATATCCTTCGCTGTGAAGTTGAAATTGGCTCTGAAATTGAGAAGTTATTTGTTGACAACCAGCGGTCCCTTCGTCGTGAAGTTGAACATGCGTTGTCTGGAGTCCAATATCCTTCGCTGTGAAGTTGAAATTGGCTCCGAAATTGGGAAATTGTTTGTTGACAACCAGCGGTCCCTTCGTCGTGAAGTTGAACTTGCGTTGTCTGGAGTCCAATATCCTTCGTTGTGAAGTTGAAATTGGCTCCGAAATTGGGAAATTGTCTGTTGACAGACAACTTTTCTTGACTTAAGTTGTGCTGTAAATTTCCTTTAAATGAATGATGGCCTTTTCGCCAAATTTTGAGTCGGTATCTTCCGTCGTGGAATTGAAATCTGGCTTGAAAGTTTTAACTGGAAACATGATGCTCATGGATGAGTTTGAGTCGAACTGGATTTGTTTTGAACTGGTTCTCGAACCTATCTGAAATTGGTTCTGAGATATCAAGTCGGTTGAGGTGTAGCTCCTTACTGCCGAGTTAAGCAACCACCATCCTTCTTTGAAGGCGCTTGAGAATCGAGTATCCTTCATCCTAAGTATGTCTAAGATGCATGCAACATGAATGAATTATGTGTTATCTCTTCTTGCTTTGTCTGCCAATCTGGTCCATGGAATCGATCGTGCCCCATTTGCTTCTCGAGCTTGGGCTTTACAGACATTTCATATCTGAGATTGTTCTGTTTGAAAATGTTTTTCTCCTTTTTCTTGTTTTATGAGGGAAAACGATAAAATGTTGTAAAATATTATTCGCAATTGAATCAAATTATAAACGTGAGTTCAAAGAATATCAAAGAAATCAATAGCTCTTTTAACATTTTCAGAGTTACAGCTCTTTGACCAGTGTCAAATGGATGGGTTGGCTTTAGCTTGGCCTCCTTTATAAGGTTTTGGTAAAAAAAATGTCATTTTTTTTGAAATATCGCAACATGCTTTGGCACTTCAATTGGGTGCGGACAAAATGACACAACTAGCATGATCACTTACTAGACCTTTTATTTCAGTCCTCTGAAATCTTATATTTGTTCAAGCTTTGTAGGCTCCTCTAACAAAGGCAGTGCAAAAACATCGGTCTAAAAATGAAATTCTTGAGTGCTTGTGTGTAGTTGACTATAACAGGTGTTCCTTAACTCCCTTAGTCCATTTTACCGACAATTTCTCGCTTAGATAAATTTGATTTAATTTGGCGTTATCTGACTAGCTGAATCCATAAAGCCGGGGCGTTTAACCAATTGCTTTAGAGGGACAGCTTAATATTATAATCACAGTTATCAAGTTAACTGAAGGGTTCATCTCATCACAGAGTCTTCAGCCTGACAAGAGCAGTGGAGCAAACACCGAATTGCCAAGTGTCCGAGCAATGTCATGGTTTGAACGTAATCTACTCATAAGGCCAGGGATTTCAAGTTTCCTCTATAACCAATTGCCTTAGCGGAATAGCTCAGTTTTTACGGATTTAATTTCCTAAGATTGTCAAGAAGAACCTGTTATAGCCTAGGTGTTTTTGAAAGTCAAAGAATCTCATCTTTAGAGTTCAATTTTCAAGCAACTGACCTAAACTGGATTCACCTACTCGACTCTTTCATTTGTAAAGATCATCATCGTCATTGAACGTCTTAAATAAAAAAACATAGTAATTGTCATATGCAAATGATGCCCCATGTTGTCCGTACCTTATGAAAGGAAAAGGGTATATTGGTTAATTACAAGAGCAGGGTATGGTGTTTGAGGGTATATTCTGGATAAGGTCAAAGTCCCTTTTTTTTTTTAAATCATGTTACTTTGTCAAAGATCCGTAACTTTGAACCATTAACAGAGTTTCTTAATTCAAATGATATTCAAAGAATTGCAAGTTTGCAAATGTGATTTATTGCTCGCCATCATTAAAGCAACATAAATTTATTTAAAAGTCCTTGCAAAAACTTGAGAAAAGAATGAAAAAACAAATCCAAACAGAATGGCTCAAATGATGAGATGATATGCCTCACTTGGATGCCCCCAAGTTGTTGAAGTCGATCTGATTCTTGTTACGTATTTTCTGTATGATTCTCTTGATGGTGGAGTAATTCTCGATAGTGCACCCTGGGACTCCGCTATGATTTTCGCAATGAGCGTTCTCATCATACTACCTGGGGTACGGGGCTTCATGGACACCACGTGTGCATCAAACGACTGTTGGTAAAGCTCCTTATTTGTCATAGGATCGGAATGTTCTCATTTTTGATGAGACATGTGAATGTAATGAAAAAAGGGAATCATAATGCGAATGTAAAGAAAAAATAACAAAATGCACAATATGTCTGAATGTATGATGTTCGAGGCATTGATCCGAAAAATGTGCCTATTATTCTGAATAATCCTTATTGGGGACAAAAATGTTACGTCTGAAGAGACAAAAAACTTTTTTGATGGTATAGATCCTGCACAGCTTCTGGAAAGTTGATTCGTTTTCCGCTTTTTCATCGGTTGAATATCTTGTCGAATCATTCCAGTTCCTTTGGCTAAACTTGTGCGGGTAACGAGTTGCTTGCCCCAAAAAAGGTCTCGAATGACTGCATCTCTGGCCTTCGCTCTATGCCGAGCTCGTTCCAAACGAAAGTGCCATTGGAGCCCTCAATCCGAAGTTTGTCGACCTGTTCTTGGAAATAATGGTCTCCGGCTTAGCTAGGGTTTCACCATCTTGTTCTCGTAATTTTCGAAAGGAGCAACCGGGTCAGTGACCTTTTCCTCGTATTGCCCCTGCAACTTTGCCTTTGAGTATTCTTTGACCACGGTTGGACTTCTGAGTTTTTTATCTCTTTGTATTATAACCCCTTTGTCCGTTAATGCAGATTATTTATGTTTAACAAACACAATTTTGGTGGAACAACACCTCGTTTTAATGATGCGAATGATAAAAAAAATGCCAAAGAATAAAAATGAAAGGGAGGAAAAAAAGTTAGTGAGATAAGGATAATAATAAAAAAATGATAAAAATAAAAAGTCCTACCCCACATGATATCTACCCCACATGCTTATTATTCCTACCCAGACATGATCTCTATCCCGCATGCTAATTTCAAACAAATCCTAACCGCATATTTGTCTAGTTCGCATGCTTCGAACAGAGAGTAAAGTAGGAAATAAAGTAGCCTAGGGTTTGGAATGAGGTTTTGGGGTGGGCTCTAATTCTCCATAATCTCTCGGTTTAGGTTCTAAAAAGGTACTCTAGTTCTCCTTGCTGGTGTCCCCTTGGGCTTGCCAGACCCTTAGTCCTAAGCCCATTACAAGCTTATGTGGACTAAGTTAAACTCGAGAGGAAACATTCCCTTATGCCCGCACGGTGAATAAATTCACACGAAGACATAAGATATATGAATCCCGAAGGCTACTTGCTAGGCATATGCGGTGAATAAATTCACACGAATGCGTCGCTTTCACCCCCACTTAAATAGGGTTTGGAGCTCAGGTATAGAACCTGAGATGAAAACTTTAAAAAATCTGAAATCATTAAAAAATGTTAGTACAACTATTTATTTGAAAAATAATCAAAGGTAAATAACTGGAATCGAATAAATAAATTTAAATTTAAATTTACCATTTTTTGCATAAAAAGATAACCGAAAATTAATTTCGGCCTGACTCACTTACATGTCCCCAGCAGAGTCGCCAAGCTGTCGTAACCGTCTTTCGGTTCGGCCCCGGAATTGGGCTTCGACTTGAATTGATTGGGTTAGAGTCGCCACCGACCACTTTAAAACGAATTTAGGTGGGCCGGACACCATCTTACCTGATCTGCGTTTCACCAGAAATATCTCGGGCTCGGGAGTCGGTTACGGTCAAGGAATGATTAGCACCCTTGAACCGCCCTTTCGGTACCAATTAATTTGTCGGTTGTCTTTAAATGCCAAAATTGAAAAATTTAATTTGAAATTTAAAAATCCGATCCGAATTACTTACCTTTGATCAATTGAAATTCTTGCAAAAAATAAAAAATGTTAGATAAAAATAATAAATAAATAAATCCAAAAACAAATTATTAAATGTGAAATGAATAAAAAGTTAAAAAATGAACTTGGAAATAAAAAGAATACCACTTTGTGCAAGTGGTGACAGCACATTAATAAAGGATTTACACGTGGGATTATTCACAACAAAAATGAGTTATGCTATGGCAACATGGGTCCCTCATGAATTGCAATTTTTCAGGAGCCATGATACAGAAGCATGTATCTCTCCACTTCGCAAATGAAGTAGTGAACAAATTGAAGTTGCTCGTGTACCTGAACTTCATGACCGTATCTTTGGTGTAATACGCTTTCTTCTCCTTCACATCGAGCTCATGAAATCTTCGAACTCCATGTTTCATCTCTTCGAGAACGCTTAAAGGTATCCCATGGTTGACGACCTAAAAAAAAACCCATGTTTCCGGTGCATGCCTGACGTCCTCGACAGTCTCATTGTGCCGCAACGGGTTATCTCTGATCCCTTTTCGATCAATGACCAAAATTCTGAACTGGGTTTTCTCGGTAGTCGTCGGGCTGCTTGTTGAGATAGGCGTCGCGATGAACATACGAGGGACTTTGGTGATTCCGGCATCGAACAGACCTTTGACGCCGGCTTTTAAATCAGCAGATGCTTTCAATTCCTTTTGCCGGTCGTAGTTGGAATCTTCATTGATTTTAGTTTCGTCGGTTACCACCATTTTTCGCCTCTGTTTTGATGTAAATACGCGGTGGAGATTCTATGAGAGTATGGAATGAAGTTGTAGAGGAATTTGGTTATCAGTCGGGTGGATAGAAATCAACCAACTTGGCGATGAAGGCAGCAGTGATTACCGTATTTTAAATGATGATAATTAACCGCTTTCACCCACAACCTGGAGATTGGTAAAATGACGATGGACAACGACATGGGTGAAGTAAGAAAAGGAGAAGAAGATAGAGAGGGAAGTGGATTACAGGAGAGGAGAGCCCTTAGCTAGTACTCTGGTTTTGGATAAGCCAAGTAAATATGCCCCTTTTTTTTCTCTCCTCTTTGTCTTTTCTCTGTCCATCCCCCTTTAAAACCAAGATGGTGGCCCCCTTAAAAAGAAGAAGGAAAATGTAACTAAAAGGAGAAAATTATGGGATTTGTTTTGAGTTAGTGGGGGTAGTGGTTGCACGATGGAAGGGGAAAGTCATTGTGTCCACTACTCCCCCTTAATTTATGGTGGCGTGGGCTTAGTGGAATAGGTGGGGTGCATGTAGTTGAGATAATGATGGGTAGTGGAGCCTGCAAAAAAAATAAAAATATAATTAAATAATTAAATAATAATAATAAATAAATAATAATATAATATAATATTTTTGTAGACCCGGACAAAAATAGGTGTCTACAATAGAGAGCCAACATCTCTACTTTGCCTTCTTGAGGAGGACTATCAAAATACAGATCCAAAAGGTCACTTCTCGAATCTAGACGAAGGAAAAAAACCCTTTGCTCTCCCCCCTTTTTTCCTATCTCTTTCTCTAAGTGTTTCCATTCACTCATTTCTGTTCTTCACTTCATCCAGTGTTAAATAGTTGCAGTAATCTCTTTGGAATTTGATTTTGTTTAACACCCATATTCAGTTTTCAGTTTTGCAGATATACGTGATTGACTGATAACATAATGAGGAAAGGCATTTAAACTTCAAACAATAAAGCCAGCAGTGGCCTTACGTATAACGTGAATATCCCGGTCTCGGCTCCGAGGAAAAGGCCAAGAGATGCATGTGAAGAAATAGTAAACTAATTCTTTAGTGCCAGTGCTATGAACACTCTGCTTTATAAAACCATATATGTCCACGGGTCTTTCTGGAGGAAGCAGTTCTGGTTCAAAGTCATCGAATCCTCCACCCCTTTCCACTTCACTAATTCAAAGAAGCGACAGCATGTGAAGAGGCAAACCGACTAAGTTCCTTCTAACATTTGAGATGGAAAAACATCGGGAATGTTGTTTACAGCGATCCAAGACAGTGTCGTGAAGAAACTGAAGGAGAAAGACGAGGAGATTCAAAAAATGGGGAAAACTGAACTGAGTTCTTCAAAAAAGGGTTAAAAGCATGTGTTTAGAAAACCAACTACGGTGGGACTTGGCGCAGACAAACGAAGCCTCGGTCAATTCTCTACGCACCGATTTAGAATAAGTTCTGTTTAACACCCTAACCCGTATAATTATATATATAAATTATAACCTATATAATTATACATATATAAATTATAGATGTCACCCAAATTTTTAAAAAAACTATTTAATTTTTTAAAAATTTATTTTCTTTAAATGGTATATGATATTATAAAAATATCATATTATATGAATTATGTTTCATTATAAAAATTTAAAACAAAAGATTTTTTTTATGAATAATGAATAGTGAACAGAGTACCGATGCACTATTACAGTACCGTGAACAGTGTACCAATGCACTAAAATTTTGAACTTAAAATGTGTATCGATGCACTGTTATAGTATGCTACAATAATTGCTACAGTGATTTCCGAAAAATACATATAAAAATCATAAAAATTAACCTTTCATCACTATAAAATTTCCATTTCTGTTTCCAAATTTATTTAACAAAATAAATTGAACATTATTAATTGCATGTCACTTTAAGTCAAATTATATCATATGATGTCTTACTGATATTGAAATATACTCCCCGATGCTTGATGTCACTTTGAACTCTTTATTCTACTACTGGCTTTTTACCTATGCGTGAAAATCATCACATGCTAAGTATAAACTTAGTGAGGCAATTTAAACAATAAACAGCGCAATACAATTCATGCATGAATTTCAATGTCAAATTCAAAATATCATAAAATCATGTTATTTTCATATCCAATATTTTACCATGGTCAAAATAATAAAACATTTCTTATTAATATATTTATCATTTATTCCATAAGCTCGTAAGCTCAATATACTTGTCATTAATCCATAAGCTCGTAAGTTTATTTTACCATTATACTTATCATTATTCCATAAGCTCTTAAGCTTATTTTACCATTATACTTACCATTTATCTCATAAGCTCGTAAGCTTATTTTACCCATATACTTGTCATTATTCCATAAGCTCGTAAGCTTATTTACATGCTTACCATTTCTCAAAGCTGAATTATTTTGACTTTTATTTATGAAATTTCCCCTGAATTTTTCAAATATTGTGTTTTAGTCACTAAATTCCATTGTTTCGGTTAAATCTAGAAAATTACACATTTCCAAACCAAATTTCTTTGATCCAAAATATTAAAATAATATTTCCAATCATTTTATAACATCCTTCAAATTTTTGTAAGACTCCAATTCAATCCGAATTACCAATTCCTTATGGGCTTAACCCTTTCTAATTTTTATTTACTAAAATTTCAAATCCAAAAATATGATTTCTATAAACCCCACGAGTAAATCATCTATTTATGGAATAAAATTATTTTTAGGAACTTGTCACTTAATTCCCCAAACTTTTCTCAATTTTCTACTTTGACCATAAAACTTTCAAAATTTTCATTTTGGTCATTGTCTAAATTTTTGGGGTATTACATCCTGACTCACGTCGGCGAGGAACGAAATGCCAACGACGGAGGCGTGGCGGATTTGGTTGATGATGCGGAGTCAAGCGGCGGAAGCTGCGATGAAGGGTGGCGCAACGTGGTGGTGCTGCCGCAACAAAAACCACGGGAGGCGATGGTCGATGACGGTAAAAGGAAGTGCAAAAATTGTGGGGAGAAGGAGTCCAGTGTGTTGTTGCTGCCATGCAGCCATCTTTGCTTCTGTGCAACGTGTGGGTCCACTCTGGTAGGCACTTGCCCTGTACTGTTTTGGTTGGTTATAATGGCTAATTAGGGTGTTGAATGTTTTAATGAGATAGTAATCACCGTGATAAATTTCCATGTTTGATTAATAAATTATTGGTAATTAGATCGAAATTTTTGGTGTGGTTTGTTAATTGATTAATTGCTTTGTAAATTTATATAATTACTGTTACTAAACTCACATTATTTATTAATTAATCTTAATTGACCTTAGTTTTGACACCCAGACACTCTCATTAATTATCCTTATTCATAATTAGATTTCAAGGAGATAATTTGGTGATTAATTATATCTCTTTTGGCCTTAATTAAGAATATGAATAACCAGTTTGATGCATGTTGTTGAAATTGAGTATGTTTGAATCAAGTATTTTTTGACTTTATTTTCATTAATAATTCTAATCGATCATAGGTAATTTTTCGAATCGATGTTTTAAATTTTAATTTTAATTTTCACAATTAAGACAACCGACAAATTAATTGGTACTGAACGGGCGGTTCAAGGGTGCTAATCCTTCCTTGACCGTAACCGACTCCCGAACCCGACATATTTCTGTTAAAACGCAGACTAGGTAAGATGGTGCCCGATCCGCCTAAATGTTTTTTAAAGTGATCGGTGGCGACTTCCAATTCATTTAATCCAAGTCGAAGCCCAATTCCGTGCCCACCCGAAAGACAGTTCCGACACTACCATAGTCTAACTTGAGAGGAGTGAATTAACCATCTATTTATTAGTTTTATTCAAAAAAAAAAACTATTTCGACACTTCTTGATTATTATCGACCAATAAGTCTTGTGAGCTGCCTATATAAAATATTGCCCAATGTGCTTGGTAATCGACTTCAGACGGTTATGGACAGTGTGATTAGCAATTCTCAATTTGCTTTTATCCCATGAGACAAATATTATATTGCTCTTTGATTGCTAACGAAGTGTTGGATTATGCTCATAAAAATGGGCTTAAGGGTATCGCGTTCAAGATCAACTTCCAAAAAGCGTATGATTTAGTCGATTGGAACTTCCTAATAAGAGTAATGCTAGAGATGGGGTTCGATGAACACTAGTGTAATTGGGTACACCGTTGCATGTCTACTGCCTCTATTTCTGTGCTTGTAAATGGGCCACCCTCCAATCGTTTCAAAATATCTACACTTGCAATTGGGTACACCGTTGCGTCTCTACATCTAGTGATCAGTAAATAAATGTTTACGGGCCTTATCTTTCGTATTTGTTTGGGTCGTGGGGATAATTTCAAATGTGTTTCCCACTTGCAATTTGCAGATGACCTCTTGATAATTTGTGGCGCTCCAAAATGCAAGTTGTGAATGAGAGAGGAATTCTCCGTGTGTACGAATTTTCTTATAGACTTCAAATTAATATTAAAAAAAGAAGATATTTAGGATTAACACTAATGGGGCTACTATTTCAGTGTGGGATACTCGGTCAGATGTTCAATGGGTTTTTTTTACCATCGGATTATTTGGGGCTCCTCCTTGGAGCTAGGCCTAAATCGCTCTTTGGGATCCTGTTGTAAATAAAGTGGCTCAGAAATTGGCTAGCTAGAAGTCCAATCTCTCGTCTTTTGGGGGTAGGCTCACTTTGGTTAAATCGATCCTTGCCTACCAACATATTTCATGTCTGTCTTTCGCATGCCATAATCTGTTTGTAATCAGATATCAAGCTTAGTAGCAAACTTCCTATGGGTGAAGTGGTCATATTTATGTTTGCCGATCCAGGATGGGGGCCTTGGCATTTTGGACCTTCATGTAAAAAATCGAGCTCTCTTGGGGAAATGGATATGGAGGTTCAATTCAGAAAAGACAACTTTTGGCGAGAGATTCTTGCGTCCAAATACAACTTCAACGAATCTGATTTACTCCCTCCTCTTACATCCTCCAGGCAACTTTCGTGGCAATGGCGAGGTATAGTCAATTCCTACTATGCGACTGATAATGTGGGTGTATCATAGTATTAAATTACGACCGTAACGTAGTGTAACGACCGCATTGTAATGGTTTTGAAGGTTAATGCAACGTAATATCGATGCAATAAAATAGGAAAACCGCATCACGACTATTGCAGTCTAAAATCGTTATGTAACATCGCAACAGACTATAAATTGTGCCACAACACCATAACACTACAACAAACTTTTAAATTATTCGAAATATAAAATTAAATAGATGAAATATTTTCATTTAATCCTTAAAAATGGATTATAAATATATATCATTAGTAATGTTGTAATATTTATGTTTAAAACTAATTACTTAAATTTGAATTATTTAAATTATTTATTCACATTATTTTAAAATTAACCAATTTTAATTTAAATTAAATCATCTCTCATAGTTAAAATTTACTCAATTAATTTTAATTATTAAATTGACATTAAGTACCTGTCATAATGTTTCCCCTAAATAGCCTAGTGACGGGCCGAATTGGTTTGACTTAAAACTTTTAATTTAATAAAGGGCGGTGAAATTTAGGTTTTAAAACAATTTGACTTGGAGTCGACTTTAATTTTTGCATTAGGTAGGTCGAATACCTAAAAATATATTTTTAAGTGAATTTTAGAAAAATCATTTAAAAGATAAAAATTGGTATGTATTTTACCAAAGATTCATTTTTAAGAGTTTGAGAGTCGATTACGCGTAAGGAATGATAAGCACCCCCACAGCGCCCAAAGTTGACACCCAAGCATTATACTTTGTCTAAATTTTGGAAATTGCTGACTTAAACATATATTTAAATTATGATTCTTTTGTTCATTCGAATTTATTTTGAAATGAGTAAATTTTTATTAAAAGAGTTTTGACTTAGAAAATGACTCAACTCACTTGAATTTGTTTTGAAAAGGATGTCCTTTTCATTTAAAAAATTGACAAAGATCGCAATCCTTATTAGCTAGAACACTATCTGGTCGATTCTCCAAATTAAAACAATATTGCCTTAAATTTTGTTGAAATCAAAATATGCTGACAGGTAATAAACGTGACAGGTGCAACAATTAAAAATATGAATGCATTTAATGAATTAAATAATATATTATACATTAAAGCATTTACAATTTATTTAATTTACTAAAAAAATATTATCTAGGATGATGTCATTTCGTACTAACAATTATCGAAAATGCATTTCCCGAAAGACTTTTTCATAGATTCCACATATAATAAAATAAAAATAAAAATATCATTGACTCAATTTTGTTTAAAATAGTCTAATATTATTTTATAAAAATAAAATTGGGAGTCTTTTTCATGGATTCCTCTAATAAAAGAGTTGTCACCTAATTTTTTACATAAGATAAATATGCACGATACATAAATATGTTTAATACACATAAATATATGATGTATATTTATAAATGTAAATAGCATACTACCATGGGTTAAAATGGAATAAAATGAAAATGTGACAACTTTAAAATAAATAAACATGAATCGAAATGAACAAAAAATTAATGTACAATGCAAAACACGAAAATAAATAAAAACTAAAGTGATTAAATCAGAAAGATCAAGAAAACCAAAACCTACAACTAAATCTAAAGAGGGACTAAATCGAAAGTAGAGTCAAAGCCTAGATCCAAAGTGCGAACAAGATACTAAACAGCCTTAAAAAGAAACAAAGAACAAAAATGAACTAAACTAAAGCTAAATAATCAAAGAGTAAATAAATGGAAATAGCATGACTAAATTATAAATATATAAACATAAATATGGACAAAATTAAAAGAAATGTGAAGTAAACAGGCAAAATTAAGAAGTTAAAAATATTAAAATTGTCAAAGGGACCAAAATGGTTTTTATTTAAAATTGAGAGGATTATATTAAAATTAACCCCTTTTACCCAAAAACGTGTGGGTTAGGGTGGCCTAAACAGCGTCATTTCGGGGCTTGCATAACAGCCCAAGCTTAAAGCCAAAAAATGCCCTAAAGCCTTCATTTTCGCTCTTTTAAGAAAAAGAAAAAGAAATGAGATAATTATCAAGTTTATCTCCCCTCTCTCGACGTCGAGACAACTGTTGTTAATCGACGTGGTCAAACATCATTCACTGTGGTTGAGGCTCAAACCAAATAGCCCAAAATGATCTCATCCACTCCCAAAACCTAAATCTAAAGCCCTCTCCACCCGAAAACCAACGACCATGCCTAGATCTAAGAGGTTACCTTTCGATAACTTGGATTCTGGCGACCTTCTAGCTTCCCAACAAATGATAAGCAAGATAAGTCTTCTTTTCCTCTCTTTCTTGTTTTTTTTTATGATGGGGTTTTCTCTCTTTGTTGTGTTTATAATTTTTTGGGTTTTTGATCTCTTCTTTTCGTTTTGGATATATGGTTGCTGAGTGATTTTTTTTGTTGAATGGATGATGACTCGAAGGATGCTGACCGAATGTTCTCCCTTTTGTGTTTTTCGTTTTTTTTTCTTTTATGGCTCACTCTATTTTTTAAGGCTAATATTTTGCGTTTGGTTCTCATTTTTTTAGGACGATGGTTGATTTTTTGGATTCTTTTGGGTTCGAATAATGATGATCCCTTCTCGTTTTTGGTTTTTCCATGTTATATGGGAAGAGGGGTTTTGTTTTTCTCTCCCTCTTGCGAAGATCATAGGCGTTGGAGGTGCCAGATATGACTTTTGCAGAAGGCGCTTATTCCTCCCTTGGCATGACGTACAAGCCCAGTGCTTTGTGTTTTTTCCTTGCTAGCGTGGAGAATCTTGAACGAGGTTTACTGAGGTAGCCGATGACAAAGTTATCTTGCTAGCATGGTCGTCGGAGTGGTGTTGGTGGCAGCTTGTTGGTTGTTGATCTCCCTAGTAGCGCTTGATGATACATTAGGGTTTTAAAAACCCTAACATTCTTAATTAATCTGGACCATTGGATCTATTCAGATCTAGCGAATGTCATTGCGACGACTGCTAGGGCATTTTAGAAACCTTAATTCCCCGTCTCCACACGTGGGCCTTCCTCTCTCTTGTAATATGGTTTGGGCTGTTGTTTGTAATCAGAAAAGTAAATAAAATAAGTTAGTATTTATTCTAATATTTAGGTGTTTATACTTGTATGTTTTAATACTAATATGATCGATTTAATTTATTTATAATAAATATATATTTAATATTAAAACTAATAATAATAATAATAATAGTAATAATAAAAGTTCAAACAAAATCAAAATTTAAAATGTAAAATAGAATGACAACATTAGACTCGGACGAAAACCAGTGTCCACAATTACCCCTCTTCATCCATTGGCGTGTAAACGTTAATAGGGCAAAGATAAAAATAGACACATATTTTTATCCGGTTTCTTGTTTTGTTTAAAATTTGATGTTATCTCAAGCCAGATTGAAAAATCTTCGTATCCTAAGGGAGATGCAATATCTTTTTAAGGGAAATAATGTCAAGGTTTGTATTTTCATAAAGATAATCTCAAGAGAGATGTGACATTTTTAAAGAAAATCAGTCTTAAAGAAATGTTTCGAGAGAAACAATCTCGAGAGAGGATTTCTCTCTCTCTCTCTCTCACTCTTGAATGATACAATGTCTAAAGTTGTATTTCAAGAAACCAATCTCGAGTGAGATAAAAATTAGTTTCAGAAGAAATGATCTATAAGTTTATTTTTCAAGAGAAACAAGTCTTGAGCGAGATGAAATTTGTTTCAAGGCAAACAATAGAATTTTGTTTCAAGAGAAACTGTCATAAGTGGGATAAAAGTTTTGTTTCGAGTGAAACAATCTTAATGGTTGTGTTTAGAGGTAAACTATCTCTAGCGAGATGAAATTTTGTTTCAAGAGAAACAATCTTCAGGTTTGTGTTTCAAAGGAAACTTTCTCGAGTGAGACGAAGTTCTGTTTTAAAATAAACAATCTCAAGTGAGATAAATGATTTGTTCCTTTGCTGGAGGACGACATTGTTCCTTCTTGTTGAGGGCGTCTAGTCGTATTTGGATAATTGTGCATGTAAAGACAATGTTGTTCCTTCTCGTGAAGGAAGTCTAACTATCTTTAGATAATTTGCTTTCAAAAATGACATTGCTTCTTCATGTTGAGAAGATCTAGTCGCTTATGGGTGATTTTCTTGATGTCAGATCCAATGATGACTTTGCTCCTTCGTGTTGAGGAGGTCTGGTCTGTGGACGACATTATTCCTTCAGGTTTAGGACGTTTAGTCTTATTTGGATAATTTATTTCTTCACTTATGGAAGCCAAATTTGAAAACAATGTTGCTTCTTCACATTTAGGAGATTTAATTGCCTTTATATGATTTGCTGCCAAAGATGACATTGTTCCTTCATGTTGAGGAGATCTAGTTAACACCAATCTTTTCTTTCTTAAAAGATATGTAAAAATTGTGTATTTATGAATACACCTATCTTTGAATGTTTCCATGGATGTCAAGATGAAATTTATCTCTTGACTTTAACAACAACAACAATAATATATTAAAAATAAACTTTCATATTTGTCCTTATGAGAGGAAAAATGACCTTGAGAAAGGAAAATTTGATAATGTCCTCATCAAAGGAGAAAATTGTCCTATATAAGACAAAATTTCAAGAGAAAATTTAAAGGCATCTTCGTGAGAGGGAAATCAACACTTTTTATGTTGCATGTGATGATGAATGTAAGATGGAAAGATACAAATTCATGTAACATGTATGTCTCTATTGATGCATGTTCTCTTGATCAATGGCCATGACTTAGTACAGAGGCATACTTCAGTCTTTTCTTAATTTGGTCGTCTTCATTCTTTTTCACACTAGAAATTTCACTTTCATTTCTTGACTCTAACAATTTGTTCTTCTTGCACCAACAAATTTTACCATAAAATTTTGTCGTTTATTGCCCCGGATTTGATTTTGAGCTCTTGAGTCTAAGATATATTTGTCAAATTTCCAAGATACATTTCAAGAGAGATTATCTTGTTTGAAAATATTTTTCTTCCTATTTTATTTTTTAAAAGATGGAAATTTTTTTGACGAAAAAAATAATGTTCCTTTTTAGGCTCACAATTGAAGCAAATCACAAAACATGAGTTCACTAAATATCAAAAGAATCAATAGCTCTTTTAATCTTTCAGAGTTACAACTCTTTGAAAAGTGACAATAATGATGAGTTGATTTTGGGTTTGCTTCCTAAATTTTCTTTGTCTTTATTCATTTAGTTTTCATTCTTTTCTTAGTCCTTGTGAACATTTTGACGCACCTCTCTTTCTTGACTTGATATTCTAATCGGATGCGGACAAAATAATGCAACTAACATATTCAATTGCTAGACCTTTTATAATATTTCTATTTCAATTCTCTAAAATATTTTATTTGTTCAAGCTTCAGACTCCTTTAGTAAAGACAGTACATAAATATCAATCTAAAAACCAAATTTCTGAGTGCTTGTGTAAAGTTGACTATAATAGATGCTTCTCAACTCCCTTAGTCCATCTTCCACCGATATTCCTTATTAATTCAAACCTCGAACTTTTTCATTTCCTTGAATTTTATTGCTTTGATTTAATTTTCCTTTATTTGGCTTAGCTGAAGGATTCATCTCGTCACAAAGGTTTTGAATTGATAATCACAGTGGAGCAAACACCGAACTGCCAGGTATTCGATTGATGTCATGATTTGAATATAATCTATTCATTAAGCTAGGGCTTTTGAGTTACCTCTTTAACCAATTGCTTTAGTGGAATAACTCTAGCTTTATTGTACTTACCTTGTGATAATACTTCATTAATTTCATGGGTATTCAGATTCAATATTTATTAAGTTCATCGAGAAGAACCTGTTATAATCTGTTGTCGCTGAAAGTTAGAAAATCTCATCTTTAGAGTTCAATTCTCAAGCAACTAACTTGAACTAAATTCATTAACTCCACTATTCCATTTGTGAAGATTATGATCATCATTTAACAACCTCAATAGAAGCATAATCTAATCATCTTTACAATATCATAAGCAAAAGATGCCCCATTTTGCTCGTTCCTTAATACATACCTGAATGCCAAGCCCTTTGATTGTCTTTTCGTGGGAGGAGAAGGTTATCTTTGTTTCTTCTAGAGAAGGGTGCCATGTTTAGGTGTATATTCTAGAGTATGATCAAGGTTCATTCTTTTACAAGGGTTCAATCTTATCACTTGTCAAAGGTATATAACCAGAATTCTTTAAAGATATTTTAATTCAATTGATATTTAAAGAATTTAAAGATTAAAATTTGCTCATTTCTCATAACCACAAAAGGTAGCATTTTATTTAATATGTTCAAATTTCAAGTGACTAACAAATATTTAAATAGAATAAAAAGAAAGAAAAACAATTTCAAACAAGATGAAATGTTTTTTCAAGCAAATGCAATAAAGCTTCATGGTGGATGCAATGGCATGCTCTTAATTTGCATCAGAATGCCCTATTACTCATCAAATGTACATGCCCCTGAATCAATCAAAGTTTGGACCTTGCACTTCTATTCCTCACAATTCTTGGTAGTATGCCTCAAGCTTCCTATGTGGTAGCTACATATGGTGTAACACCCATTTCCCGTATACGTTTCCGTACACGAGTCACAAGTGTCACATGACTTTTGAAACATTCTCTATACTTGAAAATCAGTAAAAATTTTGTTTTCTTTAAGTAAAACCATTTAATAAGATATTAAACACTTCTACTCTGATCAACAATACTAGTTCATTTTATCAATATTCAAAATCAATATAAAACAGTCCAGTTAATCTATTACAGACCAATTTCCAAAATATTAAAATAGATATAATAGGACATTTGTAAGTACATGCCACTAAACTAAGTAAAAAATTCCATCATAGGATGTCTTACTAATATTCAAGTATATTTCTTGATGCATGGAGTTGCTTGGTACTCTTTATTTCTAATCTCGGCTTTTACCTGCGTGTGAAACCAACACACGCTAAGTATTACTTAGTGAGGCATAGTAATACAAAATGAATTATACTTAAATATAAGCATATTCCAAATTATCAAAATACAAATGAAAATCGTACAATTCAAATCAATACATCAAATAGGGTTAATGGACCAATCTTCAATCAAATAACATGATAACTATCTTTAGTATGCCCAGCATACCTTTCAATCAATATTTTCTAATTTATCCTTTGTTTGCCCAGTATATGATGAATGAAAATACATGGTACATGAGTTGCACCTAATTGCCTTAATTAAAACATAAGTATGTCATATCTATCAAAATATGTTATTTTCATAACATTATAAGTTCTCTGCACACATAATGTCAATACGGTCGTTCATAAACACATTATGAATTCTTTGAGTTACACACACAGTGCCAATATGAAAATTCATAAACTCATTATGAATTTCTTAAGTTGCACACACAGTGCCCATTTGGTAAATGCAATACATATATTAAGAAAAATACATATGTGGCTATCATAACATATAAGTACATAATAAATGCACTCACCTGGCCTGCCTCGCTATTATATCAAAAATGCAAATCCAACTACTCAGCGACTTTATCTTTTCCTTTCGGTTTGCTTGGCTCGGGAGCTTGATTACGATCTTTGGATATGGAGGAGAGCACTTACACGGGAAAGAAAAAGAAAAAGAAAAAGAAAAAGAGGAGATAACTTTGTTGACTTAACTTTCCTCTTTTCCTTAATAAAATCCCTAATAAGGAAATGAATTTTATATTCATTTTCACTTAAAAACCCAAAATACCCTCTAAATTCTTCCATTGTCACTAATTGGTCTTAAACATTATTCCTAATCATTTCTCATATTTTATCATTGATTCAAATAAATCATCAAATTTTAAATCTTTTCAATAAATTCACTGACATGATATTTAGGGTATTACAATTCTCCCCCTTAAGAAAATTCGCCTCGAATTTTAAGAAGTACCTGATACGAAGAGGTGTGGAAACTATTTCCTCATGTCCTACTCTTTTTCCCAAGTAGATTCTTCTACCTTATAGTTTTTTCCAAAGTACTTTAACAAGAGTAATCTTCTTGCTACGTAGTTCTTTGTTTTCTCTAGCCAAGATCCACACTGGTTCTTACACATAAGTTAAATCTGATCGAATTTCTATTTCTTCAGGTGTGATGTCATGGGATGGATCTGATATGTACTTTCTAAGAATCAACACGTGAAAAACATTGTGGATCTTGTCCATATCCAGAGACAAAACTAATTGATATGCTACTGGTCTGACCTTTTTCAAAATCTCGTAAGGTCCAATGAATCTCAGACTCAACTTACCTTATCGCCCAAATCGTAGTACTCTCTTCCAATGCAATGCTTTCAAAAATACTTTGTCTCCCACTTGTAATTCAATTTCTTTTCTTTTCAAATCAGCATAAGACTTTTTTCGATCGGGGGATATCTTTATATTATCCCAGATAACTATAACTTTTTCTTCCATTTATTTCATCAAATCAGGCCAACTAGGTCTCGATCTTTTAGTTCAAACCAACTTAATGGTGTTCGGCACTTCTTCCCATACAAAGCTTCATACGGAGCCATCTTAATACTTGATTGGCAATTGTTATTATAAGAAAATTTCCACTAAAGGTAAAATACCTTTCCCATGATCCTTTAAACTTAATCACACATGCCCATAGCATATTCCTCTAATACCTGAATAGTTCGTTTTGATTGCCCATCTGTCTGCGAATGAAAGGTTGTAATGAAATTCAATCGAGTACTTAAAACTTTATGCAATAAATTCCAAACTATTTGAAGTGAATCTTGGATATCTTCGGTTATGATCGATACTGGCAGTCCGTGTAGCCGAACTATCTCTTATATGCATAATTCATCATATTTATCTATCGAATAATATGTTCGTACTAATATGAAGTGAATTGCCTTGGTAAATCTATCAACAATCACTCATAATAAGTCTTTCTTGCTAGATGTCAAAGGTAGCCTTGTAACAAAGCCCACAGTGACTCGTTTCCCCTTTTCTTTCATGAATTGACATTGATTGAAACTATCCAGAAATTACTTGATGTTCAGCTTTTCCTCTATTGGTACGTCAGACACTTTGTCGCAATTTTAGTGATGACTCTTTTCAAACATGCCACCAAATTGACTCTTTAAATCTTAATACATTTTGTTTCCATCTGAATGCATAATCAACTGACTTAATGCTCCAAAAAGATTATCTTTCTTAAATTTTTCATCGTCGGGAATACAAAGTCTCCCATGATAATACAAATATTCGTTGGACCTGACCTCAAAAGTCTTTAATCTCTTCATTTTCTACTTATACAATTCTTATCATGAAATTTTCATCTTACTGTCTCAGGTTTAACTCTTTTTTAGTCCAATAGTACTTTAGGCTTTTTGCAATTAGCATAACCATAGCACCGCTTACCATACAGATAAAGACGTTAAATCTTTAAAGAAAACTCAACTACTGCTAACTCTAAATCATGCGTAAGGTAATTCTTTTTGTGAGTCTTTAACTTTATCGAGGCATATGACACAACTTTATCTTTTTGCATAAGTACCCATTCCTAAGCCGAAAGGGGTGCATCACTAACAACCACCAAATCTTCACCCAAATCAAGTTGTATAAACACTGGTGCCTATATTAAAATCATCTTTAGCATTTCAAAACTCTCTTGGCTTGGAATACACCAAAATATCATCTATAAATACCACCAAAAAAATAATCCAAGTAAAATTGGAATACTTGGTTCATCAAGTTCATAAATGCTGCAGGAGCATTCCTTAATCCGAATGGCATCACCACAATTTCATAATGTTCATACCAAGTCCAAAAAACTGTCTTCGATATATCCTCCTCTTAAATCTTTAATTGGTGGTATCCTGACCTAAGGTTTATCTTAAAAAACACTGTTGTGCCTTTCCATTGATCAAACAGATCATCAATCCTCGAAAGAGGATACTTATTCTTTATTGTTACCTTATTTAATTGTCAATAATCTATGCATAACCACATAGACTCATCTTTCTTTTCGCTAATAACACAAATACTCCCCAAATAGAAACACTCGGTCTGATGAAACTTTGATCAACCAACTCTTTTAATTAAGCCTCTAATTCTCTTAACTCGCTTAAGTCATTTGATATAAAAATCATAGAAACATGCTCAATATCTTGATAACCATTAACCTTGACTTTCACCTCTCGATCTGGAGGTAACCCAAATAATTCATCTGAAAAGACATCTATAAATTCCCTAGTTGTGGAAATATTATACAATTCTACTTTAATTATTTGAGTATCTATCATATTATCTAGAAAAGCTATACATCTTTCTGACATAATTTATTCACAATCATTGTCGATATCACCTTGAGCGATGATTTTGCTTTCTCTCCCAAAAACTATAATTTCCATATCCTTTGCATCTTTATGAACTAATCATCTCATGAGACAAACAACCTCTACACAATATGATCTTAACTCATCAAATGATAATTCCACCAGATTCACCGGGAACATAGCCCTTGGAATCTTTATCGAATATTTACTACATGTCCAACTCACACTTGCACTATGACCCATAGGATTTACCGCTATCATCTCACTCGAGATTAAGTTGAATAGAATCTTCCAATACACACATCACTGGATGAGAATAAGCCATTAACATACCATAAGGTTCTCGGGAGAGTGCATATGCAGCGTTAATCATTCTACCCGACCAATTTAAAATTTCAAAGTCATATCCAATTAATTTGGATAACCACCTTTGTTGCTCCGGAGTTCGAATGGTTTGCCCCGTCGACTCTCTTAATAACTTTTGATCAGTTACAATGATAAACTTTCTCCCAATAAGATATTGCCTCCACTTCCCAACGGGTTGGGTGATAGCATGCATTTTTATATGATACGCCGACGCTCCTTGCATCCTAGGACTTAACTTTTGACTGAAGTAGGCGATGGGTTTGCCTTCCTGGTTTAGCACCACCCCAATGCCTATCCCCGAAGCATCTGTTTCGAAAATAAGAGTTTTGTTGAAGTCAGGTAGTGCAAGGACCGGTGTGGACCTTAAAGCAGCCTTCAACTTCTCAAAGGCTTCTTGGCCCTTCTCTGACCATTTAAACGACCCTTCCTTCCTTAATAAATCTGATAAAGGTGCTGCTATAATCGTAAATCCCGGAATGAATCTCCGACAGTAACCCGTAAGTCCCAAAAATCCCCCAACTTTTTTAACATTTTTGGGTTCAGTCCAAGACTTGATTGCATTAATCTTATCAGGATCTACTACTAGCCCTTGGTTGGAAACTACATGCCCCAAGTAATCAATAGTTTCCTTGCCGAAAGCGCTCTTCGATTTCTTGGCCACAAACCCATTTTCTTGCATAACTTGTCGCACCACTCGTAAGTGTCCCAAATGTTCCTGTCGGTTTCGGCTGTATACCAGAATATCATAAAAAAAAACTAAAACAAACTTTCTTAAATACGGTCTAAATACCTCATTCATGGTTGCTTGACACGTTGATGGAGCATTGGATAATTCGAAAGGCATTACTAGGAATTCGTGATGGCCTTCATGTGTTCGAAAGGTAGTCTTGCTCACATCTTCCTTTCGAATCTGATAATATCCAGCCAGTAAATCAAGCTTAGAGAACAGTCACACTTTCCCCAATTCATCGAACAATTCATCCGCTATAGGAATTGAGAATCTATCCTTGACAGTGAAAGCATTTAACGCACGATAGTCTACACAAAATCTCCATATGCCATATTTCTTTTTAACCAATAGTACCGGAGAGGAGAAAGAGCTAGTACTCCTTTGAATAATCCCATCTTCCAACAGTTGTGAAATTTGCCGCTCGATTTCCCCCTTTTGAAAGTGAGGATATTGATACGGTTTTACATTTATCAGCTTCGCACTCGGCTCCGTGAGAATGTGGTGGTCAGTTCTTCTTTCAGGCGGTAGTCCTTTTGATTTACTAAACACTGTTCCGAACTCTTCTAACAAAGCCTTGAGTTTGATGTTCTCTTCCTGAACCTCTTCGGGTTGTTCATCAACAGCTTGTAATTGAAAGAACTCTACTATTGCATCAATGTTACAGATTCGTCTAAGAGAATTGATTGAACCAACTGTGGACTGGTATTACCTTCCCCTTTCCATTTGCATCTTACTCCTGGTTGCTGAAATTCAAATACGGACTCAACAAAATCCATGGTGACTGGTCCTAGTGTTGCCATCCAAGCCACCCCTAAGACCATCTCTAAGCTTTTCAGGGGCAACGCGTAAAAATTTGTAATTAGAGTAGTGCCTTGGACTTCGACCTTCAATTCCCTAACACATCCTTCACTCCTTAATCGTTCCCCATTTCCAACCATGACTCCAAAATTAGTCACATCCGTAACCGTTAATCCTAGATGCTTCACTACCCTTGATTGAAGAAAATTATGAGTGCTGCCATAATCAATGAGTATTTGTACTTCTTGTCCCTTCACCGCTCCCTTAACCCTCAATGTATGTGGGGTATAACATCCAAATAAGGCATTGAACGATACAAGGGAGTGCTCCTGCACTTCGAGCTCTTGAAATTCCCTTACCAGACTTTGATCGTCTCGACTCATCTCCTCTTTGGCGTCATTCATTTCTTCTATACCATCATCCAGAAGAAACAAATGTGGTACCTTACATTTGTGACTGAAAGAATATTTTTCTTCACAATAATAACACATACCTTTCTCCCTTCATTTTTGAGCTTCTGCAGCAGATATGCATCATCGGTTTTGTGAAGCAATTTCCAAAGGTAGAGGTCTACCTGGTTGGTTTTTCAATCCACTGAATGTATTTGTTGGATTAGGTAATAAGCCTGGTAACTTAGGCTCAAGCCTTCGAGTCATTGCCCTCTTCGACTTATTCACCTTCGCTTCATGTAATCTCGCAATGGTCACTGTTTTGTGCATAGATGCAGGTCGTTATAATAAGACTTCCTTCTTGGTATCCGATCGATGCCCAGCTACGAAGCACTGTGTTAAAAATCACTCCGAAAAATTCGTTGTTCTCAGTGCCAAATCCTCAAACCGGTTCTGGTATTCTTTCACGGTGGTCGTTTGCATCACTTTAGTTAGTTGACCTTCCGGTGACTCCATTTCTGTTGGAGCAAGTCGTCTCCTAATCGCTTCGATAAGATGAGACCACCCGGATAGTTGTTGTCGTCGTTGCATCCAAGGGAACCATTTTTTTGCAACACCGTCCATTCGGAATGAAGCCATCGTGACCCGATGATGATCTTCGGTACCATAAAACTCAAAAAGTCGTGGGCTGATGCAATCCACTCTTCTGGATCCTGCCTCGTAAATAGGGGTAGTTCTACATACGCCGGTTTGGATGGAAATGAAAAAGCATCATCAACCTCCTCTTTAACTCTAGCTTAGCCTCGATTCACAAGCTTCCCTGCCGTCTCCCCAACCTCAGCCGTCGTTTTACCAGGTTGATTCATCTGAGTCGTTATCACTTGAAACTTGAAACTGCTTCACCACATCTTGTAACGTTTTCTGATTCTGTTCAGCCAAACCTTTTTGCTCTGCCATCGTTTGTTTTAGCTCATCAAGACTAGATTGAAGGCTATTCAACAGTTGGTCATGCCTGGAACTAGTATCTTGTAGCAATCGAATAGAATCTGCTCCAGTCACCATATTTAAATCACTCTCAATGACAGCACCAATGTCAGGTGATTTTTTTTGGAACCTCAACCACCTGCAAAAGGATAAAGAAAGAGCAACAGAAAATAGAAAGAAAGGAAAGATAATTTTTTGTTGTTGATAGATTGATGATCTCTCTTTCTACAATGACAGCTGTTATTTATTTTCCGAACCAAAAACAGTTACGCTAAAGACGAATGAAATCCTTTAGGGTCGTTGGTTCTCTTCTCAAGCGCGTTCCTCTTCGCTTGTCAATCCCATGCCCTGACAGATTCAATTCCAGTGTTGGCCCTTTGTCATGTTTCTCACTTGGTGGCCCTTGACCCATAAGACCTCAATCTGTTGGTTATATTTGGCCACAAGAAAGACTCCTGTAAATCATGGTCCTCTTATATTTGAATCCGACTGATCTACTCTCTTCTTGGTAGTTAATTTCGTGTAGCAGCTACAAGACCCAGAGTTATGCATTACCAGTTTGAAAGGAAATGGTACGGTCAAGTGAGGAAGCGTACACCTTTTTGGAGGACCTTGCTAGTACGTTTGTTGATGCCTATATAAAGTGTTGGATTTTTAGATGGAAGAGCAGACTTGGTGGAACAAAGAACAATGGTTTTTGTTTTCTTTTTTCGTTGACAGTGCAGATGGGCCTTCAGGTTTGGTTTGAATTCATTTGTAGCTATGAATCACTTGATTCTAGATGGGGCTTATATTGAGCCTATTGAGTCGAACTTCCTTTCATTTGTGTTTCAAGAGTCCGAAGTTGAAGGTGAGGCTTGCAAGGTATGGCTGGTTTATGTTGTCTTCTCTTTCTGTTTTTTTTTATGGGTTTCGAATTTTGTATCGGATATTGTATGATGTTATTGTCGTATGATTTTTTTAATTTCAGTGATTCAAAAGAAAAAAAAATTAAATTAAAAATCCATTAAGTAATTAAAAAATTATGTAATGATTAAAAAGAAATTTTTTTTTAGAGATTTTCGACCAGTGATGTATGAATCAAATCAGTCAATCGAATTTATTGAATTGACAAAGCTGGTTAAAATGAAAATCTATATATTTTTCAATCCATAACATTTTAATTAAAAGGTAAAGTATATTAATGGTCATTGAACTTTTCTAAAGCTTTTATTTAGGTCTCTCAACTTTTAAAACTTACAATATGGTCCTCCAATATTTAGCCTGTTTGCAATATGGCCATGCCGTTAGTACATTTGTAATATGGTCACTGAACTTTTTCAGCGCTTGCATTTAGGTCTCCCAACTTTTAAAACTTGCAACACAATCCTCAATTTCAATCTAAACCCCAAATTCATTTTCAATTTCGAATTTCCTTTTTCACTTCTCTCTTCTCATTTACAGCGTAACTTTTCAGTCGGAGATGCATGGGAAATTCTAATCTAACTTTGAATTATGTGGAGGTGTTGACTTAAATAAGGGTCTATTGAGAGAAGACCCGACCAAGGGATTATCGAGGCCATCGGGACCATCAATGATTCAAGATGTAATGTTAGATACAGGTCATCTTAGGTGAAACATAGATGTTCGATGAAATGTTTGTAAGAAAAAAAATGGGGTTAGAAATGCAGAGTTGACAAATACTACTAAAATGAACTAAGTATCATCGTTGAAAGTCACCAACAAAGCTGGAATTATTTTGTATAAATGGCATATAATAATTTCTTCGTTTGATCCTTGTGGTTAAAGATTTTCCAACAGATGATCAAATATAATGAAATCTCAAATAGCGTATTCACCTCTCAGTCTCTTTCGCTCACATGCACTCTCGTTTGGTTTTTGTTCTTCAATTTTCTGTCATGTAAAATTGTAAACCCAAGCAATGCTCTGTCTTTCATCTTTTTATTTACAAAGAAAAAATGGAGGAAGAATTGCTGGAACGCAACACCGATTGCGTTTATTTCTTAGCCTCTCCCCTCATTTACAAGAAGGTATTTATTTTCTCTTTTGGCTATCCGGAAGTAAGCTTTTCTTCTTTCACATTTTCCCATTTTCAGCTCACATTATGTGTTTTTTGTTGAAATTTTTATGTTTCTGGAACTGCATGTCAAAGATCTGGATATTCAGGGTTAGTTTTGAACCAAAACCATCTAATTTTCTTTCTTTCTTCTTAATCAAAACTTTTAGTACTCTTTATGAAAGATATTTAGTCCATCAAAATAGAAGTGAAAGAGGGTCTTAGGCTAATTTTTTTTTTTATATTCTTGTTTTTTCTCTCTTTAAATTAAGGAATTAGTTGTGAGTATTAACATAGTGAAATCGCCAGGCTCAACTCGAGAGACTGCTGGTACTAGTTTATTGGGAATTGTATTGATTCGACCTATGGTTTTCGGCGTCCTGTGAGCTTGTATTCTTTTTAATAAGTTCATATTGATTATGGGATTGATATATCATGAACGAATTGGATTTTTTACATGCTTTGGAAATTTTACAGTTGAATTGTATTGGATTATAACTTTATAAGACAATTCTGCATGTGCGCAACTCGAAAGATATCATAACAGGGTAGTATATTTGGAGCAACTACTTGACCCTGTCATGATGCCTTTCGAGTTAAAAAAGAGACTGAGAGGTGAATGCGATGTTTGAGATTTTATTATATTTGATCATCTGTTGGAAAATCTTTAACCATAAGGATTAAACGAAGAAATTATTATATGCCATTTATACAAAATAATTCCAACTTTGTTAGTGACTTTCAACAATGATACTTAGATCATCTTAGTAGTATTTATCAACTCTGCATTTCTAACCCCATTTTTTTCTCACAAGCATTTCATCGAACATCTATGCTTCACCTGAGATGACATGTATCTAACATTACACCTTGAATCGTTGATGGTCCTGATAGTCCCTTGGTCGGGTCTTCTCTCAATGGACCCTTATTCAAGTCAACATCTCCACATAATTCAAAGTTAGATTAGAATTTCTCATGCATACATAACTGAAAAATTACACTGAAAATGAGAAGAGAGAAGCGAAAAAGGAAATTCAAGATCAAAAAGAAATTTGGGGTTTAGAATGAAACTGAGGATTGTGTTGCAAGTTTTAAAAGTTGGAGACCTAAATGCAAGTGCCTGATAAGTTCAATGGCCATATTGCAAATGTACTGATGACAGTGTAACGGCGGGGACCATATTGCAAACGGACTAAATATTGGAGGATTGTATTGCAAGTTTTAAAAGTTGGGGGACCTAAATGAAAGCTTTAGAAAAGTTCAGTGACTATTACCATACTTTAACCTTAATTAAATCATTTGAGTAGCAATAAAATCTGAATTAAATTTGGAAATATTGTAGATGAAATTATTTTTTTGAAAAATATAGGTGTTAAAAAATATTTTGAGATTTAGATTATTTATTGCAATACACGTAAAATTCATTATGAGAAAATGACGAATTTCATAAAATATATTAAAAAATAAAATATGTCATATGAACGGTAAGAAAATTGTATGGAATTCATAATGCCCTCATTAAGAATAAGGATGATCAGAATATTCAAATTTGACGGTCCGACCTGATCTAACTGTCGAAACGATTTTTTTTAAGTGCGAGATTTCAGAAACCGCGTCATTTTTAATTATTCTCTTAAGATTACAATTTTTAATTAAAAAGAATGTAATTTTAGAAAACCTCTCGTTTCGAAAATTTGAGAATTCATTCACGATAAAAACACAGGTTCGAAGAGTCGCCACCAATCTTTGATTAGGGTGTGATTGGACACCCAAAAATATTTTCATTTTAAATAAAAATTAATTTTAATTAAAATAAAAATTTAGGTTTGCGTTACCAGAAAATGAGTTCGGGAGTCGGTTACGCGTGGGGAAAGATTAGCACCCCCACAACGCCCTAAATTGGTACCTCGTCGATTAATTAATGTCTTTGCAATGAAATTTACAAATTTGATTTTAATTTGATTTATGATCCCCAACAAATAACAACACACGAATTCCACCATATTCAAAAGCAACAAGATTGATTAAGTTAAAATTATCAAGCCTTTATAAAGATAAAGAATATTCGATTATTTACAAATATCGAGACCAGATCTTAAATAGTTATAACAACCTTTTCTCGATAAATTTAAATAGCCGAACATTTCTTTTTCTTCGATTCCAAATTTTAAAGTAATGAATCAATTTAATAGGTGTCACTGATGGGATACACTTTTAATTTAAAATCGTTAAAAGCGGATATCTAATAAGTTAAGACAACTCACTTAAAATAATTTTAAATTAAAAGGGTATTACCCTTAATCTAATTATGAATAATGTCGAGTTATGTACATGGATACCGTACATATTATACAAAAATGACGCCATGCAAAAAATAATTAAGCAAACTACTATAATTATCTAATCACTAAATAATATACATAGAAATATCATGCAATAATATTTAAATACAAAAATACACATGAATATTTTAGAATATAAACTATACACGTATATTAACATGAATCTATATATAACTAAAATAAAGAAAAGGAAACATCACATTAAAATGCAAAGTTAAAAAAAACTAAATAAACTATATGAACTTGGTACTAAATGATAACGAGTTGAAATTACCAATAATACGATTTGAAGTAAAAAGGAAACATAAAACCGATTCAATAATTAAAATAAAAACCATTGTTATCGTAGTGTACTAAAACTATAATAAAACCGAATACATTCAGGACCGAAATAACATGCAAAAACCTAGAGCTCTAAAGCTAAATGACAACAACAAAACAATCAACTTTTATGACTAAAATCAAATAAGTATAAAATACAAAGATTAAATTAAAAAAACACAACAGACCCGACTTAAGGACTAAAAGTAACATGCAAAAATCACAAATCAAATGTATAAAGAACAGAAGCTAAATACATTACCACTCAGGACTAAAATTGAATATGCATAAAAGATGAAGTCCAAATCAGGAAACAAACAAGACTCGATTGGGACCAAAATGGAAATCAACGGCAGAAGTGTAGTGACCTTAAAGAAATTATCCCTAAAATCTAATATAAAACTTTCTTTAAACTAACCTAACATTTACTTATCTATTTCTTCCTCACAGAACGGCGCCCCTCTTTCCCCAAACTCTTTATTGCTCTCGATTGAAACCCTCACCGCACCCCGATGGTTGCTCCTGCTCCGACCGTCACAGGACTCGACTGGTAAGCCTCTAATCCTAATCAAAACAACATCACACTCGATTCTATTTTAACCCCTTTTTATGTTTACCTCAATCTAAAGCTATGGAACCAACTCGGCCAACCTAATGCTCCTAAGGTCCAGACGCTGCTAACCCCACTCTCGACGCACTGCAAGGTAAGCTATCAAGACACTCCTCATATCCCATTTTGTTTCGCTTCTCCTGGTTGATGGGTGAAATCCCCTACTTTTATGATTTTATACTTATTCATTCATTTTGAAACATATCACACACACATACATACAAAAAGTACGAGGAATACCTTAAAAATAATCTCTATGCTTTCCCGATTTTTTTTGAATAAAATGAAGAATTTCCTGCTACAATATTTTCTGCTTGTTTTTCGAAAAGGATGGGGAAGACCCCTGTTACAACCCTTGATCTTTGAATATGGAAAATATTGTTTACACACACTGCTTTATTGCTTTTCTTTGTTGCTCTACCGTGTAAAAACAAAGAAAATCCACTCCTGTTCGTCTCTGGTTGTTGAACCGAGAGCCCCCCCTTTTGTTGTTGTCCTCTTTTTTCTGTAGAAAAAAACAAGCCCCCCTTTTATTTCTATTTTTGCTTCCTTTTTTATCCTTTGATTCCACGTGCTATACCCCACTACATCTTTGAAATATGTGATTTCCACTGAATCTTGGTAGTGTGGAGTATAGGTGCTGCCTTTTTATTTTGTCTTTGCATAATTGATGGGTACTAATGGGTTTAGGTGAATTTGGCTTTAATGATAATTTTTTTTATTGATTTGTGTAGGCTTAACGTGAAATATGGGTAATAGTAGGGTAATGGGTTAGGTTTGGGATTTGTCTCTGACTTGGAAATTTGCTTCAACTTTCGGTGGATTTGTTGGTGTAGGTTGATAAAAATTGCTTTGATGGTGGCATGATTGGCGTGTGGCGCTGGCAGCTGGAACTGGAACGAGTATGGGTCTCCAAATAAAAATAAACAGTATTAATAGTATTAATAATAATATAATAATAATTATCTACCGGAAAACAGGTGTCTACACTTCCCCTCTTTGCTCATTCTTGTGTTAACAAGAATAGGGCAAAGATAAAAAAGACATTGCGTTTTTTGTCCAGTTCCATCTCTGTTTTAAAACTTGATAAGGGATCTGCTCCACTCCTCCCCCGGGGTAAGACTTGAAAAAATCTTCGGAAAGCATGTTCACTCCCTATTCCTTCAGGGAGTAGAAACTCGAACAATCTTTGCTTACGGGTTCGTCCCACTTTCACTTTCTTTAGGGAGTATAGACTCGAACTTTTCTTCTTACGGGTTCGCCTCTTTCTCTATGGAGTATAGAACTCGAACATTCTTCTTACGGTTCGCTCCCTCTTTCTCTAGGGGTATAGAACTCGAACACATTCTTCTTACGAGTTTGCTCCCTCTTTCTTTAGGGAGTATACAACTCGAACTTTATCAATCGTATATCGCTTCAGAAAGTATAAAACTCGAACAATCTTCAACAATCGTGTCTGCTCCCTATTCCTTCAGAGAGTATAAGACTCGAACAACCTTCAATAATTGTGTCTGCTCTCTATTCCTTCAGAGGTATAAGACTCGAACATCTTCATCAAACGGTCTGCTCCTATTCCTTCAGAGAGTAAGACTCAAACAACCTTCAACAATCGTGTTTTCTCCCTATTCCTTCAGAGAGTAGACTCGAACATCTTCAACAATCGTGTCTGCTCCCTATTCCTTCAGGAGTATAAGACTCGAACAATATTCAACATCGTGTCTGCTCTCTATTTCTTAGAGAGTATAAGACTCGAACAATATTCACAATCGTGTCTGCTCCCTATTCCTTCAGAGAGTATAGACTTGAACATCTTCAACAATCGTGTCTGCTCTCTATTCCTTCAGAGAGTATAAGACTCGAACATCTTCTTCAATCGTGTCTGCTCTCTATTCCTTCAGAGAGTATAAGACTCGAACATCTTCTTCAAATGGGGTTCGCTCCCTCTTTCTTTAGGGAGTATAGAATTCGAATAATCTTCCGCAAACGGGTTCGCTCCCTCTTTCTTAGGGAGTATAGACTCGAACATCTTCATTTGCTTCACTATTTTATTAGTTTGATTTGCTTTGAAGGTCAAACCTGAAATCAAACGTTATCACTCATTAGTGTAGCTTGAAAATTTAAAAATCATTATACTCAAAATTTTAGAATTTAAGAGAATCTTTTTGAATCCATTTCTCTTGTGAGAGCTTGTCTCGCCACAACTAAATGTGAGAGTCTTCATTTACTTGGTTTTCATTTGAACCTCTCCCTTCCTAGGACCTTGAATCGGTTGATGACTCCTTGTGCGCTTTCTTTAAATCAATTGATCATCTTCCTTGTACTCGAGAACTTTTCGATTTCCTGATGATCTGATGGTTTGCTCCAATACTCTTCCGAGAAGGCTTAAAATGGATTTGCTTCATTACTCTTCAGTGAAGGCTTAAGATGGATTTGCTTCACTACTCTTCGGTGAAGGCTTAAGATGGATTTGCTTCATTACTCTTCGGTGAAGGCTTTAAGATGACTTTGCCCTAATCTCATGTGTGCAAGTCACTTTCACCGGAAGATCTGTCAAAATCATGTGTTTATGCATGAAACACTAATGCAATTAAATGTGTCAGTGTAATGCATTTTCTTTTATGCAAATGATGTTTTCATGAATGCATAAATGTTGAATCAATCTTCACTTGGCTCTAGAGTGGTGAGCTCGATCTTCTTCTACTTGATCATTCTTTCAAACTCAATTGATGTAGCAACATAATTCCCAACTTGCACTTGTGAAGATCCATCTAATATTCTTCTATTTTCTTGTTATCTTCGTGTTTGTCTTCATTTCAGAGAAAACATTTTCTCTCAACTTCTTGTTATGGTCAGAAATATGACTATGTTCCCCCATTTTTGGAGACTATACATATGACTAGGCCAAACTCCGTAAAGATCAAAGGGAGATGTGTCTATTCTGATTTATCTTACAACATATCACAGGAGGATCTATCCCGATTTTCATATCACTACATCTCATCAGATATCAAACAAAGTTCATTTTACCATATCATGTCGAGAGGTTATCAACAGCCCATCATTTAACCTTAGTTGGTTCCACTAGTTTCTTGTTGTTAAAAGTTTATCACCTCTTCTGTGGACAAAAATCTCCATCATTTCTCATTTTTAACCTTGGGATTGCAGAAAATAATCTTCATCCTAGGTAATGAAAATAATCCATAATCGCTACACTGATTCATCACCATATTCATTGTAAAACATTCGACAATACATTCATCTCTTCATGTGGCCTCTACTCATATCTTTCGACTGGAGAAGTTCTTCGCATAGCGTTCGAAGTTTTTGTATGGTATTACAAGGATACCAAAACGAAATGGAAATCACAAAAGTCATGCAACTAATGATTGACGAAATGATCATATACAGTAAACCCTACTATCATTGCTTCTCCATTTTCACTCTTCATACATTCATGTCCCATCGGAACTATTTGTTCAATTCAATGATCGTTTCACAAGTCTTCACAGGCTTTCAAAGTGCCTCATATTAACACTTCTAGTTGAATCATGCTTCACTAGTGCCGCAATATATCTTATACTGGTACGAGCCTTCAAATACCCCAACATCTCCGATTGTAAGGCTCACTCAATGCCTTCTTGGTCTAAATCTTGTCATCTCAACATGATGTGGGTTTAGTTGTGCCCCAACATTGTCTTATACTGGTACGAGCCTTCAAAATGCCCCATCACCTCAAATTGTAAGGCTCATTCTTCATGCCTCATTGGTTTGAATCTTGTCATCTCAACATGATGTGGGTTCAGTCGTGCCCGAACATATCACAACTTGAATGTTCTCATTCTGGTGTCACTATACAGTAGTGTTGTCAAATAGTTTGAGGGCTTTTCTTCATACTACTTAAGAAGTGATCAATTCTTCTCTTCATACAAGCTAGGATATGTGCCCCTTCTAAATAATGAGGTCATTTTCTTCCTAATGGGTTATTGACAACGTCACAAGGAAATGCTACAAGCTCTTATTCTCCATCAATTCTGATCTCTTTAGACCACCTGCTTAAGATTGTGGAATGCTTTGTGTTTTGGCATTGCTTATTCTTCTCCAATAGAGGCACAATGAGCCTCACCAGCTTCAAGGACCTTTTACATTTGAATTGTCCTGTTTGAAAATGTTTTTTTTTTTCTCTTATTTTAGGGATCAAAGAATGAAAGAATTTTATAAAACATTGCCTCTTAATTTAGGCTCACAATTGAATCAAATCATGAATATGAGTTCACAGAATATCAAAAGAATTAATAGATCTTTAATGTTTTTAGGGTTATAGCTCTTTGACAAATGTCAAAATTGAGGGGTTGGTTTCGGGTTGGCCTCCTATTTTCTAAGGTTTCAACCACCAAAATATCATTTCCTTCTCGGTCATCGTGAACATCGCAACATGCCTTCTTTCTTGGCTTGGTATTTTAATCAGATGCGGACAAAATGACGCAACTAGCATAATCAATTACTAGACTTTCTAGAAAACTTCTATTTCAGTTCTCTGAAATCTTTCATTTGTTCAAGCTTCGTAGACTCATCTAACCAAGGCAGTGTAGAAATATCGATCTAAAAGTGAAATTTCTGAGTGTCTGTGAAATTGACTATAACATGTGTTCCTTAACTCCCTTAGTTTATCTTTACCGCAACTCCTTATTTAGATAACTTGATTTAATTTGCCATTGTCTAGCTAGCTGAAATCAGCTTTATGTAATTGCCTTTATCGGGCTAGTTGAAGGGTTCATCTCATCACAAAGTCTTTGACTTGACAATCACAGTGGAGCATACACCGAATTGCCAGGTATCCGATCATGGTCATGGTTTGAATATTATCTATTCATAAAGCCAGGGCTTTCGAGTTTCCTCTATAACCAATTGCCTTAGCGGATAGCTCAGCTTTATTGTATACATATATATTATATATTTGATGGGTATGCGGATTCAATTTCTTAAGCTTGTCAAGGAGAACCTGTCATAGTCTAGGTGTTGTTAAAAGTCAGAAAATCTCATCGTTAGAGTTCAATTTCCAAGCAACTGACCTAAATTAGATTCACTACTCGACTTTTTCATCCATAAAGATCATAATCATCATTGAACTTTCATCAACAAAAGTGTGGTCTATTCAGTTTTGTGATATCATACACAAAAGATGCCCTAAGTTGTCCGCTTCTATACATACCTGAATACCAAGCCTATGGTTCATTCCTTTATGATAGGAGAAGGCATATCGGTCCCTACAATAAAAAGGTATGGTGTTCGAGTGTATCTTCTGGGGGTAAGGTCCATGGTCCTTGTTTTATCAGGTTTAAACCTTGTCATTTTGTCAAAGATTATAACTCTAATCATTAAAGATCTTTTAATTCAATTGATATTCAAAGAATTTCAAGTCATGAATTCGATTCAATGCTCACCATCCTTAAAGTAACATGAATTCATTTAATATCATTACAAAAACTGATTAGAAAGTTCAAAAACATGTTCAAACAAGATGTTGAAAATGAAAAAAGTTTCATGATGAACAAAATGATTTCTACGCCATCAGGATGCCCTATTCTTCTGATGCAGTGATGTTTGTTTCGATCGGGTGTTACACATTGTGCTCTGGTGCCCCACTCGAGCTCGTCATCCATTGTTCCACCAATTATTGTGTCAAACGTCCCATTTCAATAAGTCTCTCTATTTCCTTGAACAACATCCTACAATCTCTCGTAGCATGCCCCAATGCCCTAAGTGGAAATCACAAACACTATATGGATCGTAATTATGGGCAGAAGGGTTTGGTGGTAATTTATTGGCTTCGGTTGAGGCGTTGACATTTAATCAAATGGGTACAAATCTAATATAGGAATTTGGAACACCTTTAAAGTATTTTTCGATCATGGGACCTTCTTTGGATGACTTGAGCACCCAGCTACCCTTTTCTTTTGCGGCCGTAAGAGCTCTGAACGTGACATTCATTCACTCATCAACTCTTCCTCTTGACTTCTCGGGCTTTTGGAAGTGACTTTCAAGTTTCCTTTGCTGATTGCATCTTCAATTGATTCTCCAGCCACCATAAGATCCTTGAAGCCATTTATCGAATTTCCCAGCATTAACTCAAAGAAAGGGGCTGGGAGAATCATGAAACATACATGATATTTCTTCTAGCAAAGGAGGCTGACGCTACTCCTCTCCATCTAAGGGCATATTCTTTAAAGCTCTTAGTAGCTTTCGTCCTTATCTTTTGAAGGTGACGTTTTGGGGCTAAGCCTTTAACATATTGATATTACCCAGAAAGCATCAGCTAGGTGACCCATGTCTTGATATGCTCTCTGTCAAATGATTATACCAAACTACAGCTGGGCCAGCAAGACTATCATGGAAGAAATGAATCAGCAGATTATCATCATCTAAGTACCCTTCCATCTTTCTGCAAAATATTTTCAGATGAATTAGGGGCAACTGGTGCCATCATATTTCTCAAAATTAGGAACCCTAAATTCACGTGGGATAACCAAATCAGGAACCAAATGAGTTCTCTGGCTTCTAACTCCTTGTGAGTGGCATTACAACCTTCATATTTTTAACGGCTTCATTCAACCACTGAATTCATTCTCAAACTGCCATAATTGATGAGGCTCTTCCCTTGGTTTGAGTTAGATGCTCCGGGGAAAATTATCGCTTGATGTACCAGTCTGATGAGATTGATTTCCTTTATCCTCCATTTTCTCTTTACCAACAGCTCGTGGTGCCAACACCTGGACCATTTGATTCGATACGCCTTGTAGAGAACCCGATGTTTGATTCCTCGTATCTTGTTGTAACTTGACAAACTGATCTTATGATTTCATTAGATGCTCCATTGCTTCCATTTGTTGCTCATGATGATGAGGAACAATGAATGAATGATATGTTATTACGTCACATAACCTCCCATAATTAATTTTTTTTGTTTCATAATTGATGCATATAAAATGCTCAAACAAATACATGCAATGCAAATGAAATGCAAATGCAAAGGTGTTAATTCCAAAGTGACCACTATAGAACAACCTTCATTTAGACAACAAGAATTCATTACACCATGTAGCCAAAATACAATGTTATTCATCGTCTTCATTTCCTTGAGTCGTACTCTTCATGGAATCTGGCACTGCACCTCCAAAGTTGTCAACGTATCTTATCACCTTTGATGACGTCGGATGTCCTTAAATTGAATCTTGGGATCTTCTTCTTTATTTTCAATGCAAAGTAGTCTTCATGTCTTTGTGAATGGTCTTCTCGTCTTTATGAATGGTCTTCTCGTCTTTATGAATGGTCTTCTCATCCTTGTGCATGGTCTTCTCATCCTTGGTATGGCTATATATATCTTCTGAGTCAACATCTCGGCCTTTGTACCTTTAAAGGAAATCTCCAATCAGCTTCAGATTCTTCATTCATCCCGATTTTGACTCTATGGCTAAGAATTTCTTGCCTCATTATGACCAGCCTTCTTATTAGTCAATCACTTGTGAATTAACACCTTTGAATGACATGAAGATGCACATGCAATAAATCCACAATAAAATAGACATAAAACAAAAAATGGGTTAGTACTCATAAGATAAACAACAAAATAGTAAGTACCGTAAATATCAAATAAAACCTAACCTCACATGCTGACTACCCAATCATGCTTAGTAGATCCTACCCAACATGATATCTTCCCCCATGCTTTGTTATTCATAAAAAATCTTAACCGCATGATATCTAATTCGCATGCTTGTTCGAGAAAATAAACCTAACCGCATGATTTTTAATTCGCATACATTTATTCAAAAAGCGAAAATAAATGACTCAAAAACTTTCCTTGTGTACCATCCTCACGAGATTCTTAAGGTTCGGGTTAAGCTCGACCTAAGTTCAGGCTCTACATTCACTATATGCGGGTTCAGCTCTAAAGCAATAGGTTCTCGAATTGTCCTTGTCAGTGCCCCCTTGGGCTGCCGAACCCTCAATCCTGGCCCATCACATGCTTTTTGGACCAGTTCAATTTTGAGGGAACATACCTCCTTGTTTATGAGGAGGTGAATACCATCACAAGGACCATAAGGCGTGAGCTCCAGGAGCGATCCACTATCCCATGCGAGGTAAAAACCACACGAGAGAGTAGTCTCTCGCTCCTACTTAAATAGGACGGAGCGGGATTTTAGCTCATGTTATGCAAATGCAATTGTGCAGTGTGTGAGGAAAAGCGAAAATAAAACAACACATATCACAAAACACTCAAAAATCAATCCTCTTCAACACATACTAATCTGAAACCAATAGCACACAGATCAATACACTATTTATTTGTTAATCAAATTACAAACAAACGATATTAAAACCAAACAGGGGATCAAAGACAAATTAAATCGAATTTATAACTTTCAATTACAAAGACAACCATTAATCGACTATGATCCTAATTCTCTAAAAAAAGTCCCCAACAGAGTTGCCAAGCTGTCGAAACGATTTTTTTCAAGTGCGAGATTTTGGAAACCGCGTCATTTTTAATTATTCTCTTAAGATTACAATTTTTAATTAAAAACAATGTGATTTTAGAAAACCTCTCATTTCAAAAATTTGAGAATTCATTCACGATAAAACACATGTTCGGAGAGTCGCCACAATCTTTAATTAGGGTGTGATTGGACACCCAAAATATTGTCATTTTAAATAAAAATTAATTTTAATTAAAATAACAAATTTAGGTTTGCGTTACTAAAATGAGTTCAGAAGTCGGTTACGCGTGGGAAAGATTAGCACCCCCACAACGCCCTAAATTGGTACCTCGTCAATTAATTAATGTCTTTGCAATGAAATTTACAAATTTGATTTTAATTGATTTATGATCCCCAACAAATAACAACACACGAATTCCACCATATTCAAAAGCAACAAGATGATTAAGTTAAAATACCAAGCCTTTAGAAAGATAAAGAATATTCGATTATTTACAAATATCGAGACCAGATCTTAAATAGTTATAACAACCTTTCTCGATAAATTTAAATAGCCGAACATTTCTTTTTCTTCGATTCCAAATTTTAAAATAATGAATCATTTAATAGGGTCACTGATGGGATACACTTTAATTTAAAAAATAACAACACACGAATTCCACCATATTCAAAAGCAACAAGATTGATTAAGTTAAAATACCAAGCCTTTAGAAAGATAAAGAATATTCGATTATTTACAAATATCGAGACCAGATCTTAAATAGGTATCTAATAAGTTAAGACAACTCACTTAAAATAATTTTAAATAAAGGGTATTACCCTTAATCTAATTATGAATAATGTCGAGTTATGTACATGAGGATACCGTACATATTATACAAAAATGACGCCATGCAAAAATAATTAAGCAAACTACTATAATTATCTAATCACTAAATAATATACATAGAAATATCATGCAATAATATTTAATACAAAATACACATGAATATTTTTAGAATATAAACTATACACGTATATTAACATGAATATCTATATATAACTAAAATAAAGAAAAGGAAACATCACATTAAAAATGCAAAGTTAAAAAAAAACTAAATAAACTATATGAACTTGGTACTAAATGATAACGAGTTGAAATTTACCAAATAAAACGATTTGAAGTAAAAAGGAAACATAAAACCGATTCAAATAATTAAAATAAATAAAACCATGTTATCGTAGTGTACTAAAACTATAATAAAACCGAATACATTCAGGACCGAAATATAACATGCAAAAACCTAGAGCTAAAGCTAAATGACAACAACAAAACAATCAACTTTTATGACTAAAATCAAATAAGTATAAAATACAAAGATTAATTAAAAAACACAACAGACCCGACTTAAGGACTAAAAAGTAACATGCAAAATCACAAATCAAATGTATAAAGAACAGAAGCTAAATACATTACACTCAGGACTAAAATTGAATATGCATAAAAGATGAAGTCCAAATCAGGAAACAAACCAAGACTCGATGGGACCAAAATGGAAATCAACGGCAGAAGTGTAGTGACCTTAAAGAAATTATCCCTAAAAACTAATATAAAACTTTCTTTAAACTAAACCTAACATTTACTTATCTATTATCTTCTTCCTCACAGAACGGCGCCCCTCTTCTCCCCAAACTTTATTGCTCTCGATTGAAACCCTCACCGCACCCGATGGTTACTCCTGCTCCGACCGTCACAGGACTCGACTGGTAAGCCTCTAATCCTAATCAAAACAACATCACACTCGATTCTATTTTAACCCCTTTTTATGTTTACCTCAATCTAAAGCTATGGAACCAACCGGCCAACCTAATGCTCCTAAGGTCCAGACGCTGCTAACCCCCACTCTCGACGCACTGCAAGGTAAGCTATCAAGACACTCCTCATATCCCATTTGTTCGCTTCTCCTGGTTGATGGGTGAAATCCCCTACTTTTATATGATTTTATACTTATTCATTCATTTTGAAACATATCACACACACATACATACAAAAAGTACGAGGAATACCTTAAAAATAATCTCTATTGCTTTCCCGATTTTTTTTGAATAAAATGAAGAATTTCCTGCTACAATATTTTCTGCTTGTTTTTCGAAAAGGATGGGGAAGACCCCTGTTACAACCCTTGATCTTTGAATATGGAAAATATGTTTACACACACTGCTTTATTGCTTTTCTTTGTTGCTCTACCGTGTAAAAACAAAGAAAATCCACCCTCGTTCGTCTCTGGTTGTTGAACCGAGAGCCCCCCCTTTTGTTGTTGTCCTCTTTTTTCTGTAGAAAAAAACAAGCCCCCTTTTATTTCTATTTTTGCTTCCTTTTTTATCCTTTGATTCCACGTGCTATACCCCACTACATCTTTGAAATATGTTGATTTCCACTGAATCTTGGTAGTGGAGTGATAGGTGCTGCCTTTTTTATTTTTGTCTTTGCATGTATAATTGATGGGTACTAATGGTTTAGGTGAATTTGGCTTTAATGATAATTTTTTTTATTGATTTGGTGTAGGCTTAACGTGAAATATGGGTAATAGTAGGGTAATGGGTTAGGTTTGGGGATTTGTCTCTGACTTGGAAATTTGCTTCAACTTTCGGTGGATTTGTTGGTGTAGGTTGATAAAAATTGCTTTGATGGTGGCATGATTGGCGTGTGGCGCTGGCAGCTGGAACTGGAACGAGTATGGGTCTACAACAAATAAAAATAAACAGTATTATATTAATAATATAATAATAATAATAATTATCTACCGGATAAAACAGGTGTCTACAGCTTCCCCTCTTTGCTCATTCTTGTGTTAACAAGAATAGGGCAAAGATAAAAAAAGACATTGCGTTTTTGTCCAGTTCCATCTCTGTTTTAAAACTTGATAAGGGATCTGCTCCACTCCTCCCCCGGGGTAAGACTTGAAAAATCTTCGGAAAGCATGTTCACTCCCTATTCCTTCAGGGAGTAGAAACTCGAACAATCTTTTGCTTACAGGTTCGCTCCCACTTTCACTTTCTTTAGGGAGTATAGAACTCGAACATTTTCTTCTTACGGGTTCGCTCCCTCTTTCTCTATGGAGTATAGAACTCGAACACATTCTTCTTACGGGTTCGCTCCCTCTTTCTCTAGGGGGTATAGAACTCGAACACATTCTTCTTACGAGTTTGCTCCCTCTTTCTTTAGGGAGTATACAACTCGAACATCTTTATCAATCGTATATCGCTTCAGAAAGTATAAAACTCGAACAATCTTCAACAATCGTGTCTGCTCCCTATTCCTTCAGAGAGTATAAGACTCGAACAACCTTCAATAATTGTGTCTGCTCTCTATTCCTTCAGAGAGTATAAGACTCGAACATCTTCATCAAACGGGTCTGCTCCCTATTCCTTCAGAGAGTATAAGACTCAAACAACCTTCAACAATCGTGTTTTCTCCCTATTCCTTCAGAGAGTATAAGACTCGAACAATCTTCAACAATCGTGTCTGCTCCCTATTCCTTCAGAGAGTATAAGACTCGAACAATATTCAACAATCGTGTCTGCTCTCTATTTCTTTAGAGAGTATAAGACTCGAACAATATTCAACAATCGTGTCTGCTCCCTATTCCTTCAGAGAGTATAAGACTTGAACAATCTTCAACAATCGTGTCTGCTCTCTATTCCTTCAGAGAGTATAAGACTCGAACATCTTCTTCAATCGTGTCTGCTCTCTATTCCTTCAGAGAGTATAAGACTCGAACATCTTCTTCAAATGGGTTCGCTCCCTCTTTCTTTAGGGAGTATAGAATTCGAATAATCTTCCGCAAACGGGTTCGCTCCCTCTTTCTTAGGGAGTATAGAACTCGAACATCTCATTTGCTTCACTATTTTATTAAGTTTGATTTGCTTGAAGGTCAAACCTGAAATCAAACGTTATCACTCATTAGTGTATGCTTGAAAATTTAAAAATCATTATACTCAAAATTTTAGAATTTAAGAGAATCTTTTGAATCCATTTCTCTTGTGAGAGCTTGTCTCGCCACAACTAAATGTGAGAGTCTTCATTTACTTGGTTTCATTGAACCTCTCCCTTCCTAGGACCTTGAATCGGTTGATGACTCCTTGTGCGCATTTTCTTTAAATCAATTGATCATCTTCCTTGTACTCGAGAACTTTTTCGATTTCCTGATGATCTGATGGTTTGCTCCAACACTCTTCCGAGAAGGCTTAAAATGGATTTGCTTCATTACTCTTCAGTGAAGGCTTAAGATGGATTTGCTTCACTACTCTTCGGTGAAGGCTTAAGATGGATTTGCTTCATTACTCTTCGGTGAAGGCTTAAGATTGACTTTGCCCTAATCTCATGTGTGCAAGTCACTTCAATCGATTGATTCCTCTCTTCATACAAAAAAATCTTTGTTTTTCTTCTACATTTGATGGTCTTCACTTCAAAGAAATACTTTTTCTGTATATTAGACCTCTCTGTTCTTTAGGGTATGCCTCTTTAAATGTAACTCCTTGCGTTTGAGGTTTGAAATCTTTCTTTCAATCGTTGGGATTTTAACATCCTGCATCTTCTCTTTTCACCGGAAGATCTGTCAAAATCATGTGTTTATGCATGAAACACTAATGCAATTAAATGTGTCAGTGTAATGCATTTTCTTTTATGCAAATGATGTTTTCATGAATGCATAAATGTTGAATCAATCTTCACTTGGCTCTAGAGTGGTGAGCTCGATCTTCTTCTACTTGATCATTCTTTCAAGGCCTACTCAAATATTGATGTAGCAACTCATAATTCCCAACTTGCACTTGTGAAGATCCATCTAATATTCTTCTATTTTCTTGTTATCTTCGTGTTCTGTCTTCATTTCAGAGAAAACATTTTCTCTCTCAACTTCTTGTTATGGTCAGAAATATGACTATGTTCCCCCATTTTGGAGACTATACATATGACTAGGCCAAACTCCGTAAAGATCAAAGGGAGTGATGTGTCTATTCTGATTTCTCTTACAACATATCACAAGGAGGATCTATCCCGATTTTCATATCACTACATCTCATCAGATATCAAACAAAGTTCATTTATACCATATCATGTCGAGGTTTATCAACAGCCCATCATTTAACCTTAGTTGGTTCCACTAGTTTCTTGTTGTTAAAAGTTTATCACCTCTTCTGTGGACAAAAATCTCCATCATTTCTCATTTTTAACCTTGGGATTGCAGAAAATAATCTTCATCCTAGGTAATGAAATAATCCATAATCGCTACACTGATTCATCACCATATTCATTGTAAAACATTCGACAATACATTCATCTCTTCATGTGGCCTCTACTCATATCTTTCGACTGGAGAAGTTCTTCGCATAGCGTTCGAAGTTTTTGTATGGTATTACAAGGATACCAAAACGAAATGGAAATCACAAAAGTCATGCAACTAATGATTGACGAAATGATCATATACAGTAAACCCTACTATCATTGCTTCTCCATTTTCACTCTTCATACATTCATGTCCCATCGGAACTATTTGTTCAATTCAATGATCGTTTCACAAGTCTTCACAGGCTTTCAAAGATGCCTCATATTAACACCTCTAGTTGAATCATGCTTCACTAGTGCCGCAATATTATCTTATACTGGTACGAGCCTTCAAAATACCCCAACATCTCCGATTGTAAGGCTCACTCTCAATGCCTTCTTGGTCTAAATCTTGTCATCTCAACATGATGTGGGTTTAGTTGTGCCCCAACATTGTCTTATACTGGTACGAGCCTTCAAAATGCCCCATCACCTCAAATCTTGTCATTCTGTTGTCAAATAGTTTGAGGGCTTTTCTTCATACTACTTAAGAAGTGATCAATTCTTCTCTTCATACAAGCTAGGATATGTGCCCCTTCTAAATAATGAGGTCATTTTCTTCCTAATGGGTTATTGACAACGTCACAAGGAAATGCTACAAGCTCTTATTCTCCATCAATTCTGATAAAGAATTCCACCATATTCAAAAGCAACAAGATTGATTAAGTTAAAATTACCAAGCCTTTAGAAAGATAAAGAATATTCGATTATTTACAAATATCGAGACCAGATCTTAAATAGTTATAACAACCTTTTCTCGATAAATTTAAATAGCCGAACATTTCTTTTTCTTCGATTCCAAATTTTAAAGTAATGAATCAATTAATAGGTGTCACTGATGGGATACACTTTAATTTAAAATCGTTAAAAGCGGATATCTAATAAGTTAAGACAACTCACTTAAAATAATTTTAAATTAAAAGGGTATTACCCTTAATCTAATTATGAATAATGTCGAGTTATGTACATGAGGATACCGTCATATTATACAAAAATGACGCCATGCAAAAAATAATTAAGCAAACTACTATAATTATCTAATCACTAAATAATATACATAGAAATATCATGCAATAATATTTAAATACAAAAATACACATGAATATTTTTAGAATATAAACTATACACGTATATTAACATGAATCTATATAACTAAAATAAAGAAAAGGAAACATCACATTAAAAATGCAAAGTTAAAAAAAGGAAACATATGAAACTTGGTACTAAATGATTAAATTTAAATTAAAAAGTAAAAAGGAAACATAAAACCGATTGAAATTTAAAATAAAATAAAACGTTATCGTAGTGTACTAAAACTATAATAAAATAAAATAAAACCGAATACATTCAGGACCGAAATATAACATGCAAAAACCTAGAGCTCTAAAGCTAAATGACAACAACAAAACAATCAACTTTTATGACTAAAATCAAATAAGTATAAAATACAAAGATTAAATTAAAAAAACACAACAGACCCGACTTAAGGACTAAAAAGTAACATGCAAAAATCACAAATCAAATGTATAAAGAACAGAAGCTAAATACATTACCACTCAGGACTAAAATTGAATATGCATAAAAGATGAAGTCCAAATCAGGAAACAAACAAGACTCGATTGGGACCAAAATGGAAATCAACGGCAGAAGTGTAGTGACCTTAAAGAAATTATCCCTAAAAATCTAATATAAAACTTTCTTTAAACTAAACCTAACCTTTACTTATCTATTCTCTTCTTCCTCACAGAACGGCGCCCCTCTTCTCCCCAAACTCTTTATTGCTCTCGATTGAAACCCTCACCGCACCCCGATGGTTGCTCCTGCTCCGACCGTCACAGGACTCGACTGGTAAGCCTCTAATCCTAATCAAAACAACATCACACTCGATTCTATTCTAACCCCTTTTTTATGTTTACCTCAATCTAAAGCTATGGAACCGACTCGGCCAACCTAATGCTCCTAAGGTCCAGACGCTGATAGCCCCCACTCTCGACGCACTGCAAGGTAAGCTATCAAGACTCTCCTCTTATCCCGTTTTGTTTCGCTTTTCCTGGTTGATGGGTGAAAACCTCTGCTTTTATATGATTTTATACTTATTCATTCATTTTGAAACATATCACACACACATACATACAAAAAGTACGAGGAATACCTTAAAAATTATCTCTATTGCTTTCCCGATTTTTTTTGAATAAAATGAAGAATTTCCTGCTACAATATTTTTGCTTGTTTTTCGAAAAGGATGGGGAAGTCCCCTGTTACAACCCTTGATCTTTGAATCTGGAAAATATTGTTTACACACTGTTTTTCTGCTATTCTTTGTTTCTCTACCGTGTAAAAAACAAAGAAAATCCACCCTCTGTTCGTCTCTGGCTGCTGAACCGAGAGCCCCCCTTTTGCTGTTGTCCTCTTTTTCTGTAGAAAAAAAGAGCCCCCTTTTATTTCCATTTTTGCTTCCTTTTTTATCCTTTGATTCACGTGCTATACCCCACTACATCTTTGAAATATGTTGATTTCCACTTAATCTTGGTAGTGGAGTGATAGGTGCTGCCTTTTTTTTATTTTGTCTTTGCATGCATAATTGATGGATACTAATGGGTTTAGGTGAATTTGACTTTAATGATAATTTTTTTATTGATTTGCTGTAGGCTTCACGTGAAATATGGGTAATAGTAGGGTAATGGGTTAGGTTTGGGGATTTGTCTCTAACTTGAAAATTTACTTCAACTTTCGGTGGATTTGTTGGTGTAGGTTGATAAAAATGGTTTTGACGGTGGCATGATTGGCGTGCGACGTTGGCTGCTGGAACTGGAACTGGAACGAGTATGGGTCTATAACAAATAAAAATTAACTTTATTAATAGTATTAATAATATAATAATAATAATAATAATAATTATATACCGGATAAAACGGTTGTCTACACCAATCTTATATGTGCATTTTTCTTCTTTTTTAACTTTTTTGAAATTTCAGGGTACAAGACGGATGGGACGAGTTATATAGTAAATAATTTTGGGACGGGTGGGATCGGATTTAAGGTAAAAAACCGACTTACCTTGTATAAATTATTAATTTATCTTTTTTATATATAATATATTTAAGATTTAAAGGATTTCTTATATGGTTAAAATATATTCTTTAATTATTAAAAATATAAAAATTATTATAAAATATATTATTTTAATTGTTTAAAATATAATAAATAATTATAAAATTTATTATTATAAAATTTATTATTTTAATTATTTTAAAATTTAATATATTTGGGTCGGGCCGGATCAAGTTTTATTCTAAAAACCAGGGTAAGGTCGAGACGAGAGAAAAGCTAGAATTCATCATGGCAGGGTGGGGTCGAGTATAAGGAATATATTTTCAGGTCATGGTCGAGCGGCCAAAAAACTAGCCCGTCCCGCCTTGTGCCCATCCTGATGACGAGTTTAATTATTTATTGAATTGTTCATCTAGTTCAGTTGGTATAACGCAAGGCTCTTAACTTTGTGGTCGTGGGATCGAGTCCATTTAGGACAATTCATAACGGAAGTCTTTTATGAAAAATTCCACATATACGGAAATAAATGAGTTAAATCCCAAAATAATTTTTTAACACCTTCGTTCTCTTTTTTTTAATTATTTTTTCTGTTTACAGTATTTAGCCAATGAAATCTTTAAGTATCAACTATAAAATCAAAACTAAAATCAATTAAAAAAAATCAGACCAAACGTTTCATAAGCAAAAATCTAATTAAAACAACTATTATTTTAATCAAATTATTGTTATAATAAATGCTCAATTATTATTATAATCGTGATACTCAAACTCGTAACCTCTAAAAATAACAACGATTCTTTTAACCAAAGTATTATTAGTTGTGATAGTTGTATCTTAAATACACCAGGGAATAGAAGGCTGGGCATAAAATATTTGTTACAAATTGTTATTCTCTCTTATTTCTCATTCTATCTTCTTTATTTGCTATAATTTCTTGTTCTTCAGTGGAATTCAGCTTGATTACTTGAGTTCATATCATTAAGGAACTAAGTTCATAACTTTTGGTGCTTTCATTGAGAGACTGAGCTATGGTGAACGATACGGAGGTCATTAAAAGTCTGCAGGAAACTGTCGCTCCCTAGGAACAGCTAATGCGCTCTCTTCAAGCTCATGCCGAGGAACAAAAACAAGTAACGAAAAGATCCAACGAGCTCATAAAGATGTGGAACGTCAATTGGCGATCATATTATCGCAGTTGGGACTGACGTTCAAGGCACAACCTGAAATTGATGGATTGGAAAAAGTTGTGTCTAAGCAAGACCACTCAAGCACAATGATAATCCATATGTTTGATGAATTGCCAACACCAAAAAACTCTGAAATTGGCGATCAATTGCTTCAGAGTAGTAAAGGAGCTGATTTCCAGTGCACTAATGGAGGCAACTCAAGCACAGTAGTTACCCATGTGTTCGATGAATTGAGATGGAGGCATTGTAGAGGAACAATTGGATCAAGACACTAGGGTGTATCAACTATGGTTAACTACATTGTCAATGCTGATCTTTGATGGTGATAATTTCGATGGTTCGTACAAACTGAAATGTTCTCGATTTTTGAGGATGACATGAACAAACTGCTCACAAAGTTAGAGTAGCGTCTTAAAGAAAAAGGGGGTTCTTAAAACTGACAAGCTAAGTTGGGTAAATTACTTGACGATGATGAGGAATCATGTTGCTCCAAAAGATTATGGGACTGAAAAGGATGTCGAAGAAATTATACAAAAGATACTTGCACCATGAAGGACCAAAAATTTGGTGTTATTGAACTGATCAGTTTGTCTTGGATGAAAATTCTTATGCTACTTTCAACTCGAGATTGAAAGATAATTGCAGAGAATAATGAAAAAGAGATTGAAACTGTGGAGTTGCCGAGACAAAAGCGGAGTTCTTGAACAAGGCAGTGAAATCGATTATAGTAGGCGGATCAAAGTGGCGTGTTGCAAAGGCAAGTTAGGTTTTTGTTGAGTTGGCCAATGCTAGCCGGTATGTCAGGGCGGCTATTCCATCTGCTAAAGGGCTTGTTCCCGAGCAACATCCTCATTTCATTTGGTACATATTGGAGCGCTATGAGTATCATCGTTTATGGTGAGATAGTTGAATCTACTGATGTTTACTTATTCGTTGGATCTATTTACAACGATTATAGCTCTATTAGATACTTTCTGCTTCTGAAGAAGTAGATGGCAATTATTGTGCAGCCTAAGTGGGTAGTGATTGGTAATGAGCCTGCATTTGGATGTGTTTTGAAGAAAGATTTCCTTAGAGGCTTGCTAAGTGATTGAGCACATTGATTCCGCTTATAAGAATTATCATAGGATTTTTGTCCTAGAGGGACATCCTCTGAAAGCAGCAGCTAAAGAGCCTCTGAGGATCAATGATTTGTTTCAACATATAGAAAAGATGCTTTCTAGTGAATCTGTCGTCATTGCTGAAACTGGGGATTCTTGGTTAAATTGCCAGGGGCTGAAGTTGCCTACAGGGTGTGAGTATGAATTCCAGATGCACTATGGATCAATTGGGTGGTCCGTCTGTACCACTCTTGTATATGCACGTCATTCTAGAGAAACATGTCATTACTTGCTTTGGTGATGGTAGTTTCCAGGTGATCGGACAAGATGTGTAAAGAGATGGGCACAGGTCGGATCGGGTTTTCGATCCACCCGACCGGACTAAAAAATTTTAAATTCTTCACCTGACTCGAACTTGACCCGTTTTTAAATAAAATCCGAACCCGGTCCAAAATAATATATTTATTAAAAAATATTTTTATTCAATAAAAATAAGGATTTAATTCAAAGAAAATAATATATAGAAGAGTATTACTATAGTTATCTCTAAATATATAAGATAAAATTATAATTTTTTTGGGTCGGGTTAGTATTTTTCATCCAAACCCGAATATAACTTTAAAGAACCCCGACTTAACCCGATTCGAACCTAAAAATTTTAAAAAAATCTGACCCGATTGGGTCATATTGGGTCAAAACTTATCGAGTTTGGATTCATGCCCATCCCTAGATGTGTCCACAATGCTGCGATGTGGACAAAAGATCATTATCTTCATCAACGATGGTGGCTACTCTATTAAAGTTGAGATTCATGATGGACGATACAATGTGATCGAAAACTGGAAATGAACTCTCTCGATTGATGCAATTCATAATGGTGAAGGCAAGTGCTGGACAGCCAAGGTGTTTTGTGACGACTGCTTCTGTTGCATTAAGGCAAACAATTGGTGATGGAAGTTTGCAATTACTATTGTTCTGTGCACAGAGCGTAAAGACGACATTTCAGAGGGAGGAGCAATATAAAAACTAAGGGATGCTACGCCTACTCTATTAGGGTTCATTCTCGCACCCTATTAATTTAGACAAGCACCTTAACCAACTGCACCACGACATGGTTATTATTATAAATTTGATTTCTATATTATTTTTATATCGAACTATGACTCAGTTAATTAAATCAATTGAATTAAAAATCAAAAATGTAGTTGATTTGATTTTCGATCGAATTCTTAAAACATTGTCTTTAACAATACGAGTAAAGATAAGATTTTTATAAATGCTAAAAATATGTTAGGCCTTAAAAGTTAAGAAACGGGAGAGGAAAGGGGAGATGAAAAAGAAAATAAAATTATGAGAGACTATAGTGATGGGCACGGGATTCGAATAGGATTCGAGTCGATCTGATCTTATTGGATTAAGCTTTTAAATAAAGAAATTGGTTTCGGTTCGTGTTAGGTTAGGTTTTTTAGAGTATGTGTTTGGGTCGGGTTCAGGTTTAGGGTAAAATATATCCGACTCGACCCAACTAAAAAATAATATAATTATACCTTATATATCTAAGGATAATTGTAATACACATCTTCATATTATTAATTTTAAATTAGATTATGTTTTATTGAATAAAAGTAATGTTTTTTATAGATATATTTGTTCTGAGCCGAGTCAGGTCGAGTTTGAATTTTATCTCAAAAAACTAGTCGAATTCAAGTCGGGTGAAATCATCCTAACCTAGATCGAATCAAATTTCGAGTAGATGATGTATATTTTCGGGTCTAGTCAGGTTGACAAAAAACTCGACCCATACCCATTCATAGATGAGAATACATGCTAATGGAAGATGACAAGTAAGGAGGAATAGTAGAAACCCTAAGTATATATATAGTATTTTTATAAATGTTTAACGTTAGATCGATGTGTAAATTACTCTAAATATGACTTGATTTAATTTAAATTAAAGAATTAATTTTAAATCTGTTCCAGTTTACCCTGAACTTGACTTTTTTCCCCTTAAATAACCCTAATGGATCATGTTAAATTAAAACTCGTTGGATTAGATTCTTTATATCATCTCTAATGAAGTGAGCATATAATGATATAAAACATCACATTAAGTAAAAACATCAACTTACAAAATTCTCAAATATTACAAGATATATTAATTATTAATTTATTAAAATTTATAAATATAAATTACTTTAAATATGATTATAAAATAAAAATGCGTGAATACAATATAAAACCATATGGAATGGAGTCTAATTGAATATAAGTAGTAAAATTACCGTGACATGAGAACTTATTGCTAGGTGCTCAGAATATGAAATAGAGTCTCAAGACCATAATGCGTATTATTGTAAAATTATTGCAAGACGAGACATTAGTATTGACCCAACAATATAAATAAATAACAAAGAATGAGAACAAATAAATGTATCGTCGATAATTTTACCAACAAGTATAAGTACGGATGAATCTATGAGCGCATCATCTCTTTGAAAATATCAAATTTTTATTTTAAAATTTTATAAACTCTTTGAAAATATCATATTTTTTATTTTAAAAATTTATAAATTCATCATCTAATATAAAATCATGTATATTCTTCTTATATAAGAGATGAAACTAGAGGTATAGGGATTTTCTCAGGAAATGCGGGATAATATACGGCATTACCGGATACATTATAATATATTTACAATATTCGATTTAACGCTACCGGAAATGTTGAGTAATAATAATGTAGTAGATCTAAATCATGAAGAAATATTAAAAAATTTGGCAACCGGCAAACTTAGCTTGTCGGTTTGTGTCGATACAAATGAAAAATGTATCACTCCATAGCAATATTACAGGTACAAATATGACAAAACCGATCCCAAAATGACAACTTGTAAAACGCTACCGAATATGTTGAAAGTGTCGATAATTTAATATAAGTATCGAAACTTTCTGAATTTAAAAGAGAATAAGTTATAGCGCCTATAAAGTGTCGATACTTGAAAAAAATATTGATCCATAACAATATAACAGGTAAAAATATGATAAAATAGGTCTCAAAATTGACAAAACCAGTAAAACGATACCGGATATGTTGAAAGTATCGATACTTTAATATAAATATCGACACTTTCTGAAATTAAACTAAAAAGTGTCGACACTTTATGAAAACGTATCGATCCATAACAATATAACAGGTAAAAATATGATAAAACAGATCTCAAAAATGATAAAACCGGAAAAAAGATATCGGATATGTTGAAAGTGTCGATAATTTAATATAAATATCGACACTTTATGAATTTAAAAGAGAAGAAGTTATAGCGCCTAAAAAGTGTCGACACTTTATGAAAATGTATCGATCCATAACAATATAACAGCTAAAAATATGATAAAACCGGTCTCAACAATGAAAGTGTCGATACTTTAATATAACTATCGACACTTTTGGAATTTAAAAGAGAATAAGTTATAGCGTCTATAAAGTGTCGATATTTTAAAAAAATGTATCGATCCATAACAATATAACAGGTAAAAATATGATAAAACCAGTCTCAAAATGACAACCGGTAAAGCGCTACCGGATATGTTGAAAGTGTCGATACTTTAATAAGTACGCGTAATAAATTATCGATACTTTCAAATAAATAGGTGAATATCCTATCGAAAGTATGAACACTTGACATAAAAGTATCGACACTTAGGTAGTTGTATCGATTAAATATAAATAACATATATGGTGTAAATATAAAGGCATAGCTAAATTTCCTCTGAAGATAGATAGAGTTTTTGAAATCGAAGCGTAATTGTTGTTGCATTTCAGAAGGCGTTTCTACGTGAAGTTTTGTTTGTTTGTTACTGCAGTCGAATCGTAAGGTACGTTGTTGAAACCCTAGTTTTTTATTATTACAGTAATGGGAAATAGGGTTTTTATGTGTTGTTGTTTGGGGTTTTCGAAGTAAAGAAGCATTTGAGACCGAATCGATACTTTTATTTAATATTTATAGGTAAAAATGATATTATAGGTAGAAAATGATATTTTAGGTTGTATAAATGTGCTGACACTTGTTGTAGTGACCATTCAAATTCTTTTGAAGACCAACCGTTTTACAACAAATGTAACACCCCCAACCCGTATCCGATCCGGATACGAGTCCGAAGTGTCACATTGACTTTTCAAACATTTATTCGTATAAAATAGTGAGTAATTTAAAAACTTTGATAACATTTAACTTATTCAAAACGTTTACAAAATATATATCAGAGTTCATACAATTTATATCTTTAGACTACATGCCAACTACACTCTATATACAGTACATATATTTTCTGATCTGACATTTGGTAAGGAGAACTGACCTGTTTTGCTCCGCATTACTCTTTACTCTTCTCGAAACCTACGTGTGAAACAATCACACGCTAAGTCGAAGACTTAGTGAGGCATAAAGAAAACACATCTAATGGAATTCATACCCATTAATCATGCATGACTGTTTTATGCTATCAAATTATACAACTCATTTACATATACATCAACATATATTCATGCATATTATGTAACAGATACCATAACCCCTATCACACATATATCATATCATGCACACATCATATCACAAATCATATACATATATCACATACATTGTTCTCATATCACCAAGACATATATGCACTTCTACCATGTCACGAAAAATACAAATATCATTATATCAAATTATGTTCTCTTATTAAAACCCATGTACACATGTGAGAACTATAGATATGTGAGTCTATAGAGGTTGTGCACTATGCTGTCACCACAGCTCATATAATTGCACCGAAGTGCCACGTAGAATTGCACCAGAGTGCCGCGTAGAATTGCACCGTAGTGCCATATAATAATGTCCATAAGGACTACATATCATTCCTTAAGAATCATATATATATACTAGGGATCAAGTATGTGTCTCACCAGACTTCACACATGTTCTAAAGAATATATATATGTCCCGAAAGACCACATATCATTCCTTAAGAATCATATACATATGCCAAGGATCAAGTATGTGTCTCACCAGACTTCACACATGTTCCAAAGAATACATATATGTCCCGAAGGACCGCGTAGACCCTCAACTCTTGGCATGCCAACTATACCCCTAGCTCTCAAGACACATAACATGGGCATTTTCTTTTATACTTATCATTTCACATAACACATAGTTCAATTACTCATAGAACATTTCATATGAGTCACATTTACATTCACATAGCTTATATACTTTCTCACGTAGTTACATAGATCCATATCATATAACATATATCACAAAGTGCACATAATCACACATCATATCATATAGCTTAGATCATTTCTCAGATATTCATATAAACATACATATCATATCTTGTTCACATATGATCATATATGCTTCATATAACACATAGAAACACCTAGAACACTTTCTCATAGCTTATATCAATTTTCAGAGTCCTTTCATATTACCTAATGACATATATCATATAGATATATAATAACGGATATCATATTATCTACCTTATGCTCTATTTCTTTGTATTCCCTTAGATTATAAATTATGTTGTATTTCTAAACATATATCATTTAATAGTATTTTTATTTAGGTACTAATTTAATCTCTTTACTTAATTCAATTTCATATATTCATTATAATCTTTTCATATAGCTCCATTATACTAATTCTCATAATAAATCATACCACTAGGTACTTGTCCAACTCATGTTTCCATTATGCATATACAAATCATATCATTATCTTTAGTCATGCATACATATAATCAATGTAATACATATAATCACATATAGTTATAACCAACACATAATCATGTCTATGACTTCATGCATATTACTCTAGAAATAGACTCATCGCAAGTCTTATTTCCATTAAACACTACATGTCACTAGTATGCACTCACCTTGGCCTCACTAGTCAATTTCAATCTCTTATCTTTCCCTTGATCGATCTTACTTGCCAAATGTTCTGGAATTGCTTTACGCGCAGAATCTACATAAATGTACATTTTGAGGCAATCATTAGATACATACACCTTGTAATTGGATACTAGCAACTTAAATGAACTTATTAAACCAATATTCACATTTTTCCTTTAGGGGGAATCGGTTCCCTACTAAGGGGGTATCGATTCCCTCATGACATTCTGGAAATTTTTGTTCGTTTGAAGGGGTATCGGTTCCCCTTGAATGGGTACCGATTCCCCTTGCCCAGAAATCATATTTTTAACTCGAAAATTACTTCATTTCCTCTCAAACACTTCATATATCATCCCCTTTTCATTCTTAACTCTAGTACACATACTTAAACCAATCTATATTTATTTATTTCATCTTAAACCTCAAAATCCTATCTTCCATATGAGATTCAAGAATCATACCAAATTTTCAATGTGTTCTAATTCCAATTCTAACACTTCATACTTCTTAATTAGATTGATGACAAGTCAAATTCATCCATAAAACTTCAACAACCATACCATATCAAAATTTCATCTTAAAACTCATATTGCAAATTCCTTCATAATTCATTTATCTTATTGTTTAAATCCCATATAAGCTTTCCTTAAGCTTATTTAATACCTAAAGAATCAAAACTAAGCTTAAAACTCAAGAATTAACCAACTGAAATTAAACTTACCTTTGCCATGGAGCATACGGGAAGAGAGGAGGAAGGAAATGACCCAGCTCCAGAACTTTCTTTTCTTCTCACCCTTCCCACGTTTATATCACCTTTAAAAGAAATATAAAAATCTTTCTGGTCAAATGACCATTTAACCCTTAATTTCCTTTAATAATTACTAATTAACCTTCATCATATATATCCAATAATCATTGAACTGTTTCATTCTTATACTTTAGTCACCAAATTCTGAAACTTTACAATTTGGTCACTAACCCGGTATTGCGGATGTTACAAATCTCCCCTCCTTTTTAAGAAAATTCGTCCTCGAATTTTCACTGGACATATGATAGAAACATATCTTCTAAAGTTCTCATGTTGCTTCATTTAATTATCTTTCTTGTCATCAGAAACTTACTTTTCAATCCTTTAGTTTTCCAACTATCTTTTTCGTTTATACATTCATCATCACCCTATATCATAAATCCATCTATTTCTTCATAACTCTAATTACCTTATAACCATACCAAACTTGTATTTCGTCATCATTTGACCAAAACACAACTTTAAATCTTCTGCCATTGTGATTAAACATATACTTTAAGGAGTCAAACAATATTTTCACATCACCTTGCACACTTTTCGTGTTTCTATATCGAACTTATCATTTACACTTCCATACGAATCCTCACTTCATTCACTATATCACATTTACGTAATCAAAATATACAACTATATCCAATACAATTTCATCACAAAATCTTGTTAGTCAACGCTAACTCTTTCATTCTAAAGTACAAATCCTCATCTCCACACTCTTTCTTATACACAATACTATCCCTTTGTTTCAAATTCATAACTCTGATTTCATTCATATAATGTTACTTATCCTGTAGACAGTAACATCAATTCTTATCACTCAAAATCAAAAATCAATCAATTGATTTCTTTCCTCATTTTTTTAATTAATTCACCACAATCCAAACTTTTACTCGTTCTTTCATCCTTGTTTGTATTACAATACACATAATCTCTTCATATAACCTTACATACTTTTTTTTACTTCTAATCAAACTTATAATCTGCACTTCCTTATAATCCTTTATCATTTTTAATCCTTTCATTATCAAAATCTTCTTATAACATAACTAAACTATATCTTTTCATAACTTTGATAATCAACTTTACTTGTACAGAACCTCATTCTTATCATCTATTGTACTTGTATTTCCTTCAAACATAAAAATCTTTATCTTCTTCACCACAACACCTTACTATGATCAAACTATACAACTGTATCCAAATCCTCTTCATATTTGGTTATCATAACTTGTCAATATATTATAATTCCATTACATTTTCATCACATATTCTTGTTAGCCAATGCTAACTCTTTTCATCTAGAATACAAACTCTTTTACAAACAATAACCGCGTCACTTGATCTTTTAACATCCTTATGGTAACACTCGTTCACCATATTCCATCTTATCCACATAATAACAAAACTACTCTATATCGTGTTTCAGATTCAAAACAATGAAAACTTTCTATCATTATTCAGATATGATTTCAGCTTTCTGAAATCAACTTTTGATCTTACTAGCCATTTCCTGAGGTGTCCGCTCTTCATCCTGCCTGGCCAGGGCAGGTGAATAGCTATCACAATCAGGAATATCACCTTTCACTTACTTCGAAATTATCACGATCGGATTTGTACTGTATTAAACTGTTCTTATTCTAATAGCAAGATAACATACTCCTTACACAATCAGATCAGAAATTTTTTTTTCACTCTATGTTGGCATGTACACATTTTATGACACTTTGGACTTCGGTTTATGTCGAGAATCGGCTAAACCTTAGCTCTGATACCATTAAATGTAACACCCCCAACCCGTATCCAATCCGGATACGAGTCCGAAGTGTCACATTGACTTTTCAAACATTTATTCGTATAAAATAGTGAGTAATTTAAAAACTTTGATAACATTTAACTTATTTAAAACGTTTGCAAAATATATATCAGAGTTCATACAATTTATATCTTTAGACTACATGCCAACTACACTCTATATACAGTACATATATTTTCTGATCTGACATTTGGTAAGGAGAACTGACATGTTTTGCTCCGCATTACTCTTTACTCTTCTCGAAACCTACGTGTGAAACAATCACACGCTAAGTCGAAGACTTAGTGAGGCATAAAGAAAACACATCTAATGGAATTCATACCCACTAATCATGCATGACTGTTTTATGGTATCAAATTACAACTCATTTACATATACATCAACATATATTGCATATTATATAACAGATACCATAACCCCTATCACATATATCATATCATGCACACATCATATCACAAATCATATACATATATCACATACATTGTTCTCATATCACCAAGACATATATGCACTTCTACCATGTCACGAAAAATACACATATCATTATATCAAATTATGTTCTCTTTTTAAAACCCATGTACACATGTGAGAACTATATATATGTGAGTCTATAGAGGTTGTGCACTATGCTGTCACCACAGCTCGTATAATTGCACCGAAGTGCACGTAGAATTGCACGGAGTGCCGCGTAGAATTGCACGTAGTGCCATATAATAATGTCCATAAGGACTACATATCATTCCTTAAGAATCATATATATACTAGGGATCAAGTATGTGTCTCACCAGACTTCACACATGTTCCAAAGAATATATATATGTCCCGAAGGACCACATATCATTCCTTAAGAATCATATACATATGCCAAGGATCAAGTATGTGTCTCACCAGACTTCACATATGTTCCAAAGAATACATATATGTCCCGAAGGACCGTGTAGACCCTCAACTCTTGGAATGCCAACTATACCCCTAGCTCTCAAGACACATAACATGGGCATTTTGTTTTATACTTATCATTTCACATAACACATAGTTCAATTACTCATAGAACATTTTCATATGAGTCACATTTACATGTCACATAGCTTATATACTTTCTCACGTAGTTACATAGATCCATATCATAAACATATATCACAAAGTGCACATAATCACACATATCATCATATAGCTTAGATCATTTCTCAGATATTCATATAAACATACATATCATATCTTGTTCACATATGATCATATATGCTTCATATAACACATAGAAACACCTAGAACACTTTCTCATAGCTTATATCAATTTTCAGAGTCCTTTCATATTACCTAATGACATATATCATACATATATATAATAACGGATATCATATTATCTACCTTATGCTCAATTTCTTTGTATTCCCTTAGATTATAAATTATGCAGTATTTCTAAACATATATCATTTAATAGTATATTTATTTAGGTACTAATTTAATCTCTTTACTTAATTCAATTTCATATATTCATTATAATCTTTTCATATAGCTCCATTATACTAATTCTCATAATAAATCATATCACTAGGTACTTGTCCAACTCATGTTTCCATTATGCATATACAAATCATATCATTATCTTTAGTCATGCATACATACAATCAATGTAATACATATAATCACATATAGTTATAACTAACACATAATCATGTCTATGACTTCATGCATATTACTCTAGAAATAGACTCATCGCAAGTCTTATTTCCATTAAACACTACATGTCACTAGTATGCACTCACATTGGCCTCACTAGTCAATTTCAATCTCTTATCTTTCCCTTGATCGATCTTACTTGCCAAATGTTCTGGAATTGCTTTACGCGCAGAATCTACATAAATGTACATTTTGAGGCAATCATTAGATACCTACACCTTGTAATTGGATACTAGCAACTTAAACGAACTTATTAAACCAATATTCACATTTTTCCTTTAGGGGGAATCAGTTCCCTACTAAGGGGGTATCGATTCCCTCATGACATTCTAGAAATTTTTGTTCGTTTGAAGGGGTATCGGTTCCCCTTGAATGGGTACCGATTCCCCTTGCCCAGAAATCATATTTTTAACTCGAAAATTACTTCATTTCCTCTCAAACACTTCATATATCATCCCCTTTTCATTCTTAACTCTAGTACACATACTTAAATCAATCTATATTCATTTATTTCATCTTAAACCTCAAAATCCTATCTTCCATATGAGATTCAAGAATCATACCAAATTTTCAATGTGTTCTAATTCCAATTCTAACACTTCATACTTCTTAATTAGATTGATGACAAGTCAAATTCATCCATAAAACTTCAACAACCATACCATATCAAAATTTCATCTTAAAACTCATATTGCAAATTCCTTCATAATTCATTTATCTTATTGTTTAAATCCCATATAAGCTTTCCTTAAGCTTATTTAATACCTAAAGAATCAAAACTAAGCTTAAAACTCAAGAATTAACCAACTGAAATTAAACTTACCTTTGCCATGGAGCATACGGGAAGAGAGGAGGAAGGAAATGACCCAGCTCCAGAACTTTCTTTTCTTCTCACCCTTCCCACGTTTATATCACCTTTAAAGAAAGATAAAAATCTTTCTGGTCAAATGACCATTTAACCCTTAATTTCCTTTAATAATTACTAATTAACCTTCATCATATATATCCAATAATCATTGAACTATTTCATTCTTATACTTTAGTCACCAAAATCTGAAACTTTACAATTTGGTCACTAACCCGGTATTGCGGATGTTACAAATCTCCCCTCCTTTTTAAGAAAATTCGTCCTCGAATTTTCACTGGACATATTGATAGAAACATATCTTCTAAAGTTCTCATGTTGCTTCATTTAATTAATCTTTCTTGTCATCATCATAAACTTACTTTTCAATCCTTTAGTTTTCCAACTATCTTTTTCGTTTATACATTCATCTCATCACCCTATATCATAAATCCATCTATTTCTTCATAACTCTCTAATTACCTTATAACCATACCAAACTTGTATTTCGTCATCATTTGACCAAAACACAACTTTAAATCTTCTGCCATTGTGATTAAACATATACTTTAAGGAGTCAAACAATATTTTCACATCACCTTGCACACTTTTCGTGTTTCTATAGCGAACTTATCATTTACACTTCCATACGAATCCTCACTTCATTCACTATATCACATTTACGTAATCAAAATATACAACATACCATACAATTTCATCACAAAATCTTGTTAGTCAACGCTAACTCTTTCATTCTAAAGTACAAATCCTTATCTTCTCCACACTCTTTCTTATACACAATACTATCCCTTTGTTTCAAATTCATAACTTTGATTTCATTCATATAATGTTACTTATCCTGTAGACAGTAACATCAATTCTTATCACTCAAGATCAAAAATCAATCAATTGATTTCTTTCCTCATTTTTTAATTAATTCACCACAATCCAAACTTTTACTCGTTCTTTCATCCTTGTCTGTATACAATACACATAATCTTCATATAACCTTACATACTTTTTTTTACTTCTAATCAAACTTATAATCTGCACTTCCTTATAATCCTTTATCATTTTTAATCTTCATTATCAAAATCTTCTTATAACATAACTAAACTATATCTTTTCATAACTTTGATAATCAACTTTACTTGTACAGAACCTCATTCTTATCATCTATTGTACTTGTATTTCCTTCAAACATAAAAATCTTTATCTTCTTCACCACAACACCTTACTATGATCAAACTATACAACTGTATCCAAATCCTCTTCATATTTGGTTATCATAACCTGTCAATATATTATAATTCCATTACATTTTCATCACATATTCTTGTTAGCCAATGCTAACTCTTTTCATCTAGAATACAAACTCTTTTACAAACAATAACCGCGTCACTTGATCTTTTAACATCCTTATGTAACACTCGTTCACCATATTCCATCTTATCCACATAACAAAACTACTCTATATCGTGTTTCCGATTCAAAGCAATGAAAACTTTCTATCATTATTCAGATATGATTTCAGCTTTCTGAAATCAACTTTTGATCTTACTAGCCATTTCCTGAGGTGTCCGCTCTTCATCCTGCCTGGCCAGGACAGGTGAATAGCTATCACAATCAGGAATATCACCTTTCACTTACTTCGAAATTATCACGATCGGATTTGTACTGTATTAAACCTTATTCTATTAGCAAGACAACATACTCCTTACACAATCAGATCAGAAATTTTTTTTTCACTCTATGTTGGCATGTACACATTTATGACACTTTGGACTTCGGTTTATGCCGAGAATCGGCTAAACCTTAGCTCTGATACCATTAAATGTAACACCCCCAACCCGTATCTGATCCGGATACGAGTCCGAAGTGTCACATTGACTTTTCAAACATTTATTCGTATAAAATAATGAGTAATTTAAAAACTTTGATAACATTTAACTTATTTAAAACGTTTACAAAATATATATCAGAGTTCATACAATTTATATCTTTAGACTACATGCCAACTACACTCTATATACAGTACATATATTTTCTGATCTGACATTTGGTAAGGAGAACTGACCTATTTTGCTCCGCAATACTCTTTACTCTTCTCGAAACCTACGTGTGAAACAATCACACGCTAAGTCGAAGACTTAGTGAGGCATAAAGAAAACACATCTAATGGAATTCATACCCACTAATCATGCATGACTGTTTTATGGTATCAAATTATATAACTCATTTACATATACATCAACATATATTCATGCATATTATGTAACAGATACCATAACCCCTATCACACATATATCATATCATGCACACATCATATCACAAATCATATACATATATTACATACATTGTTATCATATCACCAAGACATATATGCACTTCTACCATGTCACGAAAAATACACATATCATTATCAAATTATGTTCTCTTTTAAAACCCATGTACACATGTGAGAACTATATATATGTGAGTCTATAGAGGTTGTGCACTATGCTGTCACCACAGCTCGTATAATTGCACCGAAGTGCCACGTAGAATTGCACCGAAGTGCCACGTAGAATTGCACCGGAGTGCCGCGTAGAATTGCACCGTAGTGCCATATAATAATTTCCATAAGGACTACATATCATTCCTTAAGAATCATATATATATACTAGGGATCAAGTATGTGTCTCACCAGACTTCACACATGTTCCAAAGAATATATATGTCCCGAAGGACCACATATCTTCCTTAAGAATCATATACATATGCCAAGGATCAAGTATGTGTCTCACCAGACTTCACACATGTTCCAAAGAATACATATATGTCCCGAAGGACCGCGTAGACCCTCAACTCTTGGCATGCCAACTATACCCCTAGCTCTCAAGACACATAACATGGGCATTTTCTTTTATACTTATCATTTCACATAACACATAGTTCAATTACTCATAGAACATTTTCATATGAGTCACATTTACATGTCACATGCTTATATACTTTCTCACGTAGTTACATAGATCCAATCATATAACATATATCACAAAGTGCACATAATCACACATATCATATCATATAGCTTAGATCATTTCTCAGATATCATATAAACATACATATCATATCTTGTTCACATATGATCATATGCTTCATATACACATAGAAACACCTAGAACAATTTCTCATAGCTTATATCAATTTTCAGAGTCCTTTCATATTACCTAATGACATATCATATAGATATATAATAACGGATATCATATTATCTACCTTATGCTCTATTTCTTTGTATTCCCTTAGATTATAAATTATGTCGTATTTCTAAACATATATCATTTAATAGTATTTTATTTAGGTACTAATTTAATCTCTTTACTTAATTCAATTCATATATTCATTATAATCTTTTCATATAGCTCCATTATACTAATTCTCATAATAAATTATACCACTAGGTACTTGTCCAACTCATGTTTCCATTATGCATATACAAATCATATCATTATCTTTAGTTATGCATACATACAATCAATGTAACATATAATCACATATAGTTATAACCAACACATAATCATGTCTATGACTTCATGCATATTACTCTAGAAATAGACTCATCGCAAGTCTTATTTCCATTAAACACTACATGTCACTAGTATGCACTCACCTTGGCCTCACTAGTCAATTTCAATCTCTTATCTTTCCCTTGATCGATCTTACTTGCCAAATGTTCCGGAATGCTTTACGCGCAGAATCTACATAAATGTACATTTTGAGGCAATCATTAGATACCTACACCTTGTAATTGGATACTAGCAACTTAAACGAACTTATTAAACCAATATTCACATTTTTCCTTTAGGGGGAATCGGTTCCCTACTAAGGGGGTATCGATTCCCTCATGACATTCTGGAAATTTTTGTTCGTTTGAAGGGGTATCGGTTCCCCTTGAATGGGTACCGATTCCCCTTGCCCAGAAATCATATTTTTAACTCGAAAATTACTTCATTTCCTCTCAAACACTTCATATATCATCCCCTTTTCATTCTTAACTCTAGTACACATACTTAAACCAATCTATATTCATTTATTTCATCTTAAACCTCAAAATCCTATCTTCCATATGAGATTCAAGAATCATACCAAATTTTTCAATGTGTTCTAATTCCAATTCTAACACTTCATACTTCTTAATTAGATTGATACAAGTCAAATTCATCCATAAAACTTCAACAACCATACTATATCAAAATTTCATCTTGAAACTCATATTGCAAATTCCTTCATAATTCCTTTATCTTATTGTTTAAATCCCATATAAGCTTTCCTTAAGCTTATTTAATACCTAAAGAATCAAAACTAAGCTTAAAACTCAAGAATTAACCAACTGAAATTAAACTTACCTTTGCCATGGAGCATACGGGAAGAGAGGAGAAAGGAAATGACCTAGCTCCAGAACTTTCTTTTCTTCTCACCCTTCCCACGTTTATATCACCTTTAAAAGAAAGATAAAAATCTTTCTGGTCAAATGACCATTTAACCCTTAATTTCCTTTAATAATTACTAATTAACCTTCATCATATATATCCAATAATCATTGAACTATTTCATTCTTATACTTTAGTCACCAAATTCTGAAACTTTACAATTTGGTCACTAACCCGGTATTGCGGATGTTACAACAAAGAATGGTTATTGATTTTTGTATATTGAATAAAGTGTATGTAAGCAGTATTTGATTTGATTTGATTTGCGCAAACTGATATATGAAGGAAAAATAAAGTCAATGGGAGGAAACCAACCAAAGGGTGAATATATATACTTCTAGTAAGTATCAGTCTTTTTGTTATTATTGTTGAAATGGTAATTGGATTAAATTATTTAAGATATTTAAATTGATTACAAATTTTAAATGTTGACAATATGGTCGAATGCAAAAGGATGAAGGAAGATGTCACACACAACGGTTTGGTATGTAAAATGAAATTGACATTGAGTATTATTTAGCGTTAATGTATTGATTAAGAAACGTTTAATATTAGGTGACAAAAGATGTGAGGTTGAAATGGAATTCGATGAGTGATGCTGAAAAGGAACCTTACATCACACAGTCAAGGAATGATAGTAAAGAATACAAAGAACGGATGAAAGCACATGAAAAGAAGGTATTCATTAAACTTGTAAATACGTTGATACAAGATATATAAGAACAATAACATTATATATTGTTAAAAAATGTAGGAAGTATCGACAAGGTGCAACATAAAAAGGGTGAATTCATTAATTAAACACCTTAAAGAGAAGGATCAGTTGAATGTGCTGAGGGAAATAGGGTTTGGATCGTTGATAGGAGTAGGGGATCGACCAATTCGGAGGGAATTGTGTCGATCCTTGATGGAGCAATTTGATGTCAAACAATGTATTGCTAAATATGGTGATTATTCATTCCCTCTGGGGGTATCGACTGCTGCAGCCGTCTTAGGGGTACAAAACAAAGGCAAAAGTGTTGTAGAAGTCTATAGGACTACAAACTAGAAAGCACTTGCCTCCAAATATGGTTTAAATTAGAAGGTGGCATATGCTAAAGTTGAAGAGGATATCAAAAGTGGATCTTACGGGGGGGATGACCTAAAGGCCCGAGTTTTATTGTACCTTGTCGAGATATTTCTTTATTCAACAGGTGATACGTCAACAAACAAGGACGATATGAAGCTCATTTGCGATGAAGGCTTAAAGGGTGAATTCAATTGGGCTGAATATGTCCATTCGAGATTGATTGAATCAATAATCACCTTTCAAAAGGGCAGCCAGAGATACCTCAAAGGGTGCATAGCAATCTTAGAGGTAACTGAGTTTAAGAATGTTTTTGTTTTTATATAAAATGGTAGTATAGTTATTATATAAAATGATAACTTTTATTATAAATGCAGGTTGCACTGTTCGATTTTTGGTCGGGCTATGATAGTTTGTCGGCTTATGAAAGAAACGGAGTGGCACGCATCCGTGCATGGGGGAAGGAATAGGTGGTTAGAGTGATGGCGAAGTTGAAGTTGGATAGACCGAGGAAGCTAGAAAACGTAATAAATGTAATTAAATAATATTAAGAATATAATCAATGTCTTAATACAAATTTAATTTTAAAGGTTATTGTCAAGGAGTTAAAGGAGGCAGAGGAGGTAGAGGAGGCAGAGGAAGTAGAGGAGGCAGTGGAGAAAGAAGAAGAGATGGTTGGAGGGGTGGATGACGGTCGGGGGGATTACGATGAGGGAAAACAAAGTAAATTCGACATTTTGATGTCTGAATTGGCTAATATTAAAAAAAATCCTTTTGATATTCATCAAAGACAATCAAGAGTCGAAGAGACACTTGAGAGGCATAAGGGGGAAGTGGAAGAAAGGTAGATGTGGTGAATGAAGTTGAGTTTGAGGGAACTTAATCTGTTGACGGGTGGAAAAATTGATGTAGTTTTCAATGAGGTTGTGGAATTGGGAGTGAACTTACGGGGCTGAAGGAGGTGGTTGAAAACTTGGATGAAGGGGGGAAAATGAAGGTGAAATAAAAGAGATGAGCTATGTAGAGAAAAATTGATGAACTGAAAAATTTGAAGAAGAGAAGATGGAGGAGGAAGAAAGAATCGACACAAATAAAAAAAGTGTAAAAACATAATTATAATATAATAGGTAAATTATTAATGTACTGGTCTAAATACCGGTTTTTAGAAACAAGTGTACAAAAAGAATCGACACAAATAAAAAAAGTGTCGATACATCTTGTCCAGATTATTTTAAAAACCAAGTGCACAACAAAGTGTCGATACATTTAAAAAAGTGTCGATCCCGAAAACATCAAAAATATAATTATAATGTAATAAGTAAATTATTAATGTAACCGGTCTAAATATACATTTTTGAGAAAACATGTGTACAAAAAGTATCGCACAAATAAAAAAAGTGTCGATACTCTTGTCCAGATTGTATTTTAAAACCAAGTGCACAACAAGTGTAAATACATTTAAAACAAGTGTGATCCCGAAACATCGAAAAACATCATTATAATGTAATATGTAAAATTTAATGTAACCGGTCTAAATACCGGTTTTTGAGAAAACATGTGTACAAAAAGAATTGACACAAATAAAAAAGTGTCGATACATCTTGTCCAGATTGTATTTTAAAACCAGTGTACAACAAAGTGCGCTACATTTAAAACAAGTGTCGATCACGAAAACATCGAAAAATATAATTAATGTAATAGGTAAATTATTAATGTAACCGGTCTAAATATACCGATTTTTTGAGAAAACAGGTGTACAAAAAGTATCGAGACAAATAAAAAAAGTGTCGATACATCTTGTCCATATTGTATTTTAAAAACCAAGTGCACAACAAAGTGTCGATACATTTAAAACAAGTGTCGATCCCGAAAACATCGAAAAACATAATTATAACCAAATGTCTCTAACATCATGTGCTAGACTGAATAACCATTTCATTTCGTCTTCAATAAAATCAATTGAAGTAGACTGCGTGCTTGTATTCAAACCCAACTTGACTTGAGGACATGTTAGTTTGTTATGTCCCTCGCCGTTGCAGAACCCACATCGCCTAATCTTCTTCTCGACCTTGTTCTTTGTTCTTCTTTTCGCTTGCGTTGTTTACGTTGAGGGTCGCCAACGTTGTTTAATACACTGCTTCGATTGATTGAATTATTCAAACCAAACGAGTTCTCAAATTCTTCTGTTAGTCTTTTCATCTCATCTCTTGCGGTTTTGAAAGACGCGTCTATCTTTGATGCAGCGTAGAAATACTTGTTGTTGCATATAGAGAAGCAAACCTTGCCATTTGCATTATTTCTTGAGGCACATTCAAATCAACAAAAATGGGTGCAGAAGCCTTCACATCCTTAGTTTACCTACTTTGAATCAAAGACCCGGGCAAATATGTGAAATCCAAGTGCTTCAAAACGTGAAGTTGATGGCGACATGGTAGTCCAAAGGTCTCGAATTTTGTATAAGCAATTTAGAGTTTCCGTACGATAAAAAACTAATTTCAAATGTCCTATTTTTTCTTTGTATTTTTTCAAATAAAAATATTGGCATTCATCTGATAAGGACTGAATCTCTTCCTGAATATGGTACAATGTCTCCCGTTGAAGTTCTTCTTGGAACGCATGAAAAGATTTGCGCGTAAAAATCTCAGAAGCATGATTTTCAAATTCAACCAGTTTTGTGATCTAGAAGGGCTTCGTCTAGGAACTTAAGTAATCCGCTTTCAACTCGTTCAGACGCATTATACTATTCCATCTTCAATTGCACAAACAATATCTAAATAACTCTTCTTGTGTTTCAGTGCAATTGCGAGTGAAACATTCATAGACTCGCACCTTTGTGTTAAGCTAATATTAACAAAGAAATGACCGGTTAGATATGCTTGTGCCCATAAGTACCGAGTATTTACCTTCTCAATCACCCATGGATGCTTTTCGTCGTTGAATTCTGAAACAACTGAACGCCATTGAATATCAAATTTGTCGGTTGTCCACCAGGAAGCCATGCATTTGAGAATGCTGCTGTAAATTTTGGGTCACCAATGTTAGCTTGTGCATTGCGAGAAATATGCCAAGAACATAATTTGTGCTTAGCATTAGGGATAACAGATTTGATAGCCCTCTGCATTGCCCTATCCCCATCGGTGACAACTGAAATAGGCGATTTGTTCATCATGGCTTCTAAAAAATTATGTAGCACCCACTCGAAAGATTGGGACGTCTCCTCAGCGATTATGGCAGTAACAAACACAATTGTGTTATGGTGATGATTGACACCGACAATAGGCATAATTGATCGACCATACAATTATCTTTGTACGTTGTCGAACGCAATTACATCACCGAAGCATATATAATCTTATCAATGTAAAATCCGACCAAATAAGATTATGCAACACCCCTGATTCGTCTACCGAGTACGTCACAAAAAACCCGGGATCATCATGTTTCTTATAATCAAGTAAGCAATAAGCGCATTCACATCCCCCATCGACGATTTCCTTGCTTTACCTCTTTGAAGTGCATTGTAGATGTCTTTATGTGTAAATCCAACATTATGATAGTCTCCTGCCTGTTGCGTTAAATAGTTCATTACTTGTGACGTGCCAACACCGACCTCTTTCAATGTTGTTGCCTCATCGATATCAGCCTTACTTACATCTCTATTAGAATGCATAAATGGTGTCATAGTAGGTGTGCACAATGCATGATTATGTTTCTGATAAGACTTACTTATAACCCACTTATCGTTTGTATTTGTTGTTGTAACTATGACTCTAGCCTTGCATCATGTTCTTGTGATTGGCGTATGAGCACGTTGACGATCAACGGTATTAACTTTTGATTCCAAACCCTTCTTTCGAACAACAAATTCTTGTGTCTTCACATTCCCTTCCATGTCAAACCGGTTGTTCCCGACGTGCACTAAACTCATGTTCCTGTGTGAATCCCTTGTAAAAGTACCAAGCTTGATCACGTGAAGAGAATAGCTTACCAACCAATATGTCATATTCATCAACATTATGTACTTCACAGCATTCATCGGTTGACTTAACATTGTCTGCATCAGTATGATCCATGGCAAAAATTTCGTTGTGCAATTTCAGTGGTCCCAACAGGAGTTGATGGAGATGTAAGTAAAGGTTCATTGAACAACATGTTTTCAGTGGTGCTTTCAATAGGATGTGGTATTGGTTGTTGTAGTTGAAGGGTGGGTACAACATTAAATTTACAGGACATATTCAGGTATGTACAATAGCTACAACATTCAATAACTTCAAAGTAATAGGTAAAATTACAATGTAGGTGGTAAAATATTTTTTAATGACAAAATTAGTAAACACAAAGATTTGTTTCGATACATATGTAAGCATATATGTTCGATACATTTTCCAAAAGTATCGACCCCAAAAACATCAAAACAAATAATTATAATGTAATAGGTAAATTAACAATGTAACCAGTTTACATATACCGGTTAATTATAAAACAGATCAACATAACGTATCAACACTATTATAATTTGTGTTGATCCTTATTGTCTACAATGAATGGCCAAACGACAGGCACGCATAAAGTGTCGATACATTCACAATGTAACCGGTAGAAATATACCGGGTTAATGAGAGAATAGGTCAACATAAAGTATCGACACTTTTTAAATTTGTGTCGATACTTTTTTCCAAAAGAAAGCACAAACAGGTTCACGCATAAAGTGTCGATACATTTAAAATTGTATCGATCCCAAAACATCGAAACCGATAATTATAATGTAATAGGTCAATTTACAATGTAACCGGTTGAAATTTACCGGTTTTATGAGAAAATAGGTAATATAAGCGCTACCTATTACATTATATAAGCGCTACCTAATATGTATTGTACTTGATAATATTTCCGGTTAAATGCCTATTTTATTATATAAGCGTTACCTATTACATTATATAAGCGCTACCAAATATGTTATTGTATTTGATAATATTTCCGGTTAAATGCCTATTTTATTATATAAACGCTACCTATTACATTATATAAGCGCTACCTAATATGTTATTGTGCTTGATAATATTCCGGTTAAATGATATAACTAACCGGTCTAAATTTTAACCGGTCACTCCTTTAACCGATCACGCCATTTTTTAGCCATTTTTTCGGCGCCACGCAGCAGAATCACCCAGAGTATATGCAATCGGTACATAAATGTTGTATTTAACTTATAAAACTAACACTAATATTTACGTAGTAAACTCAAACCACATATCATCTTTACTTCATTTATGTAGTACGTACATACTAACCATACATTCATGGCTACTGAAACCCTATAGAAGTTCCTTCAACCGTGACGGTTGATGTAACTCGAGAACCAGCCGTCACAGTTACTGCCTGTGCTTAAACCACCAATTCTTCCACCGGAGCGCCATCTTCTCCACTTCCAGCTCCATAGCCACCGCCATGTGCACCACCATCTCCGGTCCCAAAACCATACCTTAACCGGACCCAGACCCAGACCCAGATCCAAACCCAAACCCATAACCTTCCAAACCCAATAGGTGACTTAGTCGAGCTGAACCATAACCCATCCACTCCCGGGGCTTGATCCCATCCCCAACTATAGTCCCAGTTAGGTCCGTGGCCCGAGCCACTTGCACAATCAGAGCCCCCGCTCTCGGAAGGGTCAGTTGTTTCCTACCACCATGAGCACCGGCCATACTAACTGCACCAAATAAGAAAAGAAGCAATAAGGTGAAATGCGGAAAGTTAAGTTCCATTCCCCATTAGTGATATGCTTCAAATGTTTAGGGTGCATTATGTTCACGGAATATAAGATTACCAGTGAGAATAAAAGATTACCAGAGAATAAGATTAATGGGAATGTTACATTTTTTGTTTGGTTGGTTTAGCAGAAATGTAAGATTACCGTGTTTGGTTAAAGGAATAAAAGATTATGGAATTATATTTAACCAACTTATCCTTATTATATATATTTAATAAGTTGAAAATATTTATATGTTTTTTAAAAAATTTAAATTCATAAAATTTATATAATTTTTTTACAAAATGAAAATAAAAATATTAATGAAAGGGTAAAATTTTATTTTAACTCCTGAATTTTATATAAAATTTTAATTATAGATTTTTTTTTTGTAAATCTAAAATAGTTTAAGGATAAATTTGTAATTTAACATTCGTAGAATTTTTATTTGAACTTCAATTAAGTTAAGTATGAGAATATTTGAGTTCACATTTTTTGAGTTTGAGTAGAACTTAAATTTTTTATTTTAAATTCGAATCAAACTTAATAATTTTAAACTTATAAATTTTTAAATCAAACAAAACTTAATTTTAAACTTTCAAATTAAATCGAGTTCAATAATATTTAAACTCAACTAAGAGGTCTCATTGTCTACGTGGTTACCAAAATAGAGGGAACTAGAATACGGTCTAAGCCCACAAACTTTTCTCTTAAAGTATAATTAACGTTTTGTCTTATGCGATTCCGTTTAGAAATACATATGGCAAATTGATCAATACTATTAAACTTAAGGTGAATTATACATTAGTATCTAAATTATTATTTATTTATTTTAATATTTATTTTTTATTTTTTTAAATTATACTTAATGTTTAGTTTAAATTTCATTTTTATACTAAGTGTTAAAAAGTTTACCAAACTAGTATGTGGCATTTTATGGATAAACTACATCATTAATCATTCAACTATCTTCTCACTCTATTTTGGTCACTAAAGTTTAAAAAAATTTCAATTTAACTACTCAACTTTCAAATTGCTCACTTTTAATCACTCTAATTTATTTTATTAATAATTTGTGACATGACATTTTTATTATTTTTTAATATATAATTAAAATAAAAAAATTGAAAGTTAAAGTGATTAAATTAGAAGTAATTGAAAGTTAAGTAATTAAATTTGAAAAAACCTTCAATGACCAAAATATGAGTGAGAAGATAGTCCATGATGTAATTTACTCATAAAAAGTGCTACATACAATAATTTCATTAAATTTTCAACAACGAAATACCAAAACGAAACAAAATGTAAATGTTAGTAAATGGAGCTAAAAATAGAAAAATAGTTTAGGTTAAAAGCCCACATCTCAAGCCAGCAGCTCAACTATTTATTCTTTTATAAAAACAATCATATTTAATAAATTGAATGGTGGTTAAATTGGTTGAATTATAATTGATGGCAAGATGAATTCGACCTATTATCCCACTTTAACATTTGGAAAATCTGATCTTTCGAAGATTTCTATATTTTTAATGTAAAATTTCAAACAATATAAGGTAAATTAGGCCAATTGGCCAAATAATCCACGCAGGTGGATTATTTGGCCCAATAGGCCACTCTTACTTTTAATTTGGGATCTACAGCAATTGCAACAGTGCTAATGGAACTCGTTACACTGGCGTGACGAGTTCTATGAGATATAATTTTTTAATGGGTCGTGTTAGGTGAGTCCCTAGCCAGAATAAATTTAATATATACGAGGGACTAGTCACCCCGGCGTGACGAGTCCCAATAAAATATTAATTTTTTTTCAAAATTTTTAAAAGAAAAGTAAAAGAAAAAAAATATTTTAATGCCCACGGAACTAGTCACGCCGGTGTGACGAGTTCCAATGAGTATAAATTTGAATTTTTAAAAGAAAAGTAAAAGAAAAAAAATACTTTTAACGAGTTCCAACGCTCAATCAACGCCGATACATGTTGACATCACCTTAATCCGTGAAGAAACGTCGTTCTATATTGTAATACTCCAAATTTGGACTAGTGACTAAAAGTAAGTTTTGAAACTAAAGTATAATTTTAAAAAGTTATATATTTAGCCTGTAAATGAATAACTTGGTCTAAAACAAGGATTTTCGTGGAATCAATTTTCGGTACCGATTGTGTTAAAATTATAAAGCGATAAAGTTTGATATTGAAGTCGGATAATCGGATCAAACCGAAATTTTAATGAAAATTTGAAGGAAGGTAGTTTTGAGTTAGAAAAATTATATTGATATTTTAATTAGTGGGATTTAAGTTGGACACTATAAGTGGAATAGTACAATTAGTGACTAAAATGAAATTTTGGAAAAATTAAAAGATCAAAAAAGGTAATTGAGAGATGAGATATTTATGGTTATTTAAGAATATTAAAATGGAAATTAAGAAGTGGAATTGAAGTAAATAATTGGATTCATTAAGGGTAATTTTGATTTTTGGCCTAAAAATAAAAAAATTCATTTTTTTAATTATATTGAAAGGTGAAAGTGGGAGATTTTTCACCTGGAAGATTCACGAATTCTTCCTTCTTCTTTACTACTGGTCGAACTCCATAATAGGTAAGTGGGTTTTTTATTTTATTTTGGGTCCATTTTTACGATTTAGGACTAGGATGTGAATAAGAAATTGTTCCATCCTATTTTCTCTACAAGATGGTATAATTATTTCTTGGTTTCATGCTTAATATGAAAATGGGTATTATGTGGATGAAGCGGAAGACTTGATCTCATGGAAATTCATTGAATTAAAGTAGGAATGGATGTAGGAGTGTTGTAGAATAAAAATGCTAACATAAAATTTGATTGAAAATAATTAGAAATAAGAGTGAGTATTCGGCCATTGGAGGAATTTAAGTTGTTTTGGTTTTGGAATCTAGTGAAATTGATTTGGAAATTTTGATTGAATCAAATTGTTGTGAAATAAACAAGAAAAGAAAAGGCTCCGATTGTGAGAAATTGAAAGGGTATATTTACATTTGCCATCGGACATTGTCAACGGAATCACGTCGTTGTTTTTGTTTCAGATTGGAGTGTTTCTCCTTAATTATAGTTGCTATTTCGTAAAATCTATTTTAAGTTGATAATTTTTTTTTATTGCTGTTGAATTCTTTGTTTAGGTAATATATTTAGAGGGGCTCGTATACATTAGACATGGGTTTGATACACCTGTAACCCACGAAAAGTAAAGAGTTGGTGCACAAACCAATTTCATATTAATTAGTTGGATTTGTAGTTTAGTTGAAATTTAATTTATGAGGGGTAGTCTTACCGATCAAAGGCTTACATATGACACAAATAATATGAGGAAGGGGGTCAGGATAGTATAATTTGGAACCTGAAAGTTAAAAAGGGCTAGTTTACAAGTTTAGTTGAAATTTAATTTATGAGGGTAGTCTCTTACCAATTGCACATAGGTTACAGGAAAAAAAATGGTCTATCTCAGCCATCTTTTTTTCATGCAATAGTTTTAAATCTGTATAAAAACTAAAGAGTTTTTATTGCGTAAGTGAATCCTAACACTAATATATATCATCATATCTTCACTCTTTTAACATATTGAATATTTGTATTTTTAGGTCGATTTGGAGGCAAAGAAGATAATGATCCGTCTTGTGATTATAATTGTGATATGTTGTATCTTTTACCATACTATTCTTTTACTAGCTTACCTCCATGTACTTGGTCTCCCTCGTCTATCTGATATCTCTATCATACCCGTCTTAAATAATGTGTAGGCCCTATGTATGTTTTAAAATGAAGCCTCTAAAATATTTATAATAAAGATAGTTGTCAAATTTTAAATTATATGGGGTCTACGAGTTTTTTCTTTATCAAAATTCATCATGAAAATGATTAAAGATACTGTCAAAAGCTCAATTGTTTCATCTTCTCATTTTTTTTTCTTTAAGACGTGGAAGAGAAATCAAATGTCACTGAAGAAGCTTGTACAGATGACTCGATTATTGGGCAAACTCTGGTCGTAAGGAGGTTACATTATTAGACTTATTCAGGGTGTGGTGCAATGTCAACCGGCCTGTGTCTTGGTGCCAATAGTCCGGAATAAAACTTGTGACAGTGACTTACTAGCAAAATTTAAATAATAATCAATTCATAAGTTTTGAATTATTTATCAAGACTTCAATTTTTTTATTTTTTTTGAATGTTTCTAGATATGGGCTGTGGATATAAATAAATATGCCTGTGAAAGTTTGCGATGGAATCATCCAGAAACAATGGTAAAATTCAAGTATTCTTATTTATTTGTATGTATTGTACACTAATTTTTCGGCCAACAACACTATCCCGGATTCCTCGGTAACAAGAAGAACAACCAAGTCAAAAGACTACATCAAGGCATTTGAGTCCAAGTGGGACTCTAAAATCCAATAAAAGAGTGTTTTAGTTTGAATATAACTTTAAAAAAAATCTATCTAAAAATAGACAGTTTCATGGCTATAAATTGGAGAAAAAAATACTGAGGAAAGCACGAGGGAAAATCTGAAAAGAAAAAACCAAAAGAAAAAGCGAGCAATAGAAAAGGAAAAAAGAATTGAAAGGAGAGAGGCCATAGCACGAAACCCTTATGAGCATCAGGCACCAACAGTTTCAAATTGGTTCAAGCGGTGCAGCTAGATCTAAGATCCATGAAAATTACTTCTCTGCTTTAAACTATGGCCGTCTTGATCGTGACCAAGCCACTCTAGCGGCTGAAGTTAAGGGATATGAAGTGAGATCACTGCTATGGAAGCCGAAACCGAGGAAGGGAAAGCAATATTCGAGAGATGGAGCTCCTTATGAAAGATCTAACGCCGCTTTTTCTCACTGGATTGCATGGGAATGTAATGGGGCAGTGGAGACTTGTCTCGAAGCATATCACCGTTATTACAAGTATCTGAACTTCTTTTACCTTCTTTTAAACGAATTCGGCTGTTCTTTTCTAAATGGTTATGAGCACTGGAACTAACTCTTTTTAGTGAATTATGTGGATTGAATCCTTGAGGAACCGCTTGCTTTAACAAATACAACACCGAGACATTGTTATCCTCGTCTTTCACGATATATACGATGTGATGTTATGCTAGGTGCTTAAAATCTAAAGCCCAAGTGAAAATAAAGTTTGATATTGCGTTTGCTTGTGTTCAATATTTTGTTTCTCAAATTTCTGAAATGTCGAATCCTGATAATCATTGCTTCCTGCTTATTAGAGATATTATTTGGTTTCTGTGTCCTGCAAATGTTCATCATTCTAGTTGGAAATTTTAGTGTTGGACTGGATGAAGTAATAGTAAAGGTATTTGTTAACTGTGTTTTATTTCCAAAATGTGTACGCATAAGTATATATCTTAAGCATATTTGACCTTTATTTTAATTTTGTTATTTTAAATATGATAAGTGGAATACTGTCTTTAAATTGACATAGGATTTAGTATAAATGACATTTAGAATCTGCACTTAAACTTCTTTTAATAGGTATATTTCCTTAGCCAATTTTAAATCCTGTTAACTTTAATTAAGTTCATGAATTGTTTACATGGTTGTAATTATTCGTGCGTATAATTTTGAGCATGTGACATCCCTCGTGCAGTATGTATGATACCCTCACGGCTATAATATGTTAACTTTAATTATGTATAATTTTAGTCGGGTTTTTAAATTTTAATTTAAATTCTAATTTTCGCAATTAAGACAACCGGCAAATTAATTGGTATCGAAAGGGCGGTTCATTCCTTGACCGTAACCGACTTCCGAACCCGACATATTTCTGGTCAAACGCAGATCATGTAAGATGGTGTCCGACCTACCTAAATATTTTTAAAATGGTCGTGGCGACTCCAACCCAATCAATTCAAGTCGAAGCCCAATTTCGGGGCCCAATCGAAAGACGGTTACGACATGTATAATGTAATAACTATCATAGTTTTCAGTGAAATGCATGATATATTATAATGTAACCTGTAGCCTGTAGCCTATATATATTATTGTATTTCATCTTTGTCAAAATAGTTTTCCGAAAAGGGAAGGGGGTATCATTTCGAAATATTTTTTGGTGATCGGTTAACGATAAAACGTGGTTCGAGGAGTCGTTATTAATCTTTGATTAGAGTGTGATTGTTCATCTAAAAAGCATTTGTCATCTAAAAAGCATTTGTCGTCTTAAAAACATTCATTTTAATTAAAACAACAAATTTGCGGTGTGCATTACCAAAATTTGAGTTCGGAAGTCGGTTACATGTGGGAATGATTAGCACCACACAACGCCCTAAATCAATACCTAGTCGACTAATTAGTTGTATTTGCAATGAAATTTACGGGTTCGAGTCTAATTTAATTTAAGATCCCCTAAATAATATTCTTTGAATTTTTGGACGAAGCATGATATTATTTAATTATTTCCTATCGAGAAGAATGATCTCTCATACCTTAAAGCAATCGATTTTTACTCCAATCGAAATAAATAAATATTAAAATTTCATTCTAAAGTTTTATTAATTCAAAAAACAACACCCAAATAATTTTAAGAGAGAAATGATAATATCTAATTATTTCCAATTAAGAATAAATGAACTTTCATGCCTTAAAATAATCATTTATTACCCCAATTGAAATGAAAAGATATCACTATTTCGTCTTAAATTCATATTGATTCGAGTGAAAACGATAGTATCTAATGATTTCCAATCGAGAAAATGACCTCTCATACCTTAAAGCAGTTATTCATTGCTCCAATCGAAATGAAGAGATATCACATTTCATCTTAAAAATCAAATTGATTAGAGAGAAAACGGTAATATCGAATTATTTCCAATCGAGAATAAATGACATCTCATGGCTTAAAGTAGTCATTATTACTCCAACCGAAATTAAAAGATATTACTATTCTTGATATCGATTCGAGTGTTATTATTTTGAAACCCATTGAAAAACGTGCAAAACTAAAGCAAATAAAAGTATATATCAAGCAAGCATAATAATTATTTATTTTACGAATATTTAATGAGAATAAGGATGTTCAATTATTTAAATACCTCGAGACGAGACCTTAGATTCGATCTAAAAGTCTTTTCTCGGTGAATTTAATTAAAAGAACATGATCTTTTTCCAATTTTTGAATTTTAAAATGGATTCGATTTAATTCGTGTCACTAAATGAGATATATTTTCGTTTTAAAATTATCGAAAGTAACTTTCTTATACATTAAGACAGTCACTTTACAACTGTCGACAGTCATTTCATCCAAGTTTATTTATTATAATATTATTATTTATTATTATTAAATAATAATATTACAAGCCGATACACCCAAACCTGAGGCCCTTTACGTAAACCTGATCCAAGCCCAAAATACAATTGACCTGAAGCAGATCTGACCATCTAACTCGGAAGCCCAACAAATTCAGACCTGAGAAGTCCAACAGATTCAGAACCCGGTTCAAGCCCAGAACCGGTCTAGCCCCAAATTTAGACCCAAAAATCTGCTAGGGTTTCCCACACATCTCCAGCCGCCTCCTCTTCTTAGACATTCGATCAAAATGGAGATCGACGGTCCACATTCGTCCAGCAGAAACCTTAGGGTTTTATTACAACCCTAGGGCTATTCCAACCGCCGCCTAAACTCAATGATGCTATCTTAGCCGCCGTTTCCAGGTGCTTCATCCGGTAGTTATCACACCATCACCGCCTCACAAGATGAATCCAGAAGATCTGGGAGATAACCGCACACATCATCGTCCTAGGGGAGTCACTACCATAGCTTCGGTGACTCACCGAAGGGTTCATCATTATGAACGGCACCAAGGGGGCTATAAAAACCCCTCACCTGTAAGGAACGAAAAAAAAGAACAGCCAGAAGAGAAAAAACACAACGACAACAAGCAATAGACGATCATATGGCAACCAAAACCTACGGAAAAATCTAGAAAATAGAGATAATATTTTGAGAGAATATTACCCTTGTCGGAGCTTCCAAGCGTCGTCGGAGAGCCAAAACACCGAAGGTAAGGAACTTATCTACGTCGATCTATGGGTTTTTAGAGGGAAAAGAAACTGATCTGGGTTATAGAACGGTGAGAGCTTCAATTGGAGTGTTTTCCCGAATTTCGACCACCGTTCAGCAGCCGAAATCGCCAGCTTATGGTGGCCGGCCAGTGGATGATTTCCCTCTGGTGGGAGGTTTTTAGAGAGATCGAGAGAGTTCTCTCATTTAGAGAGAGAGAAAAGAGAAAATAAGAAGAAATGGCCTTTTAGGCCGATTAATGGGTATTTATACCCAACTCGAAACTATGTCGTTTTAGGGGGTATTTGCGTGATTTTGTATATGGTTAAATCATGTTTGTGGTCCTTATACTTTGTAACCTTTATATTTTAGTCACTAAAATCATGTTTCTATGCATTTCAATTCGGTCTTCGAATTTTATTTTTTTCTTTTTAGTCATTAACTATTTTTATGTATGTTTAGGTAAAATATCCATTTTAGTCCTGTTATTTTAGTAATTTTTATTTTGACCCATAAGGTTAAATTACGCTGCCAATACCTCAATTTCATGATATTTTTGTTTAGGGCCATTAATTTCGATGTTTTCCAATTTAATCCCTTAACTTTAATACTTTTAATTTTTAATATTATTGTTAGTTTATTTACAATTATAGTACTTAAAATATGATTTATTACATAGTTAACCTTGAACTTTTTTAGTTTTATAATTTAATCACTAAGTTTACTTTTTAATATTTATTATATATTTATCAATTTTTTTAATTCTAATGTTTTTTAATTTTATTTATTCTATTAATTTATAAAAATATCTCCTTAACTTGCTAGGAAGATATTTCATGGATCATTCGTATATAAAATAATAACTCGTTTCCTTTTATCATAATTTAAATATTACTTAAATTGCCAATTTAATATTAAGATGACGTATAATCATAAGTACCAATTTTGGCGTTGTGGGGTGCTAATCCTTCCCACACGTATCGACTCCGAACCCTTTTCAAAGTGAATCTCTGGTCAAACGCAGATCAATTTTTTTATCTTTAAAATTATTTTCTAAAAATTATTTTAAAAGATATTTTAGGTATTTGACTTACTTAACCCAAAAGCGATTGGCGACTCCAAATTTTCTAGTTTAAAATCCGATGTTCCCAATATTAAGTCGAACTGATTCATGAAATGCCCTAAAATCCCGACGGGGACCGTTTCGACAACAACAATATTAAAATGAATGGATATACCCTTAGTCAATTTATCTCGATTCAAGTCAAGAGATGCTTATGAGGGTACTATACAAAATTAATTAAGGACTAAAATGAACTAACATGCAAGCAACATGCAAAAGTTAAAATAAATAAAATGAAATAGGAATAAAATATAAACAATCAAACCATCATGTCAAAATTAAATAAATAAAGTACAAAAAGTAACTAAATGAGCATGCTAATATTGAGTGCTAAATTATAAAGAATAAAAATAAATAAAACATGGGGACTAAATTAAAAAACTAAAATACATGGAAATTAAATAAATAAATAAAAACAAATTATGGTTCGAAATATAAACATGCGGAAACTATAGGGGTTTTCCTAAATTCCTTTTTTCTAGCCTAAAAAATTTAAATCATCACACATGAAAATGCAAAACACGCATAATAAGAGGAAACTAAACAGAAAATATCCTAAAATATATAACATGCATAAAAGTGGGTAAATTACAAAATAGTCCCTGTATGTGACTAAATGCAAAATACGCTAAAGTTAGGGGGACTAAACAATAGTTAAAGCATGCACGAAAAATAGGAAATAACAGGTTCGATCCTACAGATGACCGTTTTGCAAAAAACACACATAACTTAGGTGGACTAAGTGCAATTTCTCCTACAGTTTCTTTAAATACAACCTTTTTCCTTTTTTAAAAAACATTTTCATTTGTTTTTTTTAGAGAGAAGCTCTCGCTTCTCTCTAAAAAGTCGGCCCCTCGTCGCGCCGCCATCGCCGGTGGCCGTTGGCCACCAAAAATTTACCGGATCTGCCTCGACCCCTCGTCTCAGATTTGGGGTATGTTTTCATGAAGGGGCTCTATCATTATGAAATGGTCGAGACCTTCGGTTTTGCCGACCTCGATAGTCGCGTCTGCCGTGGATCGGGCTCATTCCAAAGTATGTTGCTTTCTCCCTCGGGCGCTCCTCGTCACCGTTTAGATCTAGCGATGGAGGCTCCGAACGCTGACAAAGCCTCCAGCCAAGGTAATATTCTCCCATATTCCTCTTTTTACTCTATTATTGCTAGAAAAAAGTTGTTTGAATGAGAAAAAAAACAAATATATTCTGGAAAGTTTTGTTGCTTTTATTCCTTTCGAAAAAACCAGAGAGAGTTTACATTGTTGTGTTGGGCTTTATATCCCTTTACATTTTTGAAAAATAAAGGGATATAATCATGCTTGCTTGTTGTTGTAGCTCTGCTAGATGAGATGGGATTTGATGGCACAGTGTGGTAGCGTGTTGGGCTGGTGCAGATGACTTGGTAGAATGAGATTATGGTGGAAATTAAGGTGGTAGGGGATTGGTGGTACAAGGGCAGGACATAATAAGATTAGGGTTTGAAAACCCTAAGGTGACATTGGTTTGCAGGAATCCCTTGGAATTAGGGGGAATTGGAATCCAATTCCACCACTTTCCAAGTTTGGTTCAAGTTTTCAAAGGGAATTGGAGTCCTTATGACTTCAACTTTCCATCAAATGAGGGAAAGTGAATTCATCCATTCTATGATGGAATTCAATTCCCTTGTTGGAGTGAATTGAAATTTGACCATACTACTCTCATCAATCTTTTGGTAACTTATTCATATATTGAATAAAAATATTTTTTTATTATTTCGGGTCGGGTTTTTAATTCATATATTCGGGTCGGGTCGGGTGAAACTTTATTTTGGTCAGGTCGGGTCGGTTTTTTTAAGTGTGCTATTTGGTTCGGGTCGAGTTCGGGTTTAGGGTGAAAAATACCCGACCCAAAAAATATATAATTTTACCTTATATATTTAGGAATAATTACAATAATACCCTCTCTATTATATTTTTTCTAATTAAGTCACTGTTTTATTGAATAAAAATAATTTTTTTATTATTTCGGGTTGGGTTTCTAATTCATATATTTGGGTCGGGTCGGGTCTCGAATGGAGGTTCCCTTGTTCTCGGGTCCGGTCGGGTGGACCAAAAATCCGACACAACTCGACCTATGGCCATCCCTAATTAGGATGATTTTAACTTATGATATTTATTAGCTTGATTTTTATAATTTATTGAAATGAATAATCAATCAATCAAATTAAATTTATTTTTTAATTTTATAATATATTACTACATATAATTTATAAAACAAACTAAAATTAAGCAAAAAGACAAAAATGACAATCCTGTCATTTTACATTACTGAAATCAAATTCATCTGACATGTCTGCGAACCAAACAGAATATGGAATTAAATTCCAATTCAATTTCCTGCCAATCAAACAGAATATGGAATTGGATTCCAATTCCTGACATTTCAATCCTTCACAAATTTTAATTCCTCATAAACATTCCAGCGAACTAAACGCCACCTAAATTCTTGGGTATTGGGCTGATTCGTTGAATCTGTTGTTGGGCTTCGGGTACTGGATTGGATTGTAATTGGGGCAGTTGGTAGGTGGGTCTTGGTGTTGAGTTGTAACCGGATCCGGTTTGGGTTTGTAAAACTTGAAAATAATAATAATAATAATAATAACTACAATTAATAATATTATTAAAAAATGGTATGAAAATGGGTGTCGACAATTTGGAACGCAAATTTTTCTAGTTAACCTCTTTTTAACAGTGATTGCCGAAGAAGCTTGAAGGACTTTGTGACACGAGGTTTTAATTCAAAATACTGCCTTACCTGTAAGCTTCATTATACTATGCAATGTTCCTTTATCTTGAATGGATTTAAAATAAGGAACTTACTATAACGTTAGCCCTTCTAACTAGTATCATAAGCTCCTTTTTTAGCCTTGCAATTGTTCCTTCCATAAGTAATTAAGTCTGTTCTTTGTTTCCCTTCTGGTCCTTTAGGGTGATGTTGATGTGATTTGTGGAGGGCCCCATGCCAAGGTATCAGTGGGTTCAATAGGTTTAGAAACAAGGATAGTCCTTTGGAAGACGAAAAGAACAAACAACTCTTGGTTTTCATGGAGATAGTGGAGTACTTGAACCATGACCCTCTTGCAATGAATTATCAATCACCCTCTTTGCAGTCAATCGCTTATGCTCAAACCATGACCTCTAGAAATAATAACGATTCCTTTAATCACTAAAGTCATTTGGTTCGTGCCCACTTCCTACAAATGATGTTATAGTAAGGGGGTTAATTCCCTTGAGTTGAGGTATAAGGACTTGCATCTTTGATTTTAATTTTAAATGCTTCCATATTCTTACAATTTAATGAATGCAGAAACATTGTAGCCTGGGGTGAACGGCAACGAGTTGAGTTGGAAAAAAAAACTTCTGCTAGAAGATGCAATTTCTGACTTCCTGCAGTATTTTATGATTTCTTTGATCTTTTCCCTCCTCCTTGATAGTTCATTTCTAGTTTACATGTAATGTTTTATCTGCTCCAATTGCACATAGGTGGAATGATGAGCAACAAGACGAAATGGAATGTGACAAGGATCCTCGGACAGAATTCAGCGATTCATTAGTTTAACAAGGGATGGTAGGTTGATTTTTTTCTTCCATATTTTTATTCATTACTTTTCTTTTTTTTTTGACTTAGAATCCCACATTAATGAAAATTCATATTTGGGTTCGTATTATTCTTCTGCTGTGTTTGACTGTTAACAATACACTGCTTTCACTCTTTGCTAGCGAAAGGAGGTTATGTTGCTCTGACCTTTTATTTTGTTTAAGATCTTGTTCTAAATACAATAAGGAAACTTAATATTTGGGTAGAAACATGCTTGAATTTGACGGTCACATTGAGTTTACTTGAGAAGTTGTAGCTAGCAATAGTCTATAATTTTCTCAACCTGTGAACATCATTATCCATAACTTTGAGACCGAAATTTTGTATACATGTGTCTTGTACGAAATTTTTACTTTTCTATGCAAAAAAGAGAGGCTTGTAGTTCTCGGTTTGACGTGCGTTTTTTAACTTCAATAAACATGGATAAACTGCTAGCTTGTCTTTTTATTTGTATTATATAGATGCCAAACTCTTCGTCAAAGACAAAACCAGGAAAACATTTGCTCTACGATCATCTACCACTTCAACTCAATACAGATGACTACCGACGAGTTTGCCAAGTTCCCAAGAGAAAGGTACACCTTTTCATCTCAATCGAATTTGCTAGGTTGTGCTTGACAGCCTTTGATCGATGATAACAACTTAGGGAGCAAATTTCAGAGGCCCACAAGGTGTTAAATTTTGTGGGAACAAGGTCGAATGGATATCAGAAATTTAGAACTCCAGTGATCGGAGTAATATGAATATACAGAAAAAAGAGAAGAGAAACAAATGCATAACAAAGAAATGTAAAGCCTAAGATAAACAATTCATATACAAACCCAACTTAAAAAAGTCAATCATAACCAAACGTTTATGCTAGCATAAAAGTTCAACCACTTTTCACTTGATTTGACAATCATGATACAATCATGGTACAGTGTCAACAACTACTAGTAGTATTATACTCTGATATCTCCTGTTTATCTTCTCCTGAAAGAGCTTCAAGCAGAGAAACAACTCCAAGGAACCTCCTCAACCCATTAAAATAGGCTGGAGGGATTGGTTTAGTGAGTATATTTGCAACCTGCTCATTTGAGGGAACAAAATTAACAAGCAGCTGACCAACAAGCAATGTATATCGATTTTGACATGCTTTAACACGAGCATGATGCATATCACAATCTTAGTGAGAAGTTGCAAATCCACACTAATTCAGAAACTGAATTTGCAACACTCAGCTTCGGAGGTTGAGCGCGACACCACGCTTGGTTCTTAGAACACCAAGCAACAAGATTATTCCCAAAGTAAATGCAATACCCTGTTGTAGAGCGTCTATCTTCAACCGAGGTAGCCCAATCGGCATCATCATAACACAAGATCGAGACTGTCAGAAGGCATAAAGAAAAGGCCATGCCCCATTGTGCCACGCAAGTATCAGAGAATACGTTGACAGCCCTCCAATGTTCGTCGCAAGGACTATTCATGTCCTGACTTACCTGTTCATGGCAAAGGCAATGTCAGGCCTCGTCAGAGTAACATATTGAAGCCCTCTACGATACTACGATAGAGATGAACATCTTCAAATGGTTGTCCCCCATCAGCCTTTAATTTAGGAGAAACAATCGTACGATATGAGTAGAACTAGACTGATGCATATTAGTTTTTCCCAACAAATCAGCAACATATCTTCTCTAATTTATTACCAGACCACTCGAGCATTGTTGAATTTCATGCCAAGAAACACTTCAATCTGTCTCATATCCTTCAAGGAAAAATAAGAACTTATAGCTTGAACTAAGTCGTTAACCTCACCCGAACTATCTTTGTGATGATAATATCATCAACGTATATTATTAGCAGTTTACAGCAATAGAATTTTCTAAACAACGAGGATTCAGCCTTAGAAACGGTGAAGCCTAACTTTCCTGTAAGAACAGTAGTAAGAGTCTTGTACCAAGCCCTTGGGGATTGCCTAGGGCCATAAAGAGCCTTTTTCAATCGACAAAACAGCTTTTCTCCATTCAGGACCATACTGCTCAAACCTAGGTGGTCGATTCATATAAATTTCCTCTGTCAACTCATCGTTCAAGAACGCATAATTAATGTCTATTTGACGTATGTCCATCCTTGAAACAGATGTAGCCAAGATTGTCCAAATGGTGGCAGCACGAACCACAGGGCTAAAGATCTCACGAAAATCACCCATCAATGTGAGTACCCCCTAGCAACAAGGCAGCCTTAAACCGGTTCTACAGAGCCATTCAGCTTTTTGCATCCTAGTGGCTTATGCGATGGAGGCAAAACTTGCAAATCCCAGGTTTCATTATTGAGTAGAGCAGAAAACGCAGCCTGAACTGTTGCTCTCCAAGCAGGCTGCTATAGAGACTCAAACACACTGGAAGGCTAAACAGCATCTTCCACATGAATCGCTTGGGCTTAAAAATACCACTCTTCTATCTAGTAACCATAGGACGATTGTTACGAACAAGCACAGACAAAGATGGACGAGAATGTATGAGCTGTGGTGAAGCTTGAGGTAATGGAGATGGTAAGTGATGTATTGGAGATGTTGATGATGTTGAGGTGGAGATGATAAGTGATGTAGTGGAGATGGGGATGAATGTTGAGATGGAGATGGTAAGTGATGTAGTGGAGATGTGATAAATTTGAGGTGGAGATGGTAAGTGATGTAGTGGAGATGGTGATGAATGTTGAGATGGAGATGGTAAGTGATGTGGTGGAGATGTTGATGAATTTTGAGGACGAGATGGTAAGTGACGTAATAGAGTATTTTGTAACACATTTGGGACAAGAGAACTACATCTGGCAGGACTACTAGCCTTTTTATACACAGACTGACCAAATCAATTAATCTTGACCATAGGAATGACCTGGTTGTGTTGCACTTTAACCAACTCTAGAATAACCAATATCATGGATTGTAGGTTAAACCAATGTCATTGGCTGTTTTGAAACAGAGGACACACCATAGGAAGACTGGCCTTAATTCTTGACTATCTCGACTAATAGTATAGACTCACCTTTTGCATAGGGAAACACATTTTCATCGAACTTAACATGCCTAGAAATATACAACTTACCACTGCAGTCAAGACACTTATATCCTTTGAAAGCAGGAGAATAACCTAGAAAAAGACCTCTGTTTTGAAAATCGGACCGGATCGGTCGGTTTAACCGGGAATTATTGTTTAATCCGGTTCAATTTAAATCGGTTGAACCGCTATTAGTGAACCGGCCAGAACCGCTGAACAGTTCGAACCGTACCGGCTGAAAACCGGAAAAAAAAGGGGGAAAACCGGGATTTTTGTTTTTTTTAAAAAAAAAAATTAAACCAAACAACATCGTTTGTTAAACGAGCTCGACTCGAACTTGAAAACTTTAAAAGTAAGCTCAACTCAACTCAAACTCACAAGCTAAAAATTACCAAGTTCAACTCAAACTCGAAATATAATATTGAACTTGAACTCAAAAAGGCTTGAACTCAAAAAAAAATTTAGAAGCTCGATTAAAGCCTAAAATTCGAGCTTGATTGAAGTGAAAGAATAGTTCACTCAATGCTCACCAAAATGCTCTATGATTTTGAATGCCAAATTACCTCTATTATTTATAGAGTAGTTGTGATGCTTCTATGTTTCTTAGCAATGTGAGATTGTTTTGTTCTCATATTTTACTTTAGACTTTTGGGATGCTTCTAGTTTCTTAGCATATGAGATTATTTTTTAAAAAATTAAATCAAATAATATCATTTGTTATGATTTTTTAACCCCAAATTTATTTTTTAATTATAGTTATATAATATTATTATTTAATATGTTTACCTTAAATATTATGTTAGTTAATTTGAATCATTTGTTTCACTGATTTATGGTTTTTAATTATATATGTTATGACTTGCTTTGAATATGACTTGTATATAAAAATATTTTTTATTAATATTTTTGGTATTTTTATTTAATTTTTTAAATAATTATGACGTCGTCCGGTTCTTCAGACCGGTCAGACCGGTTCGACCGGTTGAACCAGTGAACCGATAGCATGACCGATTGAACCAGTGAACTGGTAGCATGATCGGTTCGCTAACCAGTCCGATTCTGATAACTATGAAAAAAGACACGCAGACGAGCGAAACTGTAATTTATTCTTATTATAAAAACGCAAGAGAGGATAACAAACACAACAAAAAACTTTTAACAACGTAAAATCAGGTACTGAATGAAAAACTTTCTCATGAGGCGACATACCTGACAAAGCTTCAGTAAGAAGTCTGTTTATTAGAAAAATTGCAGTCGAAAAGGCGTCACACCAAAACCTCAAGGGCATCGAGGCTTCAGCCAAGAGAGTAAGTCCTACTTCGACCACTTGCTTATGCTTACATTCAACCAAGCTAGTCTGCTCGAGGTGTGCGGAAAGATTTTATGTGAATAATGCCTTGATCTTGAAGTACGAATGAAGAGCAGTAACTCTCCACCACAGTGTTTGTAACATTTTTAGGTTGACTCCAAGTTGTCTTCCACCTCTTTGTGAAATCGAATAAACGCATCCTTAACCTGAGACTTTGTTTCAAAAAGTAAAAACCATGTATACCTAGAGTATGCATCATGAAAGCAAAATAATATCGATAATTACTAGATAGAATAGGGGCAGGGCCTCACACATCAGCAAACACAAGTTCCAAAGGATGCTCATACGTGGTAGAGGAAGATGCAAAAGGCAAATATGTAGTTTACCATACTGACATGCTTTACACAGATTTGAAAACATTAGAATCATCTTATTCACAGGAATGGAAACAGTACATTTAGACAAAACTGCTTTTAGAACTTCTAAGGATGGAGGCCTAATCTTATGCCAAGTGTCCAGAGACTTAGGTGGTATTGGTTTGAAGAAGTAAAAGGTCTGTTTGCGGACCACATCTGCAAACATCTGTAGTAGAAGAGATGGACTAAATTTACAGTCTAAAAGAAGAAATTGTTTGTTTTTAACGTCTGCACACTGATAATAACTGAAATATAAAATAAACTGATTTTTTAAACTTAAAAGAGTTTTGCAATACTGAAATTTAAATAATTAGTTTTATAATACTAAAATTAAATAATCATCAACTACATAATAATTTTTTAAAATAATCAATTCATATTTTAAAATAAATCAATCTATATTTTAAATAAATCAATCCATATTTTAAAATAAATCAATATTTTAAAATAAATCAATCCATATTTTAAAATAATTTTTTCCATATTTAAAATAAGTCAATTCATATTTTAAAATAATTTTTTTCATATTTTAAAATAAATCAATCCATTTTAAAATAAAATTTTCCATATTTTAAATAAATCAATCTATATTTTAAAATAAATCAATTCATATTTTAAAATAAATTTAAAATAGATTTAATGATTTTAATTTTCCCGCAGACCTTTAAAGACCTTTGCAAGACATAAAACCATGTCTGTACCAGAAGAACGCGCAGACGTTTGAAGAGCTTCTTTCTTTTAAAAACAAACATTCTGCGAAGCCCAATGTTTGCGCGTGGTCTGCACGGCGCAGACATAGAGTTGCAGACCTTACACAGTAAAAACAAACACCACCTAGTAATAGCAACATGACAAGATGCATTAGTGACGCATCATTACTTTTATCTAACAACAACCACATTTGTATTAAACCTATACAGCCCACAGCTTCGCAGCCTTGCATAGTACTTTTTCAGAACACATATCACGAACCGACAAGACTTTGGCAAAAATTCAAGGGACACCTTGTTGTCTGTGTGAACTTTGAGACAGAGAAGATTTTTAGTTATGACAGGCACAAACAATACATTTCTTAAATTAAACTTTCTAGATTTTGTAATAGAGAAGATTGGCAGTAAGATTTATGGCAACAAATTACCATTGCCAACTTGAACATACCTGCTCCAGGACATATCGAGTCAATACAGGTTATTCAGATCGTTGGTGAGATGATGTGTCGCTCCTAAGTCTAGGTACCACGCATTATCGTCCACAACATCAGGAGTTTCAATTGCACATGCGAGGCCGAGAGAGCTTGAGCAGGAGAGGGAAATTTGGAAATATTTGCAACAGGGAGTTGTGCCACCATTTAAGGGCATGTTGCTAGAGGAATGTGATACAACATCCTAGTCTGAACATTAGGAACCGAGGTGAACACTGTTGGTTGCACATGTTGTGCTAGCAACATCTGTGAACTTATTTGTGAACAAGCAGGATTAGTAGGAACATACACAGCACTAAAAGGTTAGTAGAAACACCACTGTGAGAGTTATGTGTGCAGACATTAGCTTGAGCAATGGACTAAGCCCTACTCTTTTGTGAGTTCCTAGTAGATTCGTTCTTAAAACTCATGTCAAACATGTAATAACACCTGTCAAGTAAGTGTCCTAATCTGCCACAAACTTGACACTGAGGCCTCGAAGGTTCCTTCCACGACCCCTACCTCTATTACCGTAAGTGTAAGTAGTATTCTCATTTTGAGAAGTCGCCTCATTATCAGACTCAGAATAATTGATAGCACGAGTAACCTGAGTACTTGAGTTATAAGAAGATGGTTGTTGCAACGCAACATGAGCAGAAGAATTAAAATATTCAAGAGTATTAATTTGTCTAGCATCTAAAATAATAAGATCAGAAGCAGTAGCACTAGCAGTGACAATTGTAACAACAGACTCATATTCAGAAGGAAGCCCATTGAGAATTGACGTGATATGTTCATGCTCAGAAATAGTTTCACCACAACTAGCAAGATTATCACAAATATTTTTTATTTTCATTAAGAAATCTCTCATGCTTAGCTCACATTTCTTTTGATGCAGAGTATTCCATATGGTCGAAGCAGTGTTTAACCCGATTAAATGAGGCAAAACACTCTGTAGAAAAAAGCCAAGTGGCAAGAGCCCCATCCTGCCCTTCAAACCACTCAAACTCGGGATTGATGCTAACCACATTATCACGAGTAATATATTGAGGAGGAAGGTGAACTCTATCATCTATTTACCTCAACAACCTATGTGTTTTAATTGTCAAATATACTTGTTGATGCCACAGTAGATAGTTGTTATCATCAAGAGCAACATTAATCTTCTTTGAAGGAAACAGTTTTCTAGCAGACAATTGATTAATATTAGAGGTATTACTACTCCCAGAATTAGTTGGTTGAACATTATCCTTGGTCATAGTAATCACAAAAAACAACAAACCAGAGAACGCACACAAAAATAAGAAATTAGACAATCAACCTCATCACCAGTCAGAAACAACAAAATAAGAGCTCCATACAGAGAAGCGCGAAGCAAAAGAAGTAAACAAACTCACCAAAGAAACGCATAGAAAACACAACTACAATAGAAAACTCAACAATAGAACCAAAAACCAACAATTGAGCAACAATTGACGAGAGCGAATGAACACCGGAAAACTGGAAAAAAAATGAATCGGAGCGAAGCGGAAGAAAACACAACTACAGGATCTTTGGTGAATGATACCATATCAGAAATTTAAAACAAATGCATAACAAAGAAATGTAAATCTAATATTTTCATTGATCAGCCATAAAGCCCAAGATACACAATACATGGGCTTATATACAACCCAACTTAACAAAGTCAGCTCATACCCAAACGGTTATGCTAACAGAAAAGTTCAACCACTTTTCACTTGATTTAACAATCATGATACAGCTGTCAACAACTACTAGTAGTATTATACTCGGATAATGGGACCCTAATGTGAAGAGGGTTTATTTGGAGTCTGGGAAACCATTGGTAGTCTTTTCGGTTTAATTGTTGCTAACACTCAATCTCTTGTTTTGCACCATCTAAAAAGCCATTCTAAATGCTAATCATAGGTCCCTGATTATGCCATGAGCTTCCTCAATGGAACATCATCCGAGGGTAAAGGCACTCATCCGGAGACTGCAATCGTGCGACTGGCACATGTTCTTGATGTTATGAAAAGCTTGTTTCATGTAATTCTTCAGCTCCTTGTTCACTTCTCCTTATCCCACATGAAACCTTGGATGTTCTGCCAATCATATGAACAATAAATATACCATCCGTAGGCTGTTGGTGCAGTTCTTTAGCAGAAAAATTTGTTTTGTTTTAGACAGGTTTACAAGTTGAAATTTAAAAAGATAAGATACCTGAACCCACTCGAAGTAGCTGACAGTCACCCCGCCTGCATTAGCGTATATGTCGGCCACTTCAACTCAATACAGATGACTACCAGCGAGTTTTCCAAATTCCCAAGAGAAAGGTACACCTTTTCATCTTAATCTACTTTGCCAAATTCCCGCAGATGCTTCTTCACTTGTTAAGTTGTGCCTGACTGCCTTTGAATCTATGATAACAACTTAGGGAGCAAATTTCAGAGACCTACAGGTGTTAAAGTTTGTGGGAACAAGGTGGAATGGGATCCTAATGTGAAGAGGGTTTATTTGCACCATCTAAAAAGCCATTCTAAATGCTAATCACAGGTCCCTGATTATGCCATGAGCTTCCTTAATGGAACATCATCCAAGTGAGTGTTGTCGTTTCTTACGTTAATTTATTTGAACCGAAATAGTATCCTCATAATACCAAATTTTGCAAACCATTTGCACGTGTATGGTGGGATGAAACAGTACCGACGGTGGTTACTAGAGCAGAGCCTCATAATCAGGTTATTAATTTGTATTGTGCTTAAACTTTAAAACCCAATTAGACCTTAAACGCTTCCTCATTATGTTATTTTGGGGTTAATAGGCGATTTTTCACCCTGAACAAGATCGAGTCCTCTCAATTCGGGAAAAATGCTAGACTTCAAGGCTTTCCTGATTATTAAAAGCTTTTGGCCCTATTAAGGAAAGGTACTTAGCCTTCTGATAAGCTTAAAAAACACTTTTATTCGTATTGCCTCTGCTTGATTTTGTTTAAACTATTATTTTACTAAAATATGATATTTTTACTTAACCTTTATTGTATAAATATATACTCTTAAAGGTGTGTTTGGTTCACAGAATGTAAGATTACCAGGGAATAAAATTATCGGGAATGTTGTATTTTGTGTTTTGTTGGTTTAGCAGAAATGTAAGATTACCGTGTTTGGTTAAATGAATAAAAGATTATTGGAATGTATATTTGATCAAATTGTCCTTATTATGTATTTTTTTAACAAGTTGAAAAATATTTATATTTTCTTTAAAAAATTTAAATTTATAAAATTTATATATATTTTTACAAAATTGAAAATATAAAAAGGTTTAATGAATGTGTAAAATTTTATTTTAACCCTGAACTTCATATAAAATTTTAATTATAGACTTTTATGTAAATCTAAAATAGTTTAATGATAAATTATAATTTAACATTCGTAGAATTTTTATTATTCAATGACAGAATAAGGATATTTTTGGGAAAAAAAATTAAGGGCATTTTAGTCAAAAACGTCGGTAATCCAACAATACCTAAGGAAAGGGAGGTAATGACATTCCCGGTTGGGAATCTCACATTCCTTAAACCAAACAGCCCAAATTTTGGTCATCTAATTATTCCAAAGGTTCAATTTTGGTCATGTAATTATTCCATTCCCGGTAAACTATATATTTAGTCATCTAATTATTCCTACAGTTCAATTTTGGTCATCTAACTTTTTTTCCTTCAAAACCAAACCTAAAGTTACGTTTTGGTCACTTACCGTTAAAAAGTAACGGTGATGTTGATAAGTCACTATAAGGTAATGCCACGTTAGCAGTTTTGTTTACTTTTTAACAATGGGTGATCAAAATGAAATAAAAATGAAACTTTAAGTATGAATTTGGAAAATGAAATAATTGCGTTAAAATGAAACCACGTCACACCCCAATTTTTCAATTTAAAAATTTGAAATTTAAGATTTATTGTTTTTTAAAACTAAACTGCAACTTTTCAAAAACTTTTGGGTTAGTTTCTAAATTGGTTCCTAAACTTTTAAATCTTCCAATTTCATCCCTAAATACATTCAAATATGTAATTAGTTTCAATCATAGTTTAACTTAAATTTTATTTTTTTCAAACATATAATAATATAACTTGGACTAATGATTTTATTAACAAGGTATGTGATTAGATATACGTATAATTTGAGATGAAAAAAATGCTTAAAAAGTTGGGAACATTTTAGAATGAAGATTATAGTTTGGGGATGAAACTAAAATGTTCAGAAGTTTGAGGACTAATCTATAATGATAGTTATAGTTTAGGGATGAAATTAGAATGTTTAAAAGTTTAGGGACCAATTTAGAATGTGGGTCATAATGAAGGACAGTGAGGCAATTAACTCTAAATTATTTTTTTGAAATAAGTCTTTAAACTATATATATGATTATTCTAAGTTTTGCCATTTTTTAAGTTTTTTTTTCAGCCAATGAGATTTTGACATATCACACAAAATTAGGTATTTGTTTTGTCCAAAGAATATAATGTAAGGACTTAAAGTAAAAAAAAAAGACATAATTTAGGAGCTAATTTTGACTAAAAAAGTTTAGATACTTAAAGGGGTTATATATGATAGTTTAAGAATCTATTTTGACCAAAAAGTAGTTTAGGGACTTAAAAAAAAGCATAATTTAAGGACTTATTTTTAGTTTAAGCCTAATAATAACAATAAGTTGCAATGTCCAAAAGAAAAAAATATTGAACACATTGAATACCATTATTCCAAATAATAATAATAAGCTTGTAAAGATTAAATCTTAACAAATATCCCCCTATAAATAAATATTTGAAGTTTGTATGAAGTTTCACAAAAGATAACTGAGAGAACAATAAAAATGTTAAAAGCTTTGGTGGGAAGCCAAGAATTCTTGAAAGCTATCGCTTGAGCTTTCCAAAGGAGACTAGAAACTAAAATGGGTAAAGGAACCGGAAGGGAGCAGCAGTTTATGCTTCCCATCCTCTAAGGGTAGTCGCACGGGCTACGCGGTTCACCGCGAGGGTAAAGGCACCATCCGGAGACTGCAATCGTGCGACTGGCACATGTTCTTGATGTTATGAAAAGCTTGTGTCATGTATTTCTTCAGCTCCTTGTTCACTTTCTCCTCATCCCACATGAAACCTTGGATGTTCTGTCAAATCATATGAACAATAAATATACCATCCGTAGGCTGTTGTTGGTGCAATTCTTTAGCAGTAAAATTTGTTTTGTTTAGAAAGGTTTACAAGTTGGAATCTAAAAAGATAAGATACCTGAACCCACTCGAAGTAGCTGACAGTCACCCCACCTGCATTAGCGTATATGTCGGGTAGTATTACTACTCCTTTCTTCGATAGAATCTGCAGTACCGATATTTCGGGTCAGATATTCGTCCACCTGTAGTAGGTTGCTGAAAACAACGGAGGAAGTTTTACCTCATCTGCTGGATCTGTGGGATGGTTTGCTGCCTCTATTATAAACTTGGCCTTCACATCTGCAGCATTTTGCCTTAAAAGGAGAAGATAAATAAGTTAATATGTGAGACAATCAGTATGAGAAGCAATCATGAGGATATAAGATTATACCAACTACCAATATGCTTGGAAATTGATTCTAACCTGTTCAGGACTCCACCTAATGCACATGGGATGAGAACATCACATTCATGTACAAAGCAGTTCATAGGATCCATGGAATCTCCACCGCCGAAGCTTTTCAAACTGCCAGTAGCTTCTCTATGCTTTAGCAGTTCCGGTATATCGATTCCCTTTGGATTCTTAATGGCACCGGTTATGTCACTCACCGCAACAATCTTACCACCTTCTCGTGTATGAGCCTTGATGCCCAAGACCCCACATTACCAAAACCCTATGAAAATTTAATAAAATATGATAATTAAAAAAAGGAAGTTCCGAAGCACCTCAAAGGGCAATGCATTTTAACCATGTAACAATTAGTGTTGACTGTACCTGAATAACAAACGTCATCCCCTTTATTGATTTCCCATATTCAGCAAGTAAAGCTTCAGTTGCATATACAACACCACGCCCGGTTTCCCTGCCTAGCGATCCGCCAAGATCCTATGAATTCTAGTATAAGTATATCCATGTTTTGTTGTCAAACATTCATTAAAAAGCATTAAATCTGTCTTTAGCACTTACTACAGGCTTCCCTGTAACAACAGCTGGTGAGTGTCCATGAAACTTTGAGTATTCATCCAGAATCCATGCCATGGTCTGTACATATTAATTCTTAGCATGTTTAAGCAATTTATTAAATTAAGCTAATGGAATTCAAACCCATTCTTGATTTAGAAACCGAAAGAAACTAGATGAAAAATTGAAACATAAAAGCGAGGACCGTATATATAACCTGTGCATTAGTCCCCATGTCTGGTGCAGGAACATCAGTATGTATACCAATAAGATCATGGATCTTTTGAGTGAAAACTCGAGTTAGACGTTCCAATTCACTCTTACTTAAATCCCTAGGATTGCATCCAATGCCACCTTTTGCACCGCCGTAAGGAATGTTGGCTACAGCCGTCTTCCAGGTCATTAGTTGAGCTAGGGCATTCACTTCATCAGGTTCAACCTTTAAGCAAAATTAACATACATAGATTGTGAATATCAAAGATATTTAACCTCTTTTATGCCGTGAGATCAAACACAACTGAAATCCCATGTTGAACTTTAGAACAAAGGAAACAATCTGATGTAGAGGGCATGTTAGAACTCAGAACATGAAAAGAAAGTAAAATCCAGAACCCCGGTATACAGAAATCTTTGCTAAATTTCATTAACGTTGGAATCTGGAAGAACAGGGCATATCTATCAGGTAAATCTAATTCCTCAGATACCAAGGTTTAGATTTCAATTATTATGATTACATTACTGTAATTCTCAAAGAAAAAATCGTCTTTTTCTTTCCAACAAGAAACATGCCTACCCCCCAACAAACAAGCATTGTCATAAACAACAACAAAAACAAAAGACAAAAATCCAAACAAGGAAGAAAAAAAGTGAAGATCACCTCAGGATGATATCTGATTCCTCCTTTCATTGGACCACGAGCATTGTCATGTTGTATTCTAAATCCAACGTACGACACCAAGGTGCCATCGTCTTTGGGAATCGTGCACTCCACCTGATCGAAAACAACCACCACCAACAACAAATCAACGATCAAGTTCAAAACCCAAAAAAACCAAAAGCTTTCCATCAAACCACCCACCCAAACAAACAAGGAAGAAGAGAATTTCGCAGGCAATACCTTGATTTCTCTAAAAGGGATCAGAAGACTCTTCAAGCTTAGAGTCCAACCCGAGTAAACGAGACGCCAGTCGGAAATTGCGGTTGGTTGCGGCAAGAGCATTCATGGCTACCTACGGAGAACTCGAAAAACAAGAAACACCCAGAAAGAACAAAGAACAGCTCGATGACTTGAAACAAAGACTTTGATTAGTTATTAATGGACGAAACAATTGAACAAAGGAAGAGAAAGACTGTGTTCACAAGAGAGAGAATGGGTATATATAGGGAAAGGTCTACAAGGACGACAGAGAATGGAAACCGGAGGCGTTATTTTAGGCGGACTATAATTCATATTATATTTATTATTAATTGTATTTTAATTAATAATTAATATTTAAGTTAAATTTTAATCTAATATTAATGATAAAGTATAATTTTTATCATAGAATAAGGTTTCTTTGGCAATTATAATTATTATCTTTTCTCTAATTTATGGGAGTAGATGAAAACGATACTCGTTAATTTTAGTTACTTTATTTTATATTAATCATGTTAATTTTTATTAAGACAAACTATAAAAAAATTGTCTTGTCTAGTTGTCTTAATAAAGATTTTATTTAATATATTAAATAATTATAGATAAAGTAAATAAATAATCATTAAATTATATTTAAATATTTTTTAGTTATTAAAATTTTAAAATTTTAAAAAGATCATTGAACGTTTGATTTGATTACAAAATAGTTATCGTATCGTAGCTATCGTTTACCAATGATAGACTAAGAGGGGAGGGTGGGATGAATAGCCCTCTAAAATTTAAAATTAACATTTATTTTAGGTTTTTTTTATGTATTTTCTATTAAAAATATATTTTCAATTATCTAGAATTTTATAAGTTTCATCCCCTCTTAAAATTTAAAAGTTTATCCTATCATAAAATTTTACGTCCGTTCATGTCATTTACTATCGTCAAAATCAATGATGTGACATATTAAATTAATAGATATATCTCATTTGACTCATAAGTTATAATTAAAATTTGTTTTGGTAATTTTTAAAGATAAATATTTTTCATGATAGTTTTCAATGAAAATAGTAACAATTTGACCCATAACTAATGTTGTTTTGTGGCATGTACAAATCTTTTATAAATGTGGAGATACAAGCATAGGATATGTGAAACAATTTATTTTAGACAAAAAATTGAAGTTGTTTTGAAGGCCGGAACATTAGCTGACTTGAGATAAATTAATTTTTGAATGAAAATTTAAGTATTTTTAGATTGAGATGTCTTTTATTTATGCACCGTCTTTCAATTACCTTTCTAACGCATCTTGAATCGCCTCACTCGAACGTTGAGAACTCAAGATATATTCGTTTTAATAAAGGCGGTGCATGTAGAAAATTAACTACGAGTTCAAGAGAATTTTGATATATTACAAGTTTTCAATTATTTTATTGATTATTTCTAATTAGATTCTATTAGTTGTTTTGATTAATTTAGGATCATATTTATTATTTTAAGATTTATTTTCTTAGTTAGAAATAGATTTACTTTATTCTAAATCAAAATTGTTTTGTGCCTAAGTAAATACATTATTTTATTTTAAAGTATATCTAACATTAATATAAAAATATTTTTTTAGAAAAACCTTAAAATATTCTAAAAATAGAAAAATTTAATATCTTTTACATCAACGATGGATATACTTTAAAACAAGTAATATTTTTATTTAGTCACAAAATAATTTTACTTTAAATAAAACAAAACTACTATTAATTAAGAAAATAATTCTTAAATTAATAACCATGGTCTTAAATTAACTAAAGTGAATAATGAATAGTCTTATACAGAATCTAATTACAAATAATCAATAAAATAATTATTATAAAATTTTAATAAATATTTTATAATAATTTGATAAAAAAACTCTATCTTTTAATTAATGTGTCCTTTTATGGAATATAAGCACACAATTCAAGTCAATAAAAAATTTCTTTCAAATGTATTTTAATACTTTGATGTTGATGATGATGATGATGATGATGATAATGATGATGATGGTGGTGGTCAACAAAAGAGAGCAAACAACTGGAATGGAATGGAAAGAAGTGCACAAAATTTCGGAGGCAGGTAATTTGCACGTGAAAATTCCTTCTGAGCGTGCATTAACGATGATAGCTATCTCAATGGACCCTCTGTTATGTTATTCTCAATAGTTTAAACAAAATCATAGCCGTCCAATTAGCATAATTTGAATCCCAAAGTCATGTTGGCAAATAACAATCCTCAACGACGAAGTTGCATGATAGAAGTCAGAACACGCCAATACCTGATTACTCTCTCCAAATTGTTTAATGCGAATTGGTTGAAGAGGGCGAGTTGAACTGAGTAGGCGGCAGCTCGCCGCCTATATCTTGATGACGTGTACATTGACAATTACCCCTCTGACGAAAATATTAATTTGATTTACATTAATTGATGATAATTATAGTAGGAGAAGAGGAATTAAATTGAGAAAATAATTTCAGTGATTAAAAATTTCTTATAATATATTATTTTAATTAATTTTTTTTGGATTTGTTAAAATGACCAACTAAATCGCAATGCGATCGATAATTCGCAACGCGATCTCCGGTATCGTAAATCAGTTTTCAGATTCGCAACGCGAACATCGACTATCGCAACGCGAACTTCGACTATCGCAACGCGAACTTCGACTATCGCAATGCGATTTTCTAAATTCGTTGCGATAGTCCAAGTTCGCGTTTCGATTTATTCCAAATTCGCTTTGCGATTTATTCCAAATTCGCGTTGCGATAGTCGAAGTTCCAAGTTCGCGTTGCGATAGTCCAAAATCACAACGACTAGTAGTATTGCATTTGTTTCTTAAGAATTTTCTCTAAAAAGATAGTATTCGTGCGGACGTGTCGAAGACACGTATTACCACGACCACGACCCGACCCGAGACGGACGGCGGCGGCGCGCGAGAGTCCCCCTTGTTCTCTATCACTCAACAAGGAAGTGGGAAAGCCAAGCCTTAAATATCATTCTCAATAGTGTTTCCAATACTATGTGGAATTGAGCATTACCAACACTTGTTCCCAATACTATGTGGGATTGAGCCTTAAATAGTGATATTATTTGTGAATTATAGTTAATGACTTTAATATTTGTATGAAAAGTATTTGTGGTTCATTTAGTTTTCATACAATTCTAATTTATTTTCAATTGATTGTAATTACACGATAACAATTTTTTTTATTCTCGCGAGTGATGCAATTTTTTTTGAATGTTTTGCTTAAAATTGCAATAATCGCGATTGATTGTAGATTGACTTTTAATTATGACATATTTAATCGTATAATACTAATGCAATTGGTTGCTGATTCAGTTGTTTTAAGGTGCATGTTTGTTAATTGTTTCTTGAATAATCACATAGTATTGGAAACAAGTGTTGGTAATGCTCAATCTCACATAGTATTGGAAACACTATTGGGAATGGTATTTAAGGCTTGGCTTTCCCACTTCCTTGTTGAGTGATAGAGAACAAGGGGGACTCTCGCGCGCCGCCGCCGCCGCCGTCCGTCTCGTCTCGTCTCGTCTCGTGGTCGTGGTCGTGGTCGTGGTCATACGTGTATTCGACACGTCCGCACGAATACTATCTTTTTAGAGAAAATTCTGAAGAAACAAATGCAATACCAACAGTCGTTGCGATTTTGGACTATCGCAACAAATTTGGAATAAGTCGTTGCGATAGTCGAAGTTCGCGTTGCGAATCTAGAAACTGATTTGTCATAGGCATTTTTGATCACTGAAATTATTTTCTCAATTAAATATTATTAGCTGTAAAAATTAAGTGTGTTATTAATTGAAATACATTTAATGTACAGCTCTTAATGGAATTCACTTAAAATAATGAAAATATTTATTAATCTTTTAATTAGAGATAATATTATTAGGAGGAGGAGCTAATTGCCACGTCGGGGATTACGTTCCTATCCTTGAAGTTGTTGAAATCGGACCGGACAGGATTAAAAATACAACAGTTGAACTTGATATGCTTGCATACGCGTTACACGGTGTCACCCTGTCAGAAGAATTTTTTTTGTTTAAAAAAATGGTGGAATCGGTTGTGGACAAGGATGGGTACGGGACTTAAACCCAATAGTTTTGACCTGACCTGATTTAATCGGATCATTCTATTTTTAAGAAAAAATTTAAGTTTGGATCGGGCCAAATCAAGTTTTTAGAGGATAAGTAAGTCAGGTTCGAGTTGAGTGTAAAAAATATCGAACGCGAAAATAATATAATTATACCTTATATATTTAGAGATAATTAAAAAAATACTCCTCTTTATATTTTTTAATTAAGTCCATATTTTATTGAATAAAATTAATAATTTTATATTATTTCAGGTTGGAGTAGGGTCGAGTGAAATTATCCTAAACTCAGGTCAAATCGTGTTTCGGGTGGAGAGTACAAAATTTTTAAGTCGGATCAGATTGACCGGAAATCCAACCCATGTCCATCCCTAGTTGTGGATATACTAAAGTACAAACACAAGAGTAGAGGAAAGGAAAGAAAATTCTAAAATACAACTCGTTAACATAATGTTAAAATATTCGAAATCGTTTGTAATTGAAAATCTTATTGAGAGTATAATTTTTTGATTAAATAGAATAATATTTTTGGTTGCAACCGAGATGTTATCTTCTTCATAATATTTTTGGTTGTAAGCTCTAAATATTCTCAATGTAACTTTTCGATTGTAACCGAAAATATTAAAAATTTGTATAACTTTCTAAGTTGAACATAATAATATTTTAAAAGATGATGCTGCCACGCTCGACGTGCACGGATGAGCACCGTTAATGATGAACATCAATAAATTAATTTATAAAATGTTAAATTATAAAGTACTAAACATATAATTATAAATTAGTTAAAAATCTATATGTAATTTAATTAAAATACAATATTTATAAAACATTAGTTTTTTGGGTAAATTATATCATTGACTACCTAACTATTTACCCATTTTACTTTAACCACCAAATTTTTAATTTTCTCAATTGGGTTACCTAATTATTTAAATCTTGTCAATCAAGCCACCTTCTGTTAAATATTAATGGAGGAGATAACGTGGCAGTTAATAAAATTTGTATAATTACACATTTAGTCCACGTTACTTACACATTCTATTAATTTGGTCCTAACTTTTATTTAACTCAATAAATTTAATCTTTAATCTGATGGTGACATGTGTTACTATGTGATTGGATTTTTAATATTTTTTATTTAATAATTTTTTCATCCAATCAAATGGTGTCATGTGTCACCAATTGAATGAATGGAAAATAAATTAAATCAATAGCAGTTGCTGGTGGATTTAAACCTAGGACGCAAGCAAATAAATTTAGCACCCTAAACACTGAGGTAGACCACTAAATTTGTCTACTATACAAAACATAGTCTATATAATTTATAATATAGTTAATGGTAATAAATGATTTTATAAAGACTAAAACATGAAATAATTGAATAGTATGAAAATATACGATTTTAACCAACTTTTATAAATGCCTTATAAATGATTTAGTCTATAAAGAGAAAATAACCTCAGTGACCAAAAATGCCTTATAATATACGATTTTAACCAACTTTTTTTGGATTTGCCAAAATGACCAACTAAATCGCAATGCGATCGATAATTCGTAACGCAATCTCCGGTATCGCAAATCAGTTTCCAGATTCGCAACGCGATTCTGACTATCGCATTGCGATTTTCCAAATTTGCGTTGCGATTTTCCTAATTCGCAATGCGAATACGTAAATCATAATGTGAATACGTAAATCGCAATGCGAATACGTAAATCGCAACGCAAATCTGACTATCACAACGAGATTCTGACTATCGCAACGCGATTCTGACTATCGCAATACTGAATTTCAAATTCGCAACAGGTTTTAGTTTCACAACATAAATGTTTTGGGTATATAACTACGTAGCAGCAACAACTCATAACATAAATCCCTAAATCGTAACTCATTCCATCTCCATCTATCACTCTCTCCGGCGACATCCGTTCCTATATCCAATGACATCCTTCCCCATCCGGCAACAGGTTTTAGTTTCGCAGCTCGTTTGTATAGTAAATTAATTTACAATAATGAAATCATCTAATGTTGATCATGTTTGGATAGAGTTGTGTTTTGGAGGGTCATGGGAGAATATTCATGGTGTTTTACAATATATGCCTTTACCCATGAATCTTGAACTAAAACTGTCATTAAAAAAGTTAACTTATGAAACTCTAATGTTACGTGTTGTAAGTAAATTGAATTTAGAGCCCCTAAGTGGATTTAGGATATCTTATCAGAGAAATGGTAAAGTTTATTTGTTAACCGACAATGAAGATGTTGAACGATTCATTGCTTACATTAGTGTTTCAAGTGATGATGTTACATTGTATGTTGTTGAACCTAGAAGTAGTGAAGTTGGGTCAGTAGCGGGTAGTAATCAACTAAGTTTTCAACCCCAGTTTATGGTGCCCAAAATTTAATGGTTCCACCACAATTTCATCACCAAGCAAATATTGTTTCACCACATTTCCAATACCAAACACAATCTCAAAACCCACAACCTTTCCCTAATTCAAATCCCAATCAACTTTCTGCACCAAATTCCGGTTTTCGTATTGACCAGTTAGACGATGATGAGCCAACAGAAAAAATTGTGAGTACTAGTCAGTATTCGAAATTTGATCTTGGTCAATACCCGGACTTTGATCTTGGTCAATACTCGGATTTTGATGATTTTTCAGAAGAAGAAACAGACCCTGCGTGTAATGATTTTGATATTGGTCAATACCCGAATTTTGATGATGAAACAGCCGTTGCCGAGGAAGATGTTGTTGATGATAATGAGGAGGAAGTTACGACTGTAAATGAACATGTTGAACATCCATTCTATAATTCATATAACCCTGAAAAAGAAAAAGAAGAAGAAGAAATCCCCAAAGAAAAGTCCCCGAAGAAAATGCCACGGGAGTATAACTGGAATATGCCAGAATTACTTTAGATACCGGAAGAAGAGTTGGTAAAGATAGCAGTTGATTGTTACACAAAAATTATTCGTATCAAGAAAGATGATTGTTTTGATACAAAGGAAGACTTGAAGATAGCTTTGTATACGAAATGTGTGGAAGATGGCTATCAACTAAAAGTTAACAAATCAAGCAAAGATCGTTTCGAAACAAGGTGTATGATTGACAAAAACTGTACGTGACATATGATTGCAAAGAGAATAAAATATTGCGAAATGTTTCAAGTTAGGACTTTTATTGATAAACATACATGTTCAAGAACTCAAGTTTTTCCTCACCATAGACAGACAAACAAAAAGGTGTTGGGTGGTTTTCTGGCTGAGTTAATGTTTTGAATGGCAGGGTATATCGGGGACATGAAATTATGACTGACATGAATGCTCGGTTCAAGATTAGTATCTCATATTCTCAAGCTTGGAGAGCCAAATATTATGCCTTGGAATTGTTGAGGGGGTCGCCAGAAGCATCGTTTGCCCAACTGTCGGCTTATTGTCACAATTTAAAGCTGAAAAATCTTGGGTCGGTAACTCATATCAAAATAGATAGAGATGGACGCTTTGAGTTGCTGTTTATCACCATTGGTGCTGCGGTTAGTAAATCAATATAATTTTGTTGACTCATTTTTGTTAGTTACATGCATTTCACATTTAAATGATTATATTTCTTGTGTATATGATTTTGTAGATTCGTTCGTTTATTACTTGCATGCGCCCAGTTATTATAGTTGACGGAGCACATTTAAAAGGTCGATACCTTGGAGTAAACTTATTAGTAGTAGCCATGGATGCTAACAATGGGATACTGCCAATAGCTTACGGGGTTGGCAAATCTGAAACCTCTGATTTATGGACATGGTTTATGGGGCATCTTAGGGATTGCATAGGTCCTATTAGCAATCTGACAATCATATCCGATAGGGCAAACTCAATTGACAACGCTATTAGAAGGTGTTTTCCAGATGCTTTTCATGGACTTTGTGGTGTTCATTTGTATAGAAATCTAAAATCAAGGTCTGCTGGTATAAAAAATCACAAATGGACATACTGGAAGGCTGTAAAAGCTTATCGGGAAGTGGATTTTAATAAGCATATAAACTGTTTAAGACGTGTTTTGCCTAAGTGTGCTCAAACACTAGAAGATGTCGGGTTTGAAAGATGGTCAAGAGTACATCAACTTGGAGCAAGATATGGTTTAATGACGTCTAATAGTGTAGAATCAATCAACGCTCTAAGTCGTCATTCCCAGAAATTACCCATTACTATGTTAATGGAGTTTTTTTGAGCCTCTATTCAACAGTGGTACTACAAGAAAAGAAACCATGCAGGTATTATTTCTTTAAATTCGTAACTTATTATATATTTTACTAAGTATTATTTATTTAAATTTACAGGAACATTGGAACATCGTGTTACACCATGGACAGAAAAAAAGATAACGAAACGTGTTGTGAAGTCAACGTCATGGAGAGTTGAACCATGTTCAAACAATTTGTTTGAAGTACTGGATAATAACTTAAATGGGCTTGTCGATCTAAATGAAAAGACGTGTAGTTGTATGAAATGGCAAACATCTGGTTATCCGTGTGGCCATGTTATAAAAGTTTCTCTTCATCTAAACCAAGATGATTCAAGCACATACGCTATGGATTGCTACACTACAGAAGTATATCGACAGACTTCTTTGGCTTCTTGTTTCCAGAATTAGCCAATAATTAATTGCATCCAAGAATTTAGCCAAATGAGAGTTCTATCCCTTAATAATATCTCTTAAATCAGACAATGCTATGTAATTTGTCATGCTGTCATATACTATTGTCTTTAGGGATGGGAGCTTAAGCTCGACGAGAAGCCAATGAGTACGTTCCAAAACAGGGATAAACACCTGTATCGAAATGTAATAATTCAAATTGCGCACTTATTTATGAACACCTTTAAAATATTTAAACAAATAAATACTAACCTTATCGACCTCCCACCATGCAGGATAAAGTTTAGCTTGTCCATTAGCCAACACATATGATTCATGTCGTTGATTCTTCAAGTGAACTACGTGAAAAGACGTCGGCATAATTGTATATCGCGTTTTTTTATATTTTTCTTCAATTTCCTTACAATTAGAAGACGTGTCACCCATGCATCAATATGTTGTTTTACAAAAAAGACATATTAGTGAATTACATAAATTTAAAAAAAAATTAATCAAACTGAAATATAAGAAGAAATATAAGACTTACCCCCATCGAAATAGCTGTTGTCTTCAACCCCTAATAATACACCCCACCAAGATCGTTCAATCAACAAATGCATATCATCGTTGAGTTTGTATAAGTCAGCGTAACACCCTTGGCTCCGCTCATGTAGATAAAAATCAATTGCTGTCTTAGCCCAAAGGGTATTATCCAGAAGTGTTTCCTGTAGTTGTTTCCTCTCCACTTCATCTACCGGAATGGTACTGGCCGATAACTTATACGAAAACCAACAGTCATCCATCATGTCCGCACATGAGGGGCTTCTCAATAATTTGATATATTACGCCGTGTGAATCGGGCTCTAGAATGTTGGGAGGGACCTCTTCAACGATGACAGTGGCCTCTTGAACGGTGGTAGGGGACTCTTGAGGGATGATAGGGGCCTCTTGAACGATAGGGGAGGCCTCTTGAACGATGACAAGTGAGTCGGGCTTTTTCTTACGGATTTTTCGCACTATTGGGGTGAACGGAGACGTAATGGCACGTGCACGCCGTCTGATGCGTGAACTCCGTCTTGCAAGAAAAACTCGATGTAGAGCATCTACCTTAGCAGGCCGCTAAAAATAAATTAATACATAAATCAGTAAATAAACAGACATGATATTAAACAGTGAAAACAAAGACAAATATATTTCAAACTTGCAAGGTATTCACCCAAGTCATTATTATATCATTGTTCACAAAATGCATCAGATAACATTCCAGAAGTAAGCACTTATATAAACATTTAAAATGACAACATATAGGTTTAGTACAGGTTCAATGACAACATAAAGAGTAGTAGTTTATTCTTGAAACTTAAGTTTTCAACACTGTGAAGTTAGTATTTGTCTTTTGGTTGAAGTAATGCAATTCATTCAAGTTTCAATTTGTAGAAGAAGAATAGAATCTGAAACTTAAAATCGCAACGCGAAAATGACTATCGTAACGCGAAAATGACTATCGCAATGCAAAAATGACTATCGCAATGCGAATTTGACTATCGCAACGAGAGAATCTCAATGCTATTTTCATTTCGCATTGCGATTCTTTCGTTGCGATAGTCAAATTCGCATTGCGATAGTCATTTTCGCATTGCGATAGTCATTTTCGCGTTGCGATTTTCATTTCGCATTGCGATTCTCTCGTTGCGATAGTCATTTTCGCGTTGTGATAGTCATTTTCGCATTGCGATAGTAAACTATTCTTCTTCTGCAAATTGAAACTTGAATGGATTGCATTACGTCAACCAAAAGACAACCAAAAACAAATACTAACTTCACAGGGTTAAAGAATAAACAGTTAAACAGTATTGGCAGCAACCGAATAAATTTACTAAGCAATCTAAGTGAAATTACGAGTAAATTTATCATCAAGTTAAATATGAAAAATATTAAACTTACCTCGTTGCGTAGAGTATGAACCTCATTCTATAACGATGCTACAATCTCACGTAGAGCTGCTACATCACCACATAAAGTAGACACCTTAACATGCCATGCATCATTGTCATCGCGTAAAGTACCGACCTCCTTACGCAAGGCATTAACCTCATTACGTAACTCCCCTAACTCATCCCGTGGAGGTGGAGGTAGAGAACAGGGAGATAAACGTCGTGGTATCTTTGCCGGTCGCCTATCATGAGGTGATGGTGGAGAAAAGGCTCGATGATGTGACAGAATAGGTGATGACTCTCGTTGTGGAGGTGTATATTCGGGTCGATCAGGTGATGGCTCTGAGTGAGGTGATGGCTCTAAGTGAGGTGATGGCTCTGGAAGTGGTGATTGCTCATCATCCGTGCTATCAAAAAAATGCTTACTAGCTTGCCACTAATCAATGGCAAGCTCAGCTTCCGTGGGTGTCAGCCTCTGTAATGGAGTGTTGGCCTCCTAACAATATAAAAGCTCAAACAAAGTTAAACGTGTACTAGTAATAACTTGTTTATAAATATATGGTAGTATTTGTGTTAACTTACATTATTTATTGTAGTATACGGTAGTAAATCTTCCTATTGCTGCAAGGACCGTTTCCTCTTCCAGGAAATAGCCCTAGGAATATCATTAGAAGTTTTTAATGCATATGTCTGCATGGCGGGAAAGGCCTCAAATATCCAAATCTACAGACAATATAATAACAAACATTAGTAATTGTTAAAGAATTAATTATAATTTTAGAAACATTATATAAAAATATTACCTTAAAGGCCCAAATAAAGCCTGACAAAGTGTATTTGGAACCATCGCCACGCAAACTTTTTCGATTATCAAAGGCAGACGACAACTTATTCCATGTTGCTTTCCATAGATACGAACACCACGGAAACAGGTTCCATGCATTTAGGTCCTCTAACAATTTAATTAGATCATTAGGAATAGGTTGTCGGGCCTCTCTGCCTAAAAAGCCGGCTTGCAAAAGTATTAGAAGGCATACTCGGACAACATCGACGTCATCCATCCGAGTAAAACCATCTTTCTTATTCAATAATATCGTCAAGTCTTCCACGTGTAAATTCGGCTTCTCCGTTGACAGCGCAGGAAAAACCCGGGAAAACCATGATAGGCGGGTAATATGTCTAGTGTACCGATCTACATCATCGTGTCCGAAGCGTAGACCGATGATTAAGCAAAACTCCTCCCGCCCAAAACACGTATACGCCGGTGGAAAATCAAATCATATCTCTTCATCATGACGTTGTATAGTCTCTGGTAGATCGCTAGTCATGGTTTGAAGAAACAGATTGGTCAACATAGCATCTCCACCCGGATGTTGTACTTTCAGCCATGGCCCGAAGCAAGTATCCTCAAATATTTTTCTTTGTGCAGGTGAAAGCTTCGACGCAATTGTTTTGGCCAGGCTTACTTTATTTCTTAAGGTCAATTGAGCCGAATAAAAGTTCTGCAAAAACAATAAACATACCAAGTTAGATATACCAAAAACTATACTGTGAAGATATAACAAGAACAATAAACATAAAGAGTAGTAGTTTATTCTTCAAACTTAAATTTGTAACACTGTGAATTTAGTATTTGTCTTTGTTTTTTGGTTGAAGTAATGCAATTCATTCAAGTTTCAATTTACAGAAGAAGAATAGTTTCTAAAACTTAAAATCGCAACACGAAAATGAAAAGCGCAACACGAAAATGACTATCGCAACGCGAATTTGACTATCGCAACGCGAAATGAAAATCGCAACGCGAAATGAAAATCGCAACACGAAAATGACTATCGTAACGCGAATTTGACTATCGCAACGCAAGAATCGCAAAGCGAAATGAAAATCGCAACGACAGAATCGCATTGCGATAGTCATTCTCGGTTTCAAATACTAAATTTGAAAGAAACTTGAATGGATTGCATTACTTCAACCAAAAGACAAAACAAAGACAAATACTAACTTCACAGGGTTAAAGACTAAACAGTTTAGCAGTATTGGAAACAATCGAATGAATTTAATAAGCAATCTAAGTGAAATGGTTAATCTATTATTGAAAACACCAGTAAACTTATCATCAATTTCAATATGAAAAACCTAATAATAATGCAAAATTTTCAAAATAAAAATAATTAAAAAAAACTAACCCTCGATGGTTGATTTGGTTGATTTTCTATTTCTGACCGTGAATGATTTTGCCAGAGATGGAGACTGATATCGTCAGAGATGGGGACTGATTTCGTTAGAGATGGGGACGGATGTCGCCTTAGAGAGTGAGAGATGGAGATGAGACTGAGTTGTGATTTAGGGTTTTAGGTTATGAGTTGCGATTACGGGATATACTGTGGACGGTTCAGTGTTCCGATATATTAATATATTCGTGTTTAGAATTTGAAAAAAAAATACGCGTTGCGATAAGAATGACGCTATGTAAATCGCATTGCGATAGTCAGATTCGTGTTGCGATTTACGTATTCGCATTGCGATTTAGGAAAATTGCAACGCTAATTTTGAAAATCACAATGCGATAGTCAGAATCGCATTGCGAATCTGGAAACTGATTTGCGATACCGGAGATCGCGTTGCGAATTATCGATCGCATTGCGATTTAGTTGGTCATTTTGGCAAATCCAAAAAAAGTTGGTTAAAATCGTATATTATAAGGCATTTAATGAATATGTTTTATTTATATTTTAAATCACATTTAATGCAAAAATTAAAAATAAAAGTGAATTTAATATGTTATAAATGAAATGTATCATTTTACATATTTTAAATTAATAAGTTGTCTTCATTATTCTAATTTTATTGAAATGAAATGTATCATGTCTTATACTTTAAAATATTATAACGTCGATCAGATTCTAATTTTATTTAACAACTCTAAATTATAATAAACTAATTCAATAAAATCAAGTTTCTCCTAAACTTTTCTTCAAATATATAATGAATAAATAATAAAATATAAAATTCTTACTCTAACTGTGATATAAACAAGTCAATGCATAAGTTAAAATACTTACTACGATAAGCCCTCAACTATTAAGAAAATTCTAAGCCAACAAACCTCGTCGTTATATTTCAATTATAATATATTAAAATTATTTTTATTTTTATTAAAATAATTTAAAATGTAAATAAAATATTTTCACATATTAATCAATTATATATATATATATATATATCATATTATTGTATTATTCAATTATTCCATGTAGGAATTTTTATTAGGTCATTTCCCTTTTTTTATTGTCATTAACTATATATTATGTCATGATAGGATTGTCATTTGAATGGTGCAGTCCAGTTGTTGGGGCGTTTGCTTCCTCTTCTAACATCTTGTGCTCAAAATCTCACCAGCAACGGTTATTGATTTAATTTATTTTCTATTCATTCAATTGGTGACACGAGACATCATTTGATTGGATGGAAAATTTATTAAACTAAATAAAAAATTAAGAAAAAATCCAATCACATAGTAACACATGTCACCATCTGATTGAGGATTAAATTTATTGAATTAATTAAAAGTTAGGACCAAAATAATATGTAATTATACAAATTTTATTAATTGTCACATCATCTCTTCCGTTAATATTTAACGGTAGGTGGCTTGATTGACAAGATTTAAATAGTTAGGTGACCTAATAGAAAAATTTGAAAACTCAGTGGTTAAGCTAAAAGGAGTAAATAGTTAAGTTGTCAATGGTATAGTTTACCTTAAAAACTAATATTTTATTAATATTATATTTTAATTAAATTACATTTATATTTTTAACTAATTTATAATTATATATTTAATATTTTATAATTTAATTTTTTATAAATTAATTTAATAATATTTATCGTTAACCGTATTCATCTATGCTCGACGAGCGTTATATAATTTTCTATTTTAAATTGAAACCTTTTTAAATTAAGTTACCACGTAACAGAATTACCCGAAGAAGGGGTCACAATTTTATTACATTCACAACCGAATCCTTCTCTCGCTTTAACCTAACTTTTTTTATTTAACTCTCCTCCCCGGTTGCATGTAATAAATTTAACTTTACATAATCTTTGTTAAATAATTGTAAGCGTTAGAACTGATAAAAAAATATTGAAAATTTGATTTGAATCGTATTATATAGTTTAATTTAGTTTGAATTTTTTTATTTCGTTGTTCGTTTTAGATATATAATTTTACAATTCAGTTTAATTTTAGTTGCTACTTGTTTATTTAAAGTCAAATCGAATTAAAAGAAATAAAAATCCAAATTAAATTTATTTTAAATTTTTAAATAAATGATCTAATAAAACTAAATATATTGATTTTTTTGTGAATTTAAACTTGTATGTTTGCACTTAATTTAAGCTTAAAGTTTATTCTTTTAAGATACCGAGTTTGAAAAATGATGAACGGTTAAAAACTACAAAATCAAATCAAGTGACGAATCTAGGAATATTTTTTGAGGGTATGCATATATATGTCAACAACACAAAATTTTAGAATGGGTGGCACAAATAAAATTTCAAGGTGGACATCATCAATAAAATAAATTATTAACTGAAGAAAATTCAGGTTTCAAGATACGCACAAACAAAATTTCATGATAGGCACTCAGTAAAATAGATTATTATTATTATTATTATTATTTTGTATTTAGGATAAGGTGATATTAGGTAGCTAGTTTTTTTTACGAAAATGTCCTTATTACGTGTTTAGTTTACGATTTTTGTTATAAACCTTCATTATAATTTCAATATTTTCTATTTTTAATAAAAAATAACGATTTTATAAAAAAACATTTGATTAAAAACTGATTTGATAATTAAAAAATTAATATAATTACACATTTGATCTTTATTAATTACATATTCAATCAATTCGATCATAATTTTAATTTAGTTTAAAAAATATTTCTCCAATAATATAGTGACCATGTCATTTTATTGGAGAGTTTTATTTTTATTTAATAATTTTCTTTTCAATCAGTGATAACATGCGTCACAATCTAATTAGAGAATTCAATTTCTTGAATTAAATTAAAATTGAAACCAAATTAATTAAATGTGTAACACAAAATATGTAATTATACTATTTTTTTCAGTGCCACATCAACAGATAGCTTGATTAGCAACATTTAAATATTAATCAACTTCAGAACGATTATGTGAAAGTAAGTCACTGTAGCAGACAAATGAATCCCCAACAATTTAAACTCATCCACATTCAGAATCTTAAATATTCAATCTACCAACCGATTTCTCATATAATATTTTTACACTACAACATTAATATGAATCTCTGCCTCATTACCCACTTCGACTAAAAGCCTAAGCAAAGCTCAAATTAAAGGATCCATCACTCTCCTGCATGCTCACAATTCGAGAAAATCTGGCTGGCCCTTTGGCAAGCAGCAAATTGCAGTTCAACGTCCTCCATCCCTGCTACAGAACGACGACCTGACCATTGTTAAACCATACGTAATGGTCTTCTCGAAAATTGCAGCTTCAGACATTGTGAAGATCTTAATATGGTCTGTATCTCATGGGCCGCCTGAACCTTGGAACCCTCCTGAAAAATGAGGTCAATCGAGTTAATACAATCAATAACAAGGTCATAAAGCAGTAATAAAATCATATCCAATACATTATGCAAAACCGTGGACCACTAACATGCAGAGAAACCAAAGCATATTTGGTTATCCTCCTTTTTTCCCTATCAAACAACAACCAAGCAAATATATTTCTATGCTTACCCATAACCATATGCAGGATAGAAACAGGACCAGCCATGAAAGGCCTTCGGGAATGGAAATATGGGTTGGGTTGCCTTCCTCAATATTGTTTCATTCCAGGAATATTAGTTCGTTTTGCAGAGACCTGAGAATAGACCAAACACACTTTTGTTATCATGTAGTTTATATTCATTAAGTAATAATCCACACATAGATCAAGTTATAAACCTTCAACTGACGACCATGCAATTCTGATTCATTTAACAGTAGAGCATTTTGAACAGCATCAACTTCAACAAATTCAACATAGGCAAATCCTTTAGGTTGACCAAACTTGTCGGTCAAAATTGTCACTCTGTTCACGGTTCCACAAGATTGGAAATGCTGCTGAACTTCCTCTGGTGTGCATGCATAGTCTACCTGTAGTTACAAAGATACATAAAGAATCAAAGAGTTAGCTGACATCAACAGTCATTGGCTCACATGCACAGGAGAAATCATTTAGTTACAGTACAAAACTTTGAGATCAATAATTATCTGTACACCTAAACAGACTATACATTACTTAGAGATGCCACAAATGTAAAACTTACGGCAAACCAAATAAATGTTTCCTTTGAAAAAGTTGTAAGCTTCTAATAGGTCAAGTTTGTTAAAACCAAATTGAACTTTCTATCTGTACTAAGTAAGATTTAACTGTACATCCACATGCACAAAACACAGCATTTTCAAGCTATACAATATGCACAAGCATAAGAGGGTTGAAGAGATCAAACTGGCAAAATTCTTCCTACATCCTTTGGCCAAACTATACGGCATAATCATAATTTTAGCTTCACTTATCAGTGAACTTTGATCATCAAGATGTTTACTGGACAGCTGATAAACAAATAAAGAAGGTTTAGGGGGGAAAAGGCCAAGGAAAGGGTTGATAAACCTCACATTACCAACGTAAATTGAACGGGAATCAGCTTCCTCCTTTTCAGCTTGGGTTCCAGAAGCACTCGGGGAATCTTCATTGTACATCCCAGGGAAATAAAGCAAAAAACCAAGTAAGTTTACTAAAGAACAACAATTCAGACGCATAAACAATCCATAATTAAAAAACAAATATCAAAATTAATAACAAAGACGTTTAATTTATCAAAAATTGTTAAAAAAGATACCCCAAAACTCGGATCAAATAACCCCCCCCCCAAAAAAAAGGGGGCGGGGGGCTAAACAAATGAACGAGAGAGAGAGGGAGAGAGAGCCTTGGGCAGCGCCCATCTCCTCGACTTTGTACTGCAGTTCCGGTAAAGCCCCGGCCTCTTTCTCGATCTCCTTAAGTCTCTTTTTCATATCTTCCTAGTCCTAAAATCATTTACAAAAAAGGGTTACTTTTAATCAGACAAAACTTGAGGTAAAGCTAAAGAAAAAGAAAGTGTGAAACCTTGGAATTATAATTGGGATTTTGTTCAAGTTCTTGGTCATTGCCTCCGTAGTCTTCAGATGCACCAGACATATCGATGTCGGCGTCCACCTCTCCTTCCTCGTCTGGGACATCACCTCCGTACACTTCGTGCTCTTGCTCTACGTGTTGCTCCATTGTCTTTTCTCTTTGGAATTTGTCAAATTAGAGGGTTTATGATTTAGGTTTTTGCTTCTCGATTTGGGGATTAGAAATAAGAGAGAAGAAAAGAAATAGATATCAACTAGCTTGTTGGCTATTTTATAGACCCGAATCCAGTCTCGGGTTTTACTTTGCCTTTTATTCTTGAGCTCCAAAGTTACGGATGGCAGAAAAAAAAAATAACGGAAAATTGAAAATTGAATTAAATGGATCGGATTTGAGGATGATAAATGATAATGGAAACGGGAAAAAATTGAATTTTTTAAACAGGGATGGGGACGGGTTTGGTAATCTCCACCTCGATTATCTCCCAGCTTGATATCCGGCCCGATAAATATTAAAAATAATAATTATTATATATATATAATATTAATAAATTTAATTTAAATTAAAAAATATATATAAAGGAGATTAGGATTTTGGAGAACACATCTTGACTTACTCATCATTTTCCCTGCGGCTGCTCTAAAGTCTTGCTTCACCAATCTTCACCTTCCCTGTTCCACTACTGGTGACTTCACTTCGTCGGTCGATCTTCCTTTCCCTCGCCATTTCGCCGGTCGATCTTCCCCTTCCCTAGTGACCTCTACGACCGATCTTCCCCTTCCGAGTTCCAGCCTTCCCTCGTCACTTCCCATCCGATTGTATTTGAGGTTAGTCTTGCATCTTTATGTTTACTAGCATGTGATGGTAGTAGCTTATGTAAACCAATTTTAATGGTCTGTAATCAATTTTACGGTTGCAATCTTGTTCTTTTACTCATGGTAGTAACTTCTGTAATCAATTTTAATGGTCTTGCATCTTTATGTTTATTAGCATCTTCTTCATGTGTATATAAAATTGTTGGGCAACAGTATGGATTTTGAGAAAATCTGAAGTACAACACCTTATAGTTGTGGTACAACTCTCCTATGCATTCAGTTCAATGTGTATACATGGAGTACAACATCTTATGTTTGCAGTACAACACCCATCTGCGTACAAGTCCATGCAACCTGCACTTTTATATGTGCTGCTATCTATCCGTTTTTTTAATTCCTCAATATTGTTTTTGTTTGTCAGTTAATTTGGTAGTAGGTAATTTTAGTTGCTTTTATATTTCTACTTCTGGATGGGATGTATCTGAATGATAAATGTGAAATTAGTGTTTCAAGTTTGATAAATGGTCTTCAATCTTGTTTGCAAACTGATGCATTTTAGGAAAAATAGTTACTAATTAAATGGTCTTCAATCTTGTTTCAAGTTTGATAAATGTGAAATTAGTGTTTGAAAATGTGACTTGGTTAATATCTGGAATTATGGATATGCTACTATTGTTACTATCAAGTATCAAGTTATTATTCTTAGAATCGAGGTGATTTTACAGCAAGTGCAAGCCCATTTTTGTATGATAGTTGAGAACATTAATTATCTAATTATTACTACTTCAAACATAGAAATCACCTGCTAAATGCTAATACCATTTCTGATTATTAATAGCTACTTTTCTTAATGAAGGTTGTTTCATAGCAATAATAGAAGGTCAACAATCCATAGATGATAATTCTAATGCACGAGCACAAGCACAATCACAAGTTGAAAGCAATAATATGACTCAATCATCTCCGATGCCAAATAACCAAGGCCCATCCATTTCACCTATAAAAGAAAAACAAACACAAATCGATGATAGCAATGTTGGTACAAATAGTAGAAAGCGAAAACTTACTTCAGTTGTATGGAATCACTTTGAGAAGGTGAATATTAACGGTGAGGATAAGGCAGAGTGTCGTTATTGCAAGAAAAATTAGGAGCAAATAATAAGAATGGGACACGACACTTGCATGATCATTTCAAGAGTTGTCCAAGGCGAACTTGTAGAGATATACGTCAACAAGTGATTGGGATAGGGGAAAAAACTATGGATGGACAAACAAATCTATCATGCTTAAATTTTGACCCCGAAAAATCAAGAAAAAATCTTGCAAAGATGGTAATAGTGCATGAATATTCACTTGTAATGGTGGAACATCATGGGTTTTGAAAGTTTGTGGTTGGTCTTCAACCTTTATTTAAGGTTCCATCTAGGAATACCTTAAAAAATGATATTCTCAAGATTTATGACTTCGAGAAAGAAAAAACAATGCGGTATGTTTATTTATTTAATCGGTTTCTAATTTGTATCTTGTATTTATTTGGTTTCTAAATTGTATGTTGTATTTATTTCAGTATATTGGAGAATAATCGAAGCAAGATTGCCATTACGACAGATATGTGGACATCAAGTAATAAAAAAAAAGGTTTCATGTCAATCACATCGCATTTGATCGATGATAACTGGGAGATGCAAAGCCGAATAATGAGGTACTTTAAACTTACCTTTGCTAGCTAGGTACTAAATATAAGAACTAAATTGATTCTAATTACTTATTTACTAGGTTTATATACGTGACTTGTCCTCATACTGCTGAAGTTCTTACGGATGTGTTGTATGAATCTCTATGTGATTGGAACATTGATAAAAAAATATAACAGTTGCAGTTGATAATTGTAACACAAATGATCTGATGATTCATTTATTATTAGACAAGTTGTCTTTGAACTCGTTGATTTTAGGAGGAGAGTTATTTCATATGAGATGTTGTGCACACATCTTGAACTTGATAGTTCAAGATGGTTTATCTGTTATTGGGGATGGAATTAAGAGAATTAGGGATAGTGTTTATTTTTGGAGCGCAACACAAAAAAGAATAGAAAAGTTTAAAGAAGCGGCTCGTAACTTGGCAATTGATTACTCAAAAAAATTGTCTCTTGATTGTAAAACACGTTGGAACTCGACATATTTGATGTTGAGTGTTGCTATATTGTACAAGGATATTTTCAAACGTTTAAAGCAACGAGAAGTACAATATAGAAGTTTACCTACAGATAGAGATTGGGAGTTAGCTTCAAGTATTTGTGGAAAATTGCAACTATTTTATAAGGTGACTTTGATGTTTTCGGGTACCAAGTATCCTACGACTAATGTATTTTTGCCATCCATATGTGAGATAAGAATTGCATTAAGTAAGTGGAGTGAAGATTGAGATGAAGTGATAAAAGCAATGGGGGAGAGGATGCTTGTTAAATTTGATAAATACTGGTCAGTTATACATGGAGTTATGGGAGTTACAGTTGTATTAGATCCAAGATACAAGTTCAAAATGATGGACTATATTTTCCCGAAGATTTATGGATTTGAAAAGTCTGATGTTGAAATTGTAAAACTAAAGGAGTTTGTGTCTCGTTTGTTTCAAGATTATGAAACTTGTAGTTATGAAAGTTCACGGAATCAGGATGTTGATTCAAGTCGCAACACTAGTGACATGGAGGTGGAGGGGGGGTTTCAACGACTATTTTACATTCATTTAAGAGGTTAATCATGCATGTATCACTATATGAGTTCGTTTTATTTATCTTTTGATTGTTTTATTTATCTTTTAAATGTATAAAATTATTATTGTAGGTATCACGTCGGAGCTTGATCATTATATTCAAGAGAAAGTAAGGACACAAAATTCGGAGCTTGATATTTTGTCTTGGTGGAAAACAAATGGTTTCAAGTATCCAACATTACAAAAAATTGCCCGAGAAATATTAGCAATTCCAATATCCACTGTTGCATCTGAGTCTGCCTTTAGTACAAGTGGTAGATTTGGGAGTCCTCATCGGAGTCGTCTTCATCCAAAGACGTTGGAAGCGCTAATGTGTGCCAAAGTTGGTTAATAAACGAAATAAGAGGTAATCAATCATTTCTTTTACTTATAAGTTTATTTTTTTCAATTGTATTGTTGATATGATATGTTATATAAATTAATAAATACATCAACTTGTTCACAAGAGTCCAAAACATATTGTAAAAGCATCGAATATGATCGTGATGATGGTGACGAGGTACTAAATTGATATACAAGTTATACATGATATCATTAACTTTTTTATATAAATTTTGGTGGCTTATAATTTTTTTTGTAATTGTAGAAATCGGGGGTCACAACTGTTTGATGACGGTGGTGGTGTCGTTGACGTTACTTGGAAATTGGAACTTTGGAAGAATGATTTCATTTATGAAAGTTGAAACATTATATTATTAGTCGTTGTCATTATATTTGTCTATTTGAATTGTTTTGTTTTTATATTTTGGATGCATTTGGTGGTGTTTGGCGTTTCAAGTAATTTTAGATCCGATAATGACATTATTTTTTAAATAACTCGTGTCATCGTGTGAAATTTAAACGGTAACGGGATCCCCGCGGTGAAAAATAACCATATAAGGTAAACAGTTATTTTAATGGGTAATTTTCTCCGCGGTTATCCCCATGGTGAAAATTACCCGTTTAAATAACCATTTATGCTAAACGGGGATACCCGTTTAAATCGCGTGGTTTTTTAAGCGGGGATGGATACGGGTTTTTTAAACTGGGACGGGGGGACCAATCCCCGGCCCAAAACCACCCCGTTGCCTCCCTATCCAAAGTCTGTAATTTGATTTTTTTTAACAAGTCACATTTATATATTTTTTAAAATTTTATATTTAAACAAATAAAACATTATTTTAAAAATTTTTTAAAAAATTCTCCCCTCCCGCCTACACAACCCCTTTACATACGTAATTTTTTCCCTTTCCCCAATTGCATTTAAAATCTCTCTTCATCGTCTCCATAAATTTTTAAAGTTAATTTAGTGCGAGAATGATAAATTTGGAATTAGGTTAGGAATTTTAGTATTAGGTTTAAGTGTTTAAGTTTGAGATTTAAGGAGATTGAGACGACAAGAGGAATGATTAACAATGGAGGTTCGATGACAGGTGAGTGATCATTCGATGATGGCAAGAGTGACTATTGATGGTCGACGACAGCCAATAATAAGTTTGAAATGAGAGAATTTAGGGTTGTAGTTTTCTTTTGTAAATAAAAAATAATTTTTAAAATTAATAATATCATTATTTTTTTTTTAAAAAAAGATATATAAACATGGCACATATCAGTCGACGGTTTTTTAACGATCGTTACAGTCTATGTACCTTTTAGTATAACGTCGGAAATGTTAAATACATATTCTTAGCAAAAAATTCTTTAGGAACATAAAGTTAACTTAGGGTATAGTTTGGACACTTATTTTTAATTAAGTCAAAATATAATTATGACATGTGTTACTTAATAGTTTTTTAGCGGTCATTACTACATAGGCACTTAAAAATGTAATAGAGAAAACGTTAGGCGCCTAAAAGTGTGTTGAACTATGTTTTATAATATTTTGATATAACAAATTGAAGCAAAAATGTTTTTGGACTTGAATTGAATTTATTCAAAGTTTTTAAAAATAATTTAAAGTCCATTAAAAGTGAATTTGAGCACAAAACCGATTTTCACGTACGTAGTATCGATACTGTTCTTATAGTATCGATATTGTTCATGTGGTACTGATACCAAATGTAAGAGAAGTATCGATACTCTCTAGGTAGTATTGATAATACTAGCATCGCTCAAATTTCATAATGCAAAAATAGTACCGATACTAAAAGGGGTACTGATACTACTTTACTTAGTAGTATCGATACCGTCAGGCCCTACGGCCAGTTTTATTTAAATATTACAAAGGTAATACCGATACTCCCTATAAGAGTACCAATACCCTCTGTCTTGGGCAGTTTTATTTTGCAGAGAAAACATCCCCAACGGCTACAAATCACTCCCAACGGCTAGAAACAACCACAAACTTATTCCAACATATAAATACAAGTTTAAGACATTTGAAGAATGGTTAGAACATCAAACCAAGCAATCAAACACAAGAGAAGAGTTTTTCACTATTTATTTCTATTCTCTTGTATATATTTGTGTTTATGTGAGCTTTAATTTGTAAACAGATTCCTTTTTGATATTTTATTTGTTTAATTTTTTCCTTGTAAAGGGGTTTTGGTTCTAGTTGAGCCTTTGAAAAGCTATGGAGTTTTGTAAAAGCCATCTCTTTGTCTTTGAAAAAGAAAAAAATAGTAGATTTGTTGGAAAATCTTAAGTGAGGAGCTTAGGTAGTAGATGTAGACTTTGTTTAAGAAAGTCGAACCACTATAAATCATTTTGCACCAATTTTCTATCTCTTTTACTCCTTACTCCCTAAAATTATCAAAAAGTCAATTCATCCCCTCTTAATAACATTTTCGGTTGTCAATTGAGCTTCGTAAATCCCAACAAAGTGTAACGGAGAAAACGTTAGGTACCTACTTTTAACGAAAAATTATCTAGGCATCTAAAGTTAACTTAGGGTATAGTTTGGATACTTACTTTTATATTAAGCCTTAATTAAATTAAAGTAAAATCGTTAAATCCACATCTTTATACATAGTAATCATAAAATTTAACCATTTTTTTAATTTCTCTAAAGTAATAGTTTGTTATAAAAGAACTATATTGTCAGTAAATCAAAGAACCTTAGCTAAGTTATAAATCGAAAGTAAGTTTTGTAACTTATCAAAATTTGAGTTAGTAAAATCAGGTAATTGATTTTGATTTTCTTAGTCTTTTGAAAATAATTTATAAATAAAAAATATTTTAGAAAGAATAGACTAATTTACTTAAGATTGATATTTAAAAATGATTAGAATGAAACATTAAATATTAGAATTAGTATACAAGTCAAATATTAAAGTTAAAGGATGATTTGTTAAAATAAAAAATGCTATAACATAAGTTGAGAATTAATTTCAATTAAAAGGAAAATGATACAACTGAAAATGAATCAAGAACTCTAAGTCTTCAAAAGAAAGAAAAATTCTAGGCTGAATATCACACACCTATATACACCAATAATTTTGTAGGATAATTTTTTTAAATACTCATTAAATTATATTAAAATAATCTCTTTGGATATTAATTTTTTTTACACTAAATGTCTTGTTTCTTTTTAATTCTAACACATTTTACAACTATATTCTCTCTTTTTCAAAGCTTTCAAACTCTATTTTTTTCTCCCAAAAGACTCAAATCTTGTTTTTAAGATTTTGTAGGATGAAATCTTGTGGTACAACCGAGGCAACATGATAACCGGTGATATGACCGGAAAAAGTAGTGTCGTACGAGCTTGGCATCAAACTATCATATGACCTCATGCCTTCGGCGAGGGCGATTTGACCAAACTAACACCATTTAACCGATTATCTCCTTTTATAGCACCCTTTCACTTATATTTTCCGAAATAACACCTTTTGTGCTGAGGTGGCGGAAGGCGCATCCCCGGGGACGCGCTTTCCATGAATTTATGATGACTCAGGTGACATGTGTGAAAGGCGCATCCCCGGGGACGCGTCTTCACGGGGTTTTGCTGACTCAGGTGACACGGTGGTATATTTTTAATAATAAAATTTTTATTTTTATTGTTATTATAAATTAGTAATATATTATGTAAATTGTTTCGATTATAATTTAATAATTATCGAATGATTTTTTTTAATGTGTGTTAAAGGTGGAGTGTATTATCCACATTAATCGGATAGAACAATAGATGAAAACTAATTTTTATTTTATTGTAGTTATATGAAAAATGTATAAAATTATTATATTACACGTATGGTTATATTATTATTTTTTATTTTGATTATCAATCTATTAATTTTATCACTTAATTATTTAAATATTATCAATCTAGTCATTTGTTATTATTATTTAACCAAAATATTGATACATAAGTTAATAAAATTAGTATAATTACACATTTAATCTGTTATTATTATTATAAATTGAGAAATTATAGTAAATAATTATTGATGATAATATCGCTAAAATGTCTGGAGATATGGTCAGCATCCAATCGCAGCAGCATTTCACTTTCCATTATAACTGTAGACAAAAAAATAATTAGCACAAAAAAATAATTAATTAATAAATTTAAATAAATAATAATTTATATAAATATTATTTTAATAAAAAATAATATATATATATATATAATTATATTAATCTAAAATATAATAACTATGTAAAAAAAATACTATCTTAAAAATAAATTTCTTACCACTAATAATAAATTTAAAACTCAAAGATTTAGAGAATTTGAATTATATAAGAGAGAAGAAGATGGTTTTGATGTGAAGAATGAGGGGGTTGAGGGGGTTTATATAGGGGGAGGAGGAGGGGTAGTTGGGGAAAAATCGATGGGCATTAAAGTCATTTAATGAAAGGCGCGTCCCCGGGGATGCGCTTTTCACATGTGTCACCTGAGTCAGCATAAATTCATGGAAAACGCGTCCCCGGGGATGCGCCTTCCGCCATCTCACCACAAAAGGTGCTATTTCGGGAAATATAGGTGAAAGGGTGCTATAATGGGAGATAATCGGTTAAATGGTGTCAGTTTGGTAAAATCACCTTCAGCGAGAGTATTAGCCGTAGAAGCTACACTTTTGAGAGTCTCAAAATAGAGGGAAGTTCTGTTGTGCGACAGTTAAAAAATAATGTGATTGACTAAATAAGTGATCGGTTAAAATTTAGATTGATTATATTATATCATTTAACTGGAAATATCATCAAGTTCAATAACATATAAGGTAGCGTTTATATAATAAAATAGGTATTTAACCGGAAATATTATCAAGTACAATAACATATTAGGTAACGCTTATATAATGTAATAGGCAGCGCTTATATTGACCTATTTTCTAACTAAATCGGTTTATTTATACCGGTAAAATTATAAATTTACCTATTACATTATAATTATCGGTTTCGATGTTTTTGGGATCGATACAATTTTAAATGTATCGACACTTTATGCATGTATCTCGTTGGGCATTCATTCTGGAAAAAAGTATCGAAACATATTTAAAAAGTGTCAATACATTATGTTGACATATCCTCTCATAAAATCGGTATATTTATTCCGGTTACATTTTAAATTTACCTATTACATCATAATTATCAGTTTCGATGTTTTTGAGATCGATACTTTTAATAAATGTATCGGCACTTTATGCGTGCACCTCGTTTGGGCATTCATTTTGGACAATAGGTATCGACACAAATTCCACAAGTGTCGATACATTATGTTTATCTGTTTTGTAATTAACCAGTATATTTATACCGGTTACATTGTTAATTTACCTATTACAGTATAATTATTTGTTTCGATGTTTTTGGGGTTGATACTTTTAGAAAATATATCGACACATCTTTTTACTTATTCTCTCATTAAACCGGTATATTTTACTTATTACATTATAATAATTAGCTTCGATGTTTTTAGGATCCATACTTACAATAAATGTATCGACACATTTTTTTGGAAACTTTATGTTTGGGAACCATATTGGACAAAATGTTAGAAACAAATCTTTGTGTTTATTAATTTTGTCATTAAAAAAGTCTGTTTTTACCACATACAATGTAAATTTACCTATTCCTTTAAAGTTATTGAATTTTGTGGTTATTGTACACCTAAATGTGTCATGCGAATTTAATGTTGTACTCACCCTTCAACTACCACTACCAATACCACATCCTATTGAAAGCACGATTGAAACGTGTTGTTCAATGAACCTTTACTTACATCTCCATCAACTCCTGTTGGGACCACTGAACTTGCACAACAAATTTTTTGCCAAGGATCATATTGATGCAGACAATGTTAAGCCAACTGAGGAATGTCATGAAGTACATAATGTTGATGAATCTGACAGATTGGTTGGTCAGCTCTTCTCTTCACGTGATCAAGCTTGGTACTTTTACAAGGGATTCGTACGGGAACATGGGTTTAGTGCACGTCGGGAAACAACACGGTTTGATGTGGAAAGGAATGTGAAGACACAAGAATTTTGTTGTTCCAAATAAGGGTTTTGAGTATCAAAAGTCAATATTGTTGATCGTCACCAGTCACAAGAACATGATGCAAGGCTAAAGTCGTACTTACAACAACAAATACAAATGATCACTGGGTTATAAGTAAGTCTTATCAGAAACATAATCATGCATTATGCACACCTGCTATGGCACCATTTATGCGTTCTAATAGAGCTGTAAGTAAGGCTGATATCGATGAGGCAAAAACATTGAAAGAGGTCGGTGTTGGCACGTCACAAGTAATGAACTATTTAATGCAGTAGGTAGGGGGCTATCATAATGTTGGATTTATACATAAAGACCTCTACAATGCACTTCAAAGCGGTAAAGCAAAGGAAATTGTCAATGGGGATTTGAATGCGCTTATTGCTTACTTTGATTATAAGAAACATGATGATCCTAAGTTTTTTATGACATACTCGGTAGACGAATCAAGGGCATTGCATAATCTTATCTGGTCGGATTCTACATCGAGATCAGATTACACATGCTTCGGTGATGTAATTGCATTCGACACAATGTACAAAGATAATTTGTATGGTCGACCAATTATGCGTATTGTCGGTGTCAATCATCACCATAACATAATTGTGTTTGCTACTGCCATAATCACAGACGAGACGTCTCAATCTTTCGAGTGGGTGCTACATAATTTTTTAGAAGCCATGATGAATAAATCGCCTATTTCAGTTGTCACCGATGGGGATAGGGCAATGCAGAGGGCTATCAAATCTGTTATCTCTTATGCTAAGCATAGATTATGTTCTTGGCATCTTTCTCGCAATGCACAAGCTAACATTGGTGACTTAAAATTTACAGCATCGTTCTCAAAATGTATGGCTTCATGGTGGACAACCGACGAATTTGATATTCAATGGCGTTCGGTTGTTTTAGAATTCAACGTCGAAAACATCCATGGGTGATTGAGAAAGGAAATACTCGGCACTTATGGGCACAAGCATATCTAACCGGTCATTTCTTTGCCAATATTCGCTCAACACAAAGGTACGAGTCTATGAATGTTTCACTCGCGATTGCACTAAAACACAAGAAGACATATTTAAATGTTGTTCATGCAATTGAAGATAGAATTAGTAGAATGCGTATGAACTAGTTGAAAGCGGATTACTTAAGTTCCTAGACGAAGCCCTTCTAGATCACAAAACTGGTTGACCTTGAAAGCCATGCTGCTGAGATTTATACGTGCGAATCTTTTCGTGCGTTCCAAGATGAACTTCAACGGGAGACATTGTACTGGATTCAGGAAGAGATTCAGTCCTTATCATATAAATGTCAAAATCATATTTTGACAAAGTACAAAGAAAAAATATGACATTTGAAATTAGTTTTGATTATCTTACGAAAACCCTAAATTACTCATATAGAAAATTCGAGACCATCAGACTTCCGTGTCGTCATCAACTTCACGTTTTGAAGCACTTGGATTACGCATATTTGCCTGGGTCTTTGATTCAAAGTAGGTGGACTAAGGTCGCGAAGGCTTATGCACCCAATTTTGTTGACTTGAATGTGCCTCCAGAAGTAATGCAAATGGCAAGGTTCGCTGCTCTACGTGCAACGTCAAGTAGGTTATGCTACATTGCATCAAAGACAGACGCGTCTTTCAAAACCGCAAGAGATGAGATGAAAAGACTAACAGAAGAATTTGAAAACTCGTTTGGTTTGAATGATTTAGTCAACCAGAGCAGTGTAGTAAACAACGTTCGCGACCTTCAACGAAAACAACAAAAGCGAAAAGAAGTACCAAAGCACAAGGTCGAGAAGAAAATTAGGCGATGTGGGTTCTACAACGGTGAGGGACATAACAAACTAACATGTCCTCAAGTAAAGCTTAGTTTGAATACAAGCACACAACCTACATCAAATGATTTTTTCGAAGACGGAATGAAATAACCATTCAGTCCCGCACATGATGACAACAATCTCCATATATCGTAAGTTTCAACATAACTCCTATTGTGTATAAGAAACATGTACAACAACCTATTGCTAACTTTTCTCATCTCATACATAATTACATTCACATACAAAATTATAAATCGTAAACAAAATTATAAATCTTATACAAAATTAACCCTACATTTACATCATCGTTTCCTTTTGTTATTCTTGTGTGTCATGGCAGCTTTTGTCTTCTCATCTCTTAGTTTATTTTGATTGTGGCTTACGAGATCATTTAATATTCGCATAAGATCCCAATCTCCAACAACCTATATTCAAATTGTCAGTACGTTAAGTATTGTAAACCACAACATTCAATCTACGACTTTTAACAATTTAATCGCAAAATAATTTTTAATTCCACTTAAAAAATCACCAGTTTCCCCTATAGAACCGATCGATTCCATTCGCATCATCACATAAATGTCGCAATCATATCTGTTACAAAATTTGAATACCACATATGTCAATTATGAAACCTGCATAAATTAAGCTTTCTATTTATGATAACATCTAATACCCATTCAATTTCTCATTCATCTTATGCTCCAAAAATTTGAAAATTTTCAAGGGGACCTTTCCTAGAGAGCCACATGCTTCTACCCAATTGCGTTTCTTATTATAACTATCTAATATTTTCATATGCATTAAAAAATATGAAGTTGTGATCCAAACAAATTATGCATTATAATTTACATAATTTCATTTCATACATACCAATCTCTTAGCATCATTCACTCTCTGTTTAGATGCTTCAGATGTAAACAGACTATCATATACCGTTGCAACATGTTCTACCATATCCAACACCAACAGATACCAATGTGAATTATGGTAGTTTATCGTGATCATGATCTGCAACAAATTTCACACGTAATTTGACAAAATTCAACATTATATATCCGAAAACATCATTTGCAATTCGTATGGTGTCTTACCTTCTCACAGTCAGTGAATTTCACATAGTTATCCAATATGGGACCCCAAAAGCTCACAATACCCTCAACAGTTACTTTACTGTTGGTCTCCAACGCCTGTTGCTGCAATTATGCGACAATCATTATTAATTGACTGTCTATAACACTACTTTTCAACATTTATTAATTTAACTCACCGCTAAGTGGTATGAAAGGTAGTCAATCCTCCGGAGTGACTTTTTCGCATCGTAGCATACTGTCCAGGCGAGCAAATCAAAAACCTAACAAAATTAATTACACAATCAGAACATATTCAATAGGTTTTAACATTTTGTACTTTCTACTTACCAAACTGCCAACCCATTCCGTAGGCTTCAACGTTGCAACGTCGGATACACTAGCGTATTGATTTCCCATTGAGATTATAGAAAGACTGTATGAATCATTAGGATTAATATCTTGTCATGAAATATTTAAATATCACTCACAAAACAATATATTTCACTTACTCCGATTCTAACCCACTATTCCATAAATAATCACACATTGCAGCTTCGAGCTGATCAATTCCGCTTGGAATATCCGCTTTTTGAACTTACAATTTTGCATACAAATTTTTGTCACAACAACATGATAAAAATCAAATTATGTTTTCTTTTATTCAACTTACCTTCTGCTTCTTCTTCTGGGGTGCAGGACATTCCGAATCCAAATCTACATCTATAACACTCTTAGGTGTATAGATCACATCGACATCATTCATCCTAATTTCCTCCATCTTTTCTTTCTTCATATTTTTTCAGTTCATCGTATTTTTGCTCTACATAGCTCTTCATCTCTTTTATTTTACCCTTCATTTTTCCCCTTCATCCAAGTTTTTCTCAACCACCCCTTCACCCCTTAAGTTCACTCCTCAATTCAACAACCTCCTTGACCACTCCATCAATTTTTTCACCCGTCACCATCTTAGGTTCACTTCTCAACACTTCAACTTCTTTAACCACTTCACCCCTCAACACCTCAAATTCTTTCACCACTCCATCTATTTTTCCTTCCACTTCCCCCTTATGCCTCTCAAGTGTCTCTTCGACTCTTGATTGTCTTTGCAGATTATCAAAAAGGAATTTTTTATATCATCCAATTCAGACATCAAAATGTTTAATTTACTCTGTTTTCCCTCACCGTCATCCCCTGACCATCATCCCCCTACAACCATATCTTATTCCTTCTCCTCTGCCTCCTCTACCTCCTTGCCAATAACCTTCAAAATTAAATTACATTATTAAGACATTGATTATATTCTTAATATTATTTAATTACATTAATTATCCTTTCTTGCTTCCTCGGTCTATCCAACTTCAACTTCGCCACCACTCTAACCACCTCTTCCTTCCCCCATGCACGGATGTGTGCCACTCCGGTTCTTTCATAAGCCGACACACTATCATAGCCTGACCAAAAATCGAATAGTGCAACCTGCATTTATAATAAAATTTATCATTTTATATAATAACTATACTATCATTTTATATAAAAAACAAAAACGTTCTTCAACTCATTTACCTTTAAGATTGCTATGCACGCTTTGAGGTATCTTTGACTTCCATTTTAAAGGTGATTATTGATTCAATCAATCTCGAATGGATATATTCAGCCCAATTGAATTTACCCCATCGCAAATGAGTTTCATATAGTCCTTGTTCATTGACGTATCACCCGTTGGACAAAGAAAGATCCCGACAAGGTACAATAGAACTCGAGCCTTCAGGTCATCCCCCCGTAAGATCCACTCTTGATTTCCTCTTTAAGTTCAACATATGTCACCTTCTACCTCAAACTATATTTGGAGGCAAGTGTTTTCCACTTCTTACTCTTAGAGACTTCTACAACACTTTTGCCTTCATTTCCTACCCCCAAGACGACTGCAGCACATGGGATCCCCAGAGGAAATTAATAATCACCATATTTAGCAATAAATTGTTTGACATCAAATTGCTCCATCAAGGATCGATACAATTGCCTCCGAATAGGTCGATCCTTTACTCCTACCAATAATCCAAACCCCATTTCTTCCAGCACATTCAACTGATCATTCTCCTTAAGATGTTTAATAAATGAATTCACCCTTTTAATGCTGCACATTGTCGACATTTCCTACATTTTTAACAATATATAATGTTATTGTTCTTATATATTTTGTATCAACGTATTTACAAGTTTAATGAATACCTTCTCTTCATGTGCTTTCCTCTATTCTTTGTATTCTTCACTATCCATATTTGACTGTGCGAGATAAGGTTCCTTCTCAGCATCACTCATCGAATTCCATTTCTCCAACACATCATTTATCACCTAATATTAAGCATAAACGTTTCTTAATCAATACATTAACGTTAATAATACTCAATGTCAATTTCAATTTACATACCGAACCGATTTGTTTGCCAGCTTTCTTCATCCTTTGGCATTCGGTCATACTGTTAACATTTAAAATTTTTAATCAATTTAAAGTTCTTAAATACTTTAATCCAATTATCATTTCAACAATAATAACAAAAAGACATTGATAATTACTAGAAGTACATATATCCACCCTTTGGTTGTTTTCGAATCTCGGCCTCAATTTCAAAGTCATCTTCACCACCAACAATTCTAAGATCCTTTGACTTCATTTTTCCTTCATATATCAGTTTAGACAAATCAAATCAAATACTAGTTACATACACTTTATTCAATATACAAATATCGATAACTACTTTTGTAGTAAAACGGTTTCCTTCAAAAGAATTTGAATGGCCACTACAACAAGTATCGACACATTTATACAACCTACAATATCATTTTCTACTTATAATATTATAAACAAGTATCCATATTTATTTTCTACCTATAATATTATATAATCGATCCTAGATCCTTCTTGGCTTCGATTCAAAATCCCCAAACCAAACCCAAAACCCTAATCCCTATTTCCTTCAAACGAATAAGAACACTCAATACTCCAAGTATCAGCACATTTATATAACCTATAATATCATTTTCTACCTATAATATTTAAAAAAAAGTATCGATATTTATATTTTACCTAGAATATCACTTTCTACCTGTAATCGATCCCAATGCTTCTTTACTCCAAAACCCCAAACAACACATAAAAACCCTATTTTCGGTTACTGTAATAATAAAAAACTAGGGTTTGACAACGTACTTTTCGATACGACTGCAGTAACAAACAAACAAACAAACTTCGCTTTAGAAATGCCTTATGAAATGCAACAACAATTACGCTTCGATTTCAAAAACTCATTCATTTTATCTATTTTTCAGAGGAGATTTAGCTATGCCCTTTATATTTTCACATGATATGTTATTTTTATTTAATCGATATAACTACCCAAGTGTCGATACTTTTATGTCAGGTGTCGATACTTTCGATAGGATAATTACCTTTTTCTTTGAAAATATCGATAATTTATTACGCGTACTTATTAAAGTATCGACACTTTTAATATATACAATAGTGCTTTACCGGTTTTGTCATTTCGAGACCGGTTTTGTCATATTTTTACATGTTATATCGTTATGAATCGATACATTGTTATAAAGTATCGACAGTTTATAGGCGCTATTATTGTTTCTCTTTTAAATTCCCAAAGTGTCGATACTTACATTAAAGTATCGACACTTTCAATATATCCGTTAGCGCTTTACCGGTTTTGTCATTTCGAGATCTGTTTTGTCATATTTTTACCTGTTATATCGTTATGGATCGATACATTTTTATAAAGTATCGACACTTTATAGGCGCTATTACTGCTTCTCTTTTAAATTCCCAAAGTGTCGATACTTATATTAAAGTGTCGACACTTTCAATATATCCGGTATCTCTTTACCGGTTTTGTATTTTCGAGACCGGTTTTGTCATATTTTTACCTGTTATATTGTTATGGATCGATACATTTTTATAAAGTATCGACACTTTATAGGCGTTATTACTGCTTCTCTTTTAAATTCCCAAAGTGTCGATACTTATTTCAATCTAATCGATACTTTCAATATATCCGGTAGCGCTTTACCGGTTTTGTCATATTTTTACTTATTATATTGATATGGATCGATACATTTTTTATTTGGATCGACATAAATCGACAAACTAAGTTTTCCAGTTACTAAATTTGTTAATATTTCTTCATGATTTACACCTACTACATTATTATTACTCAACATTTCCGGTAGCTCTAAACCGAATTTGTTAAATATATTTTAATGTATCCGATAACGTCGTATATTAGCCGTATATTAACCCGCCTTTCCTGAGACAACCCCCAAAATAGAACCTTCTATCATATCATCCCAAACCCCAAGTACATAAATAAAACTTGAGTCTTGCGTAATCATAATCTAATTTAAGGGGGTGTTTGGATCCAGGAATATGAGATTCCCATGGGAATGAAATCCACATTCCTATGTTTGGTTGGCCGGGAATCTCATTCCCGATAATGTTTTATTACCAATAGTAGATTTTTTGGGTATATTGTCGGGAATGTCATTACCTCTCTTTTATTAGGTAGTGTTGGATTACCGACATTTTGGACTAAAATGCCCTTAATTTCTTTTTCAAAAATATCATTCTTCTGTCATTGAAAATAAAAATTCTACTAAGGTTAAATTGTAAATTTATCCTTAAACTATATTAGATTTACAAAATAGTCTATAATTAAAATTTTATATGAAGTTCAGGGGTTAAAATAAAATTTTACCCTTTCATTAAACCTTTTTATATTTTCAATTTTGTAAATATATATATATATATATATATATATATATAATTTTATGAATTTAAAATTTTAAAGAAAATATATAAATATTTTCCAACTTGTTAAAAAAATAAATATATAATTAGGACAATTTGGTCAAATATACATTCCAATAATCTTTTATTCCTTTAACCAAACACGGTAATCTTACATTCCTGCTAAATCAACCAAACACAAAATACAATATTCCCAGTAATCCTATTCCCTGATAATCTTACATTCCCACTGGTAATCTTACATTCTGTGAACCAATCGCACCCTAAGATACGAGCATGCATCCATAACGTACAATAGAAACATAAAACATACTCGTAATTAGATATAATACAACATAAATATTACAAACATATATCATCATGCATTCAAGATGATCCATGAAAAATCAATCATACATAATTTAACATTAAAACATAAAGTGTAGAACTAGTTGAGGAAAACATTTCTAGTAGCTAACATTACGAGATAAACATATGTTTTTCATGATCGACAGTATTAGGTCATGGGTGTGGGGACCTACAATAACATAACTTTACATAAGTATTAAAACATGATTCTTAAATGAAAGTAACCACTAATTTAATTAAGGGTAAACTACGCCAATGGTCACTGATATTTGGGTAAGTTTTTGTTTTCACCACTAATGTTTCAAAAGTTACAAATAGGTCACTAACGTTATCGTTTGTGACAAAATGGTCACTGGTCGTTAACAACCGTTAAGAGGCGTGACGAAAAATACAGCTTGACCATTATCTGATGAGGTGGATTGTTGACCGCCATTTTGACCCGCTCTTCTTCTTCTTCAACCCATTCCCCATCTTTTTCTTCACTTTTCTTCTTCTTTTTTTCTTTTCACTTTCTTTCTCTTCACTTTTCTTCATTGTTCATTTAATACCAAAATTTTCGTTCAACATGTTAAAGGTTAATCATGTGATCAGAACTAGCTAAAATCTATTGTGGATTCACCAATGAATGAAATGAGCATTTGGGATACTTTCCCTGCAGTTGTATTCTCTGGCCTCCTTGATTGAAAACTCCAGAATTCCAAATAAAGCATATATCTCATTTGCTTTTGGATGAGATTTATCAGCAACAAAAAACTCGTGTACATGTCCATTTAGTTGTATCCAACTACAACCGGGGACTTTCTTTAGTCATTTCTCTTTATGAAGTCTCCTCATTTTAGCAAATTTGCCCCACTTCCCTGCAGCTGCATACATGTTCGATAGTAAAACATAATTTCTAGCATTTTTAGGTTCTATTGTTAATAGTTTCTAGCTGCAGATTCTGCTAACTTTGTTTCTGAGTGCAGTTTACATGCACTCAACAAGGGCCCCCACACTCGAGTATCAGGTTTGAATGGCATTTCGTTGATAAGTTCTCTCGCTACATCAATACGTCCGGCGCGCCCTCGTAAATCCACCATGCAGGCATAGTGTTCTTGGTTGGGTTGGCAACTATAGATTTCCCTAATCTCCTTAAAAAATACTCGACCTTCTTTAACAAGCCCTGAATTGACACAAACAGTCAGTAGGCTAAGAAAAGTAACTTGATCCAGTTTCAGATTCAACCGTTTCATCTGGTTATACAACTTGAAACATTGTGACCAGTCTCCATGCTTAGCATTAGCACCGATTATCGAATTCCATGTTATGATATCATTGACATCAATTCCCTCTTCATCAAAAAGCTTTCTGGCCAAAACTATGTATCCACATTTCGCATAACCGATAAGAATTGCAGAATTAACCGATGACAACAAATTCAGACCGAGCTTCAATGAGCATCCATGAAAGGCTTTAACTTGTTCTAGGGCCCCTATATTCACACATGCAGGCAAGAAGTTGATAATTATAATGAAATCGGCTTTAACTCCATCTGTTTTCATCCTGGATAAAAGAGAAAGAGCATCATGATTATGGTCATGGTTTACCTGTCCTTTGATCATTGAGCTCCATGAACACACGGTTTTCTCAGCTAAATTTTCAAAAACCTTTCGAGCATAGGTTAAACAATCTCATTCATAATACATATCAATAAAAGAATTATGAACAAACACTTGATAGCCTAAATCGTTTGTCATCACATAAGCACGCATTTGCTTGCCCCACCCAATAGATTTCAACTGTCTGATAGAGGAAATAGCAGGAATAGCAGTAAACATATTAGCACTAATCCCAAAATTTAACAAGCACCTTAAATTATGAACATAGCTCCATTGTTCATTTAATACTAAAATTAAAGTCGTTTCAATTTTCAGCTTTTTGATTCGATGCGAAAGAAGAAAAGTGAAGAGAAAGAAAGTGAAGAAAAATGAAGAGAAAAAAGAAGAAAAGTGAAGAGAAAGATGGGGAATGGGTTGAAGAAGAAGAAGAGCCGATCAAAATGGCGGTCAACGATCCACCTCAAAATAACGGTCGAGCTGTATTTTTCGTCACGCCTCTTAACGGTTGTTAACGGCCAGTGACCATTTTGTCACAAACGATAACATTAGTGACCTATTTGTAACTTTTGAAACATTAGTGATAAAAACAAAAACTTACTCAAACATCAGTGACCATTGGTGTAGTTTACCCTTTAATTAACAATTCTTGCACGTAATTCAAGTCAAATGTACGAAATCAAGTTGAGTTAAATGAGAGTCCTAATGATCTGTCGGAGAGCGAAACGAAGATACTTGATTACGTTCGTAACATAAAATCATCATATAAGTCATTTAGCTCTAGAATATTCCTATCACAAATACAATTTAAAATAATGTGAGATGCAGCTTTAAGATAAGAATTTGGTGAAACTAGTCGTGAAATCAAAATCAAGAAGTGTAAAATTCATGTCAAAAAGTTTAAATCATAAACCGTTAATGGTCAATGGGGTCAATGATTAGTAGTCAACAAGTCAATGATCAAGGGATTCAAGTAAATAAAACTAGTTTGGTCAAATGGGTCAACAGGTCGATCAAATAGGTTCGATCGAATGGTCAACGGGTTGATCAAATAAGTTCGATCAATGTGTTAGTCAACGAGTTGGGTACAAGTCAAACCGGGTCAGGTCTTCAGGTCGGACGATTCAGGTTCGAGTCAGTTTATAAAATCAGTTGAGTTGAGCTTACTCTAACGAATAAGAATAGGCGTTGGAGTAGGCTGATGTAGACAAGCCTATCAGGCAAGTTACCAAAGCGAGCTACAATAAAATGGACTGATCAGTTCGTTGGGCCAACATGATGTTGGTCTAATTTATGACCTTCCTTGATTAGGATTTTATCGTATTCTTAAGACAATTTAGAGTTGCTAGAGGGTTATTGGTAGGGGTGTGTAAAAATATCCGACTCGTTGACCCGACCTGCTGATCTGCCAACCCGAACTTAAAAAAACTGTAATTTTTTTAAAAAATTACCCGGCCGGGTTAGGCCTGGGTCACAAAATTAATTTTTTTTTCCGGGTACCCGGTTTCCGAGTATCTGGTTAGGGTTTTTTTAGGTAAACTACCTATTTGGTCACTTATGTATTATCTAATTTATGTTTTGGTCACTTAATTATTATTTAGGGTAAACTACCTATTTGGTCACTTATATATTATTTTATTTATATTTTGGTCACTTGATTATTATTTAGGGTAAACTACCTATTTGTTCGCTTATATATTATCTAATATAATTCATATATATTTTTATTTAGGGTAAACTACCTATTTGGTCAATTACATATCATCTAATTTATGTTTTGGTCACTTGATTTTTTTTTCTCAAAATTATGTCTAACGTTACATTTTGATTCTGTTTTAGTCACCTATATTTAAAAATGAACAATGATGCTAACATGACATTTTTGTAATTATGTTTAAATGTTGGATTATGTAATTCGAAGTTTCAAACATTTAAATTTATGTATTTTTTAATTAATAATTTAAAAAAAAATCGAATATCCGGGTACCTGCAAAATCTGAATCAAGACATGAGTCGAGAAATCAATTACTCGAATATCCGGTATCCAGATTTTCACACCCCTAGTCGATAATGACATTAGAACTTGAAAGGGACGTGCGTGACACACGATAACCAAGAAAGTAAATGGAAAATTGGAATAAGAAGAAAAAAAAGAGGAAAATAAAAGAAAAAAGAAAATTGAACACTAGCTTACCAGATCTAAAAGGTTTACAGCTTCGGCGAGCGATGGCTCTCGGGTTTTTAAAGAAAATCATAGAAATGGCCTCAGATCCTAGAATCCAAGGTTGGATCTAGAAAGAGTATGATGACACGAGACTTCTGTCATTAAAAACTCTTGCTCAGAGATAAAACAACGACAGAGCACGATGATCGAAGATCATCTCTCACGTCGATCAGGAATCGCATGACATAAGAGAGAACAAAAGAGGAAAACGACATAAATTGGGAAAAAGGGAAATTAGGCTAAAATTTTAACATTTATAGCCTAGCTAATAGATAATTACAAGGCATGTCATCGCACTTTGTAGGATTTTCAAAACATATACTAGGGTTTATTTTATATTCAATTTAGTCGCGACTTTTACAAATTAGCACCAGATTTCAATTTTGTTCAATTTAATCCTCAATGATTGAAATTCTTATTCAATTGGGTTCTTAAACTTTTCATTTAAACCAATTAAGTCCTCTAGAGTTGAAGTTTCACTTAAATTAGTGAAATTATTATCCAAAACTTTTAACTCTGAAATTGGGGCGTGACATCCAAATAGGCGGGGCATGCCTCAAGATTAACTATGCTTATTGTTTTTAAACTTTAATGAGATATTATAGCTCTACGTGATAGATGGAGAGAAAAGAGAGTCATGATGTTTTAGCTCCATTAATAGAGTGAATTGGACTGATGTAGTCTGTTAACTTATATTTCTCTATGTTGGTATTGAACTTGACCCATGAAAATGAGAACTGAAAGGAGAATCATTTATTTGACGTGTAAGTAAACTTATTATGTTTCAAGATCAACAAATGTTCCAATAAATTATTGATGGTGATTAACATTTGAATTGCGTTACATGAGTATGAAAGCATTAGTGTTTTGTCACATGAAAAACAAAAACATAACTGAATACATCATATGATTTGTTCTGAATGTTACAATTTATTAGAAAAAGAATCGTTCTATTTGAAAGAAATAATCGATCTCTTGGCTACCAGAATGAAAATGACTTTTCCCCCAAAAGGATCGATCTATTTACCAAAACGACATACCCATCGGAAAAAAAGGATACATCTATCAAGTTTAAAATCACATAAATCGATATATTTACCAAAACGACATACCCATTTATTAAGCTTTTCATTTAAACCAATAAAGCTTCTAAAGTTGTCTTTTAGTTTATGGTACTTAAATAAGTGATATTTTACATACTAGTCCCCAAATCTTGCAAATAAAATTGGAAACAAATTTCAACTAAAAAAAGCTGAGATTTCCATAGCAGACTTATAATAGACTTAATTTCATTAATAAAATTGATATTTAATTTTCTTAACTAATTATTGTAACTTAAATAGTGTTTTATAAAATGATCCTTAAAATCGATAACATTGCAATTTTGGAGTTTTTTTTTTGAAACTCTATTTAGCTAAAAGTTTGATTAATGCTTGTTTAGGTGTATATTGGTTTATTGGTATGTTTGAATTGTATCTTCAACCATGTTTGTCCGCTTTGATGTATGATCTATGTTGTGAAACTTTTGATTAGGTATGAGTGATAAATAATTTAAAAGGAAAGAATGGAGACATGATTTTTGGTATATTTTATTTTAAGTCACTTTGCTGTAGGGGTGAGCATTCGATCGAGTCAAGTCAAAAAAATTCGAGTTATTTAAGTTGACGAATCATATTTTGTGACTCGAACTTTACTTCAAAACTTTTTCAAGTCAAGTCGAGTTTAAGAAACTTGAGTCAAGTTATTCGAGTTTCTATACAAATTTTATAATAATTATTTATAGTATTACGGTAAGGATTGATTCTAGTTTTTTTATTTTCTCTAACCATATAAGATATATATATATATATATATATATTTCTTCATATTCTTTAAACAATATAATGTTATTTAATATATCAAATACAATCTAAAATTATAAAATATATTTATAATATTATATTTTAAAGAAGATATTTTGAGAGTAAAGTATTGATGAGAGTATAAAAGAGTGTAAAGAAAGAATTTGTAAACAATTGCAATCAAAAGACCACATTGAGTAAAATGCAAAGTTAAGGACTAAATAAAAAAGAGTATAGTTTTAGTAAAAAAAATAAGAATTAAAAGTTACATAGATATTCTTTTGTGATACAGGACAATGTTGTTCAAATTTGATAAAAATTGAACTTAAAATGAAGGATGAATTGAAGAAATAAAGAAATCACGAAAAGTTGAGGGACTAAATTAAAAAAAATAAAAATGTTATCAAAAAGAGGAATTGAAAGTACATATGTATTCTATGATGGTTTAAGAGAATGCGGTTTAAATTTGGTAAAAATGAACTTAAAATGAATGAGGAATTGAAGAAATAAGGAAATTAGCGACTAAATCACAAAACTATCAAACTAGTCAGTCAAATTTTGGTTTTTCGAGAAATTCGAAATTTCTAAATTTCAACTCGACTTGAACTCGAAAACCGAATCAATAATTCAGTTGTCTCGAATAACTCAAAATTGATTTTCTTTTTTGATATTTTGTGTCGAATCGAGTTTTATTTATTCATACTTTGACGATTAATGTGACATTTGATATCAAATTATTTTAGATGTCATTAATTAATGATTGGTAGTTTCCAAGAAATTAATGTACGCAATTCAAAATTTAATGTATATTGATAAAATAATGAACCGCTGGCTTTAATTAAGTTTTGAATATATTATTAAGTTATTTAATTTATGAATTTCGTTATGATTAAAATAAAGGTGTCTGTAAGTTATGATCCGAGTAATAATAATTTTTAAATAATAATTTTATCTGTGTATTTTTCATAACTATTTGATTAGATTATAATATTGAAATTGACTATTTGCTTGTTGAAATTGTTGTGGTGTATGTGTCTATCTACTTTTGATGCTAGACCTGTGTTATTGTAATATTTTTTTTGAAATAGCCTTAATCTTTTATTTAAATATGATATGAAGTTTAAATTTTGAATTGTTTACATTTTAGTCCTTAGATAAACATGTTCAATTAAATCCTTAAATGATGTTCGATTAATCTAAAATTTGACATATAATTAACTAAAGATTAATAAGGGGGATAAATTCCATCTTAATCATTCACATCTCACTACATGATTTATGTCATGTTTAAACATAACCTTTATAATTGTCTGATTAAAGACAATGTTTGATTATGTCAAAACATAACAATCATCATGTTGAAAACTGTAGTAACTTCAGGTCTAAGAATTTAATGACATAACTGTTTGAAATTAGTATATAACATAATCCATGTATTAATCTCAAAATAAGTCAATCCAATATTTGTTATCAACAAATACATGTGAAATTGATTTTAATATTCATTCACATATTCATCTCATGAATATCTATCAAATTTCATACCAATTTTATTTTACTATTGTTCCTACAATAATAATCTATTAGAGATATTTAGAATAATTGACAATATTATTCAAAGATATTAATAATAAAATTACACGCAAATAATAATAATAAAACCAATGATCAAAATATCATATCCATACAATATGCCTAAGGCACTAATTCTAACATAATGGAATAGTCAATTTGATGTTTACTGTTTGAAATCAAGTTTTTGAATTATTTACATTTTAGTCCCTATATAAGCATGTTGAATTAGATTCTTAAATGATGTCTGATTAATTTAAAATCTGACATGTAAGTAATTAAATATTAATAATAAAAATTGGTATGATTAATTACGAATAATTCAATGAAATTATAAAGGTATGTAAAAGGACTATTTTAACATTGAGGAATACGGGAAAATTATGATGCATGTTGTTAAATGTTGAATGAAGTATGATTGATTGTTTATTTCCGCTGCTATAAATTGTACGATGTTTGCTTAAGTTCAAATCGTATCTGCTTAGTATGGATGATTGAAATCCGTTTCGTCTGGTTCGCTTTGGAATTTAATATACACTCATAATACTCGGATCATCCGACATCGTCGAATATAGGGTGTTACAAGTATGCTTTCTGTTGACATCTCTATCTGTATGATTTCCTTCAACAATACAAACCTACATACATGAAGTTGATTGTTTTTGTTTCTTATTGCGGAACCAGCTTCAATTTTTGCATACCGCCATGAATCAAGCCAATGTACATGATGGACACTTCCGGCATCACCCAAACTCGCTTGCAAAGCAGATGGACGAGTCGAGCTCAAACAACTCCTTGGAAACTATTCAAACAACCTGTCTACCATAGTTGGCTCAAACAATTTAATAGGACCACTGCTTCGGGTACACTCCATCTTAGTGGTTCTGATAGTGGCAAGGTCCATTACTTCAATCATGGTGCTTTAACTAACAGCACTTACGGAAATTCACTTTAACTTGAGTGAAACAACCATGGCAACAACAAAGCAGAAGAAAACCCTCTTTAAAGAATTTTCACAGCACCAACACATTTGGATGGCTTATGTCGCAGCTAATTGCTAAGAAAAAAGAGTTATCTTTTGTCTTTGTTTTCTTCTACTTTTCAGTCTGTTTGCATTGAATCTTTTGTTCACAGAGCTAGCTTCGAAATCAATTCACAATCAGAAAATGAGTTCAGATGATGGAAACCAGTACCATCACCACCATCATCATTCCGATCCAGAGGTTTTAGGGACCGATAAAGTGCACCATAGCGTTCCACTCAGTGGGTCTTTGAACAAAAGGGTGGGAAGAAAAAGTGCCCGGTTCAACGTCCCTGGCTCAAGTTCTTCCAAAGATGATGGCTATGTTGAGATTACCCTGGATATTGGTGATGATTCCGTGGCGGTGCACAGTCTAAAGGCAGCAAATGGAGGTGATTTGCAAGACAACCCCGAGCTAACTTTGCTGGCCAAAGGTCTTGAGAAGAAATCTACAGTTGGTTCATCGATGGTGAGGAATGCTTCAGCGAAGGTTAGGCAAGTGGGGCATGAACTGATGCGCTTAACATCCTTCTCCAAGAAGCCTGCTCGGTTTGATAGGACTAGGTCTGCAACAGCTCATGCTCTAAAGGGGCTTAAGTTCATAAGCAAGACTGATGGAGGACATGGATGGGCTGCTGTGGAGAAGCGGTTTGATGATATTTCTGCTTCTAACAGTGGAGTTTTGCCTCGTTCATGGTTTGGTGAATGCATAGGTAGGGGTTTTGGAGTAAATAGATGCAGATTAGTTTCAGTCCTGTGACGATTTTTGTGACTCAAATATAACTGCAGGAATGGAGTCCAAGGAATTTGCAGGGCAGTTGTTTGATGCTCTTGCTCGAAAACGAAACCTTCAATGTGATTCGATTGATAAGGCTCACCTCAAAGAGTTTTGGGATCAGATCTCGAATCAAAGCTTCGATGCAAGGCTTCAAACTTTCTTCGACATGTAAAATTTACTAATTGTGCATTTCTTTTTCTTAACCCTTTTTTTCTTGGATTAAATGTTTATCAACAGATGAACCATACACCTTGAATTGCAGGGTGGATAAAGATGCTGATGGAAGAATCACTGAAGATGAAGTTAAAGAAGTATGGGATCTTAATTGAAGTAAACCAAGAAAGGTGACCATATTATTTACTTCTCACTGTTGATTTACTTTTACAGATCATCAGCCTCAGTGCCTCTGCAAACAAGCTCTCGAACATCCAGAAACAAGCCGAGGAATATGCAGCCTTGATCATGGAAGAATTAGACCCAGACAACCTAGGATACATCATGGTAAGTTCAAGCACTTCTTTCATTTTTGTTGCTGGTTATGTTCCTCTTACTCCATTTCATTCTTCAAGCAGATAAACAATCTGGAAATGCTTCTGTTACAAGGACCACAGCAATCTGTAAGAGGAGAAAGCCAGAACCTTAGCCAAATGCTAAGCCAGAAGCTTAAGACTACATATGACCAGAATCCGGTGAGCAGTTTGTACCGGGCCACCATGTATTTCTTGCTTGATAACTGGCAGAGGGTGTGGGTGATGGCTCTCTGGATTGGGGCCATGTGTGGCCTATTTACATTCAAATATATCGAGTATCGACGGAGAGAAGACGTGTTTAAAGTAATGGGGCATTGTGTTTGCTTCGCCAAAGGTGCTGCCGAGACACTTAAATTGAACATGGCTCTGATATTGCTACCAGTCTGTCGTAATACCATAACCTGGTTAAGGAATAAGACAAAGTTAGGAGCTGCTGTTCCCTTCGATGACAACCTCAACTTTCATAAGGTAAAAACGAACTAGTTAAGGATCGAATGAATGCGAAATGGGGTACATTTGAATGTTTTTTCATTACAGGTGATTGCAGCTGGGATTTCAATTGGGGTTGGCATACATGGGATTTCTCATTTGGCATGTGATTTCCCCAGACTGCTTTATGCCACACCGGATGAGTACGAACCGATGGAAAAATATTTTGGAGAACAAGCCAAGAGCTACTGGCATTTTGTGAAGCATATTGAAGGGGTAACTGGGATTGTAATGGTGGTTTTAATGGCCATTTCTTTCACGTTAGCTATGCATTGGTTTCGACGGGGGAAGATGAGACTACCAAAGCCTCTAAACAAGCTCACTGGCTTCAATGCCTTCTGGTATTCTCACCATCTATTTTCATTGTTTACACTCTGCTCATTGTCCATGGAATCAAGCTCTTCTTGACCAAGAAATGGTACAAGAAAACGGTAAGCGACGAATATAATCGTTTCCGATTCCAGACATTCGGTATACATGGGAAACTTACTTTTCTTAGGAAATGACAGACTTGGATGTACTTGGCAATTCCTGTTTTCCTTTATTTATGTGAAAGATTGACGAGATCACTTAGATCAAGCATCAAAGCTGTTAAAATACAGAAGGTAAGCAATTTGCCATCATTATATATAATCCAATGTGTTTAAATTATGCAGTTGGTTATGCATTTACTCTTAAGTTTCGAGTTTGAACTCCGGTATCACCTTTACAATTTGATCCTTGAAAATTTCATAGGTTGCCGTTTATCCTGGAAATGTATTAGCACTTCACATGTCAAGGCCCCATGGATTTAGATACAAGAGTGGACAGTACATGTTTGTTAATTGCTCTGCAGTGTCTCCATTTGAATGGTAAAACCCTGCTTAGCCTTCAAAAACCTGTAATTGTATCGACTCGAACCCGAGTAACGATTTTTCTTTTTCACATGGAAACAGGCATCCATTTTCTATTACTTCTGCACCAGGAGATGACTATCTCAGTGTTCATATTAGGACACTTGGTGATTGGACTCGGCAACTCAGGACTGTTTTTTCCGAGGTAACTCGTCATACCATTAGATTAGGTAACTCAGGCTGCGGAGATTTACATTTAATTTGCTCTTCCAGGTGTGTCAACAACCTACTAATGGGAAAAGTGGTCTTCTAAGAGCCGAGCGCTTGAAGGGAAATAATAACCCAAAGTAAGTCATCATTAATATTATAGAAAACTGATAACCGTTTAGATTTTTCTTATTCTATTAACAATACACATACATCTTATAGGCTCGAATCTGAATACTCTAGATAGAACAATAATATTATCTTTTATCTCCGAGCTGCTCAATGAGTTCATGCTAAAATTAAGATGACAACCTCTTGTCGGATAGTACAAAAAAGTCGAGTTAAATTGATGAAAGTTAGGCACATAATTCACCGTCCCCATCAGAAAGCAGCTGGTCCACCATTGCATAATGCTAGATATTTTACAGCATCAACCCTTATCTTCTCTGATTTCGTATTATATATATATATATATATATATATATATATATATATATATATATGGAGTGGTGTACATGGTTGGTGCCCATTGCCTGCTGTAGAAATGTCATTTTTCTTTCTTTTTCATCTCTCCTTGAAATATGGTACCATGTACTGTCCTTACCTATGTAGCCTACCACTCCATATATATATAAAAGCAAGAAGACAGAAAAAACGACATCAAGATGTTGAAAATATGCAGCAATTTATCTCCGGAATACTATTTTATGGCTGCCAGGCAATAAAACATGGGTTGGTTAGATATTTACAAACAATAATTTCAAATGTTGTGACTCATGAACTAAATTATTTACATTAGATAGAGGCCTAGAATTAGAACAATAATGTTCACAAACTTCCCTCGATGGAAAGTGGATGAAGCAAAGTTAGAGGTGAAAATCGGGTCATTTGGATCGGTTTCGGATCAGATCATTTCGGGTTTAGGCTGTTTCGGTTTAGATTCGATTCGGATTAGATCTAATTTGGTTCTAGTGTAATTCAGGAATATGAAAATTCATTTCGGGTCGGTCAATAATGAATCAATCGATTTCAGTTCGAGTCGATCATTAGATTTTTGGGCCAATTCGGATCAATTTCAATTTGGGTTAACCTTTAGATTTGGGTCAACCTTTAAATTTTCAGGTAAACCGTTGTTGCTCTTTGTTGTCATAACTTTTGGTGTTACTCTTTATTACTTATAATTCAAGAATTTTATGTGAATATATATTATCACATCCTAAATCCAGAGTTAGACATTTTAGTTTTAATCAATCGAATCAATAAATCTTTAAAATCAAGAATTTTATAGGAATATATGTTTTATTTTCAATATTTTAACTGAGGAAAAATTATATTGAACCATTAAACTATTTCTAGAAGTGATGGTTAACTAGCATATAATATAAGATGAGAATAAAACATTAACTAGTAGTATAATATAAAACGAAAATAAAACATATATCATTTTATTATTTATCAATACTAAAAATAGATAATAATAAATAAATAAACAAATGATTCATTCACGTAGACTCAATTATCAGGTTAAAATTGGGTTGAAATTTGGTTCGAATCAGCTATGGTAATCTAAATTCGGGTTGCTTTCGGTTCTCTTTTTTCGGTTTGGGTTAATTTCGGTTCGAGTTACTTTCGGTCCAACTAAAATTCAGGTCGGCTTTTTGTTCAATTAGGCTTATTTTGGGTTTTGGATCAATTTTGGGTCATCCTGTTCGGATATATATAAGTCTTGGATCAGGTAAATTGATTCGGGTAATCAGGTACGATTCAAATTTGTCAAGTCTAACCAAACAATAGAAAGAAAGGTGGAAAAAATGTCATTTTCATGTTTAGTTGCTGATTCCTTTGTACATAATTTTTTTTAATAATCTGACATAATTGTAAGATAATCTTCGTTCAGAATCAATGCACATCATCCTATAGACGTAACTTCTCAACTCCGGATCCTCTAAAAAAATTCTCTTTTTTTTCAGTTCACCTGACAAATAATGTATTAACAATAGATTCTCCAATGTTGTTTGATTGATGAATGGAACAGTTTCCCACTAGTCCTAATTGATGGCCCCTATGGCGCCCCAGCACAAGAATACAAGAAATATGAAGTGGTTTTGTTAGTGGGTTTGGGGATTGGAGCAACCCCCATGATAAGCATTGTCAAAGACATTGTAAACAACATCAAATCCATGACTGATGAAGAAGAACAAGTGATTGCCATGCATACCAATACGAGTTCTCCACCAAATTCGAAAAGAAGAGAGAACTTCAAGACGAAGAGGGCATACATACATGGGTCATCAAGGCTCTCATCATCTGATGCTCATCAAGTGCTCTCCATACCATGCTTCAGTCTCTCAACCATGCTAAAAATGGAGTCGATGTCGTCTCCGGTACCCGTGTGAAATCGCATTTTGCCAAGCCGAATTGGCGCACCGTCTACAAACACATTGCTGTTAATCACAACAATGCTCGAGTTGGTACGTAGTACTACACCGAATTAACAGTTTTTAAACACAAATGTAACATGAACACCAGACGGATATAAAATGATATAATTTTAATATGGCAGGTGTGTTTTATTGTGGGGCACCGGCGCTGACGAAGGAGCTACGCCAGCTAGCGTCAGATTTCTCTCACAAGACCTCCACCAAGTTTGATTTCCATAAGGAGAATTTTTAATCCAACTTTGGGATACTTGTGTACAAGCTTGATCCCACTTTCGTTTTAGTTGTATGAAGTACTGTGGACCTGTGGTCCACTTTCCTTGCCCACTTGTAACATATTTTTATTATGGGTAAATTATTAAAATAATCACTAAGCTATACAGTTGATTTTATTTTGACCACCAAACAAGAAAATCAATTAGGCCACTCAAGTATCAAAATGTTATCAATCTAGCCACCAGTTATTAACAATTAATGGAATTGTTGACGTAGCAGTTAAAGAATTATATAAATATATATTGGGTGAAGAACAAAAATAGTCCCCTTATTATAGAGCGTTGTTTTTTTTAGTCTCCCAACTATTAAAAGTTACAAAATGGTCCTCCGACTATAGGGTGTTGATTTGTTGAGTTCCTCAACTATTAAAAGTTACAAAATCATCCCCCGATCATTATGTTTCAAACTTGTCATTTTCCGTTAAAAAATTAACGGTAGTCTAAGTTGGACGTTAACATGCTGTTGAGATATGATAGTCGTTTGAGATTATAAGATTAGATTTTATCATGTCTCTATCAGCAAGTTAACATCAAGCTCAGATTGCCATCAATTTTTTAATGGAAAAGGACAAGTTTGGAACATATGAATAGTTGGGTGACTATTTTGTAACTTTTGATAGTCGTGGGACTCAAGAAAGCAACACCTTATAGTTGGAGGACCATGTTGTAATTTTTAATAGTCAGAAGACTCAATAAAACTGCACCCTATAGTCAGGATACCATTTATATACTTTACCCTTATAAATTTAATCTTTATTACCTACATATCCTATCAATTTGGTCTTAATTTTAGTGCACACTTCTGTTCTATTTAACTTTCAACGATAAGATGTAATTTAAGATATATAATAGATGTAGTCAATTAGGTTCAAGTCTCCCATATGTCTTAGTTCAGTGGTTGGACGTGCGCTTAGTTTCCCAAAGCACCCAAGTTTGATTTTTCATTTTATTATTATTGTGTCAACATATGATTGGAGGACTAAATTTATTTAATTAAACTAAAATTAGGATAAATTCGATAAAATATATAATTAATTAGGATTAAATATGTAATTATATAGAAAATAACTATCATGTCAATATTTATGTTATTTTTAACAGTTGGTAGCTTGATTGATAGCATTTTAATAATTGAGTGGATTAATTTAAAAAAAATAGTTTGATGGTCAAAATAGCATCGACTTTATAGTTTAGTGATTATTTGAGTAGTTTTCCATTTTATTATATATCAAAGGTTTTTTTTTGTTTTTCACCAAAAGCATCAATAGAAAATTGGTGAAGAATGTGAGGGAAACATACCATGATTGAGATTTAGAAAGCGATTCTCTTGTTTAAAATAATCACAAATTGTGATAAATTGTAAAGGTGGTAATTGAGTTTTTTGGATCGATTTTGAGTTGGGTCATTTTGGATCGAGTCATTTTGTGTCTCTATTATTTCAATTTAGATTCGGTTTAGGTCAGATCGGATCTGATTTGAGTTTAGTTCGAATATAAAAAATTTAGTTTAGGTCGAGTCAAAATCAAATCGATTGATTTTTGGGTCTGATTAATATCAAATTAGTTGACTTTGAATCGTGTCAATATCAAATTAGTTGATTTTGGTTCGGGTCAACCATTATATTTTCAGTCAATTTGGATCGATTTCAATTCGGGTCAACCATTGTTACTTTTTGTCGTCGTAACTTTCCGTTCTTCTCTTTATTACTTATAATTCAAGAATTTTATGTGAATATATGTTGTCACGTCCTAAATTCAGAGCTTGAAGTTTTAGTTTTAATCAATCGAATCAACAAATCTTTAAAATCAAGAATTTTATGTGAATATATAATTCACCTTTCAAATTCAGTGCTAGAAGTTGTTTCACCAGATATAGAGATGATTTTTTAACTAAGGAAAGATTATATTAAACAATTAAACCATTAATAGAAGTGATGGTTAACTAGTAGTATAATATAAAAAAAAAAAGTACATCATTTTACTATTTATCAATGCTAAAAATAGATAATAATAATAAATAAATAAATTATTCATTCATTTAGACTCAATTATCGAGTTAAAAACGGGTCGAAGTTTAGTTCGGATCGAATTGGATAATATGATATTGTCTTATGGTGACAGATCGGCATCGTAAATGATTGTTGCGTACACTCTGATAGTTGAATGAGTTTTAAATTTTGTTATCATTCGTAAAACCTTCAAATTGGACTAGTAGTCTAAAGAATCTCTACACTAAAAGTTTTACCAAGGGATCCGTTATTTAATATATGCCTTTTAGTTATATGTATATCAATTTTATTAGACTTTGACAGATAACTTTTAAATTTAGATGGAGCTACTCTACATCTTTATAAATAGTTTGGTGGTACTAATGTAACACCCCAACCCGTATCCGACCCGGATACGAATCCTAAATGTCACATTAACATTTCAAAACATTTACTTGTGCAAAATAGTGAATAATTTTAAACTTTCACTAAATAAAACTAAATAATTTACATAAAGTTATTCAAAACGGTTTATAAAACTTATTAGAACAAAAACAGTTTAAACCTTCAGTTACATGCCAACACTATTTATTATAAGAAAGAGAACCTACTATAAAATTTCTTCTGATATGATCTCGAATAAAACTATGCTGTCTCAGATGTCTATCCTTGCTTTTCCAACTTCTTTGATCCTACGTGTGAAACAATCACACACTAAATCTTTGACTTAGTGAGGCATATAAAGCATATAATAGAAACCATAAAAAAATTCATATAACAAAATGAATACATGCACATATGCCATCATTATCAACATCAACATCATTATCATGATCTCTATCTTTATTATTAACCCATTTAAAACATGTAATCTTGTACTTAACCTTTGTAACATGTTATCTTGTACTTAACATTTGTAACATACCATATAATACATGTCACCAAGCAATAACACAGTATCACATATAAATCTTATAATATATTTCATATAACAAAGCATATACATCACATGCAATATATTTATGTTATCTCTTTAATAGCTCATGTACTAGCCCATGTACACTTGTGAGAACTAAAGATATGTGAGTGCATTGAGGTTGTGCACAAATGCTATCACCACAGCTCGTATAAAGTCCTACCAGGGGCATGTAAAATTGTCCCAAAGGACCTCGTATATGTCCCGAAGGACCACATAGAACCCTCGACTCTTAGCATGCCAACTATACCCTAAGCTCTCATATCACATACTATGGGCTTTACCATATAGACATATAATCTCATAACTTATTACCATGTAGCTTGTATAACAATCTTGTATGATCTCATAGATCCTTGTTATATAACCCATATCACATAGGTTCATATCATATAACATATATCATATGTGCATGTAATCATGTAGATCGTATCATATAGCTTATATCATTTCTCACGTAATCATTTAGTTCATTTTCACATATCTTGTCACATATTAATGTATTCACACCAATCATGATCACATAGAATAACATGTGACACATATTCCAATTTTCATGTACTCATGAATACATAAGAATCATATCAATCATATGCTTGTATTTATGAAATCATGCATTCAAATATGGGAAATAGACTTATCGAAAATCCTACCCAATGATGTATAAAACATCTATGTATAATGTTATGCATGCATTACAAATCAAATAACATTTTAGGAGTCACTTTTTACCATAGTAACTCCGTCACTGGCTCATCGCAAGCCAATGTTTGTTCTATAACATAATTATAAACTAAATTTGCACTCACCTTGACACTTTATATATCCAAAAGATGTTCCTCACTATAATCCACAACAACCCTTTTATACTTGACTTGTCTTAGTCATAAATCAATCACGATTTGTACAAATCACAATTTCATAACAATGGATATGTTAGTATTGTACTAACATAAACACATCTCCAAAACAAAATCCATAATATACTTGAAACTCAATTTCTATCAAAATACTTAACACTTAATAATTCCTTTTAACATTGGCACCAACTTTTCCAATTTACACAAAATGGTCATTCACCATTTTATCACTTAAATTTTAATACCAAAAATTCTAGTACTGAAATTATTACCAACCAATTACTTTTACAAAGGTACAATTACATTTAAGCACCCCAACTATGTAAATGTTGCAATTAAATCTCCAATCTTTTCAAGCTTCCAAGATGGTCATATTTCACTTCTAAACGCTCATTTCAATTCCAAAATAGTAATTTCCAACATAGTACATCAACTATTAAAAAATTATACAATCATTCACAACTTTTCCAAAATTTCCAAATTGGTCCCCTAACTTTTCAAAAATTATAGAATGGTCCCCAAATTTTCTAAGGCTTATAGAATACTTCCTACATCATTTCCAGACCTTATATAATTTTTCCATAATTTTTCTCACTCAAATACATCATGGCTGAATACTTTATCCTTTAAAACTATGTTTTCATGATTTTGCTTGATTTTGATTCGATTCAAGCATGAAATCAACTTCCTATCAACCTTACAACATCTATACAATCAACTTCCTATCATTGGTACCAAATGATAGCGTTTTTTTGCGTAGAATAATTTTCTATTTCACGGCATAACTCAAAATCCAAAGAAAATTGCTCAAAAATGGAAAGCAAATATTTTTCCTTACTTCCAAACGAACTCATGGCAAAAGGAGGAGCTGATGAACAACTTAGCATGATATCATGCATATCTACCTTTAATTTAACTTTAATGAATTTTAAATTCATTAAATTGGGAAAAATACCAATTTACCCTTAATGAAACTTCATAATCACCTTTAATTTGCACATTTACATCATACATTGATCATCACATGCAATAAATTTTTTCCCTTCTCGTGAGGATGCATTTATAATCTTTTTTGAGAAACTAATTTTGTCTTTCTCAAGATTGCTCATCTAAGAGCATCAATATTTCTTTCTTAAGACTGTTTTTCTCAAAGGCCATTTTTCTCCTCTCATGAGGACATCATCTAATTCTCATACTTCAAGATCTTTTTCTCCTCTCATGAGGATAAATTCAAATGGTCATTTTATCAAAATAAAGATAAAATCAAATACATGAAATAAACTTCATCTTGACATCCATAAAAACATTCAAGATAGTCATTCATAAATGCATCATTTTTCAGGAAAGAAAAGTTTGATGATGACTAGACGTCCTCAACACGAAGGAACAACGTCATTCACAAATTTAACGTCCTAAAGTGAAGGATAAGATCTTCCAAAGGTGACTATATCTCCTCAACAAGAAGGAGAAATGTCATCATTGGATTTGCCATCGAGCAACGATTAACTCTCCTCAGCACGAAGGAGCAATATCGCTTTCAAAGACAAATTATCTCCAGATAACTAGACTTCCTCAGCAAGAAGGAACAATGCCGTCTCAAGACTCAAAATGACTAGTCGTCCTCATTGAGAAGGAACCATGTCAAATTGAGCCATCAAAATACAACCAGATATCCTCAACGTGAATGAATGGTGTCGTTTTCAGATTTCCCGAGAGAATGAAGTATTAAAGCAACTAGATCTCCTCAACATGCAGGAGCAGACTATTTGTCACCTTTGAGATTGTTTCTCTCGAAACAAAGTTTAGTCTCGCTTGAGACTGTTTCCCTTGAAGCCCAAATTTTGGAGTTGTTTCACTTGAAACAAAGTCGATCTCACTTGAGATCATTTTTCTCAATACAAATTTTGTCTCACTTTAGACAGTTTTCCTCAAGACATGAACACTTGAGAATGTTTTTCTTAAAATCAAATTTCGTCTTACTTGAGACATTATTCCTTAAGACACTAGCATTTGAGATTGTTTTTCTTCATCTCGCTTGAGATAATTTTCCCTTGAAACGTAAATTTTGAAATTGCTTCACTCGAAACAAAATTTTATCTCACCTGAGATAGCTTCTCTGGAAGCAAATTTCTTTCCACTCATTTATTTTCACTAAAATATTGAATATTTGACAGGAATTCTAAGAGATAGCAAATAATTTCATTCCATAAACCCATGTTGAAGAAGAAGATTTCATTTTCAAGTTAATCATGGGTAACCATGAGTAGATCTCCTCAACGAGATGGAGTAATGTCATCATTATATTTGACACCAAGTAACAATTAGCTTTCCTCAGCATGAAGGAGAAACTTCTTTTTCAAAGTAAAACTATTTTTAGACAATTAGAGTTCCTCAGCAAGAAGGAACAACATTGTCTTCAGATTCACAATATTTCAAGAACAACTAGTTTTCCTCACCAAAAAGGAACCATGTCGAATCAAACGGTCAAAATAGGGCTAGACGTCCTCAACACGGCTAGACGTCCTTAACACGAAGGAACACTATCGTCCACCAAACAGATCTCCTTAACGGAAGGATCAGTGTCATCCTAGACAATCAAATTTCCTTAACGCAAAGGAACCGTGTTGTCTCCAAATTATCTCCAAATACGGCTAGACGTCCTCAACACGAAGGAATAATGTAGTCAACCGACCAGATCTCCTCAATAAGAAGGAATATCATCAAATGAAAGCGGCCAGAACTCTTCAACATGGATGAGTAGTGTCGTCTTCAACACCATATTACCTTCGGATTGACTCTGTAGCACCCCAACCCGTATCCGACCTGGATACGAGTCCGAGTTGTCACATTGACTTTCTAAAATATTTACTATTAAAAGATAGTTGAAAATTTTAAACTTTTATTTGTATAAAAATGGTGGAACCCTTGATCAAAAGTAAATAAATAGAATTCAACTTAATTTGAAAATAGAAACTCAATAATTTGCATAAATATAATATTGTATGTTTTAAAAAAATGATCAGAGCATATGCAGTTCAAACCTTTAATTACACGCTAACACATTTAGTATAACAAAATAACATACTGTATAAATCACTTCTGATATGATCTTCTGGTAGATATATGTTATCTTGATTGATCCTAGCCTTGTTCTTCATGATTCTTTGTACCTACGTATGAAACACTCACACGCTAAGTCGTTGACTTAGTGAGGCATATAAAGTGTATAATAAAACATTAAAACACTTAATCATATTGTAAGCTTTTCATAAAATCATATAAAGAAACCATAGAGCACATTATAAAACAAAAGCATACATGCATATATATATATATATCATGCACTATTCATTTAGATTATTTCCTTTAATAGCCATTGGTACATCATTGAGAACTTAAGGTATGTGAGTGCATTGAGGTTGTGCACTAATACTGTCACCACAGCTCGTATAAATTGCACGCACCGAAGTGCCGCGTAGAATATGCACTGAAGTGCCACGTAAAAATGTCCCGAAGGACCACATAGATATGTCCTGAAGGACCGCGTAGAAATGTCTCGAAGGACTGCGTAGAACCCTCGACTCTTGGCATGTCAATTACAACTTTAGCTCTCATATCACATACTTTTGGGCTTTACAATTTATACCATTTCACATAGCTTATATCACATAGACAAATAATCACATAGATTATATCACATAGCTTATATCACATTTTCATATAATCACGTAGTTCAATATCACATAAATTGTATCACATTTTCATATAATCACATAGATCATGTCAAATATAATGAAATATAAACAATGCATGTTCACGTAGTAAAAAAAATCAAAACTATGCTTATATTCATGACATATCATCATATTATTTCATGAATTTTCAAACATTGTTTTAAATCAATTATAGGAAATATATTCATCGCAAGTCTTCTTTCCATAAGACAATATATATATATAGTAGTATGCACTCACTTAGTCAAAGCACAATCTTTATCTCTCTCTTGATCGATCTTATATTGTTGATTAGTCCAGAGCTCGTCTTCGCTCGATATCTACACAAATATACGATCGATATGAATATCAGAATTCATATTACTATTAATCCATCCTTAATAACTTAAGCTAAACAAAACACTTAATTCAAAATTTCAATTTGAATAGTATCGATACCCTAGTCCTAGTACTGATACTTCCTCATTATGGTATCGATATTATACTTCAGTATCGATACCATTTCTACATTCTGGAATTCGTCTCTAAAAATGGTACCGATACTTATACATTGGTATCGATACCCTTGGTATCGATGCTACTTCTTCGATATCGATACTATACTATTGATGCATACAATTTCACCTTATGGTATCGATATTATTGTTCTAGTATCGATACCCAAACCCATATCTTACCTATTTTTGCTTTGGAGTATCGGTACTGGATGAACAGTACCGATACCTCTTGCCCAGAACTTAATCATTACAACCCAAAAATTTACCAAAACTTACTTAAATCTCACTCTTTAACTCCTTCCATACTTTTAAACTCAACTATAATTACCAAAACCAAATTGCATCACTTTACTACACCTAAACATCCAAAACCCCATTAGAACATTTAAAACTAAAAATCATACCATTTAATGCACACATCCCAAATCCTTTTTCCAACACTTTAATCTTCTTATTCTAACTCATGAAAAGTCATATATGACTTCAAAATTCATTTACTAATCCTTTCTCATAAATTCTCTTAAAAACCCTTTTTACTTATTGCCTTTAATTCACACATCTCATAGTTTTGATCAATCTTAAGCTTTTCTTAATCTTATATAACCACTAAAGACTAAAAACCAACTTAAAAATGAAAGGAATAATCAAATTAAGACAAACTCACCTTAGTTAGGAACTCACGGTGGAGAGGAGGAAGAAAGATGAAGAAAAATCTAGATTTCCTTTACCTTTTCTTTCCCTTTCCACGTGGATATATAACACCCAACAATGAATTTTTAACTTATTTCCTTGTCTAATGACCATTATACCCTTTCACCTCTCAATCTTTGCTAAACAACCTACAAAAATAACTTCTAATTAAGTCCCTGAACTTTTTAATTCATCTAAATTGATCACGAAGTTTTAAAATCTTACACTTTGGTCACTAGCCCGGTGTTTGGGATGTTACAAATCTCCCCCTTAAGAAAATTCGTCACTGAATTTTCACTGTATAAAGATATGGGGATATTGTCTACGCATATCATCCTCACGTTCCCATGTTGCTTCCTTTACTTTATGATTCCTCCACAAAACTTTGACCAATGAAATATTCTTATTCCTTAACTGTTTAACTTCATATGCCAAATCTGCACCTGTTCTTCCTCATAGGTCAAGTAAGGTTGAACTTCTATATCTTCTGGCACAACGATATGAGAAGTATCAGATCGATATCTTCGAAGCATGGAAACATGGAAAACATTATGAATCTTCTCCAATTCCGGTGGCAAAACTAACTGATATGCCATTGGTCCCACTCTCTTAATAATCTCACATGGCCCAATAAATATGGGGCTAAGTTTTCCTTTCCGGCCAAAACGTAGCACTTTTTTCCATGGAGATACTTTAAAAAATACTTTATCTCCAACTTCTAACTGAATCTTTTTTCTCTTTATATCGACATATGACTTCTGTCTATCGACTGCCCCTTTGAGATTATGCTGAATCACTTGAACTTTCTCCTATACCTATTTGATCAATTCAGGATCAAGAACTTCCCAATCCTTAAGCTCGTACCAATTCAATGGTGTATGACACTTCCTCCCGTATAAAGTCTCATAGGGAGCCATCTTAATGCTTGATTGATAACTATTGTTGTAAACAAATTCTGCGAGTGACAAATATTTTTCCCAAGATCATTTGAACTCGATAACACATGCCCGCAACATATCTTCTAGGATTTAAATTGTCTGCTCAGACTGTCCATCTGTCTGAGGATAAAAGGCTGTATTAAAGTTAATCAAGTCCCTAAAACTCTATGCAAAGCTTTCCAAAATCTTGAAGTAAATTGTGGATCTCGATCAGAAACTATCGAATAAGGTACACCATAAAGTTTAACAATCTTTCTAATATACAATTCAACATACTTGTCCATAGAGAAATCAGTTCGAACAGGAATAAAATGCGCTTACTTAGTCAATCGATCAAAGATCATCCAAATTGAATCTCTTTTGTTCGGATTCAAAGGTAACACCGTTACAAAATCCATCGTAATATTCTCACATTTCCACTGAGGAATAGAGATTGATTGCAACAATCAGAAGGAACCTGATGTTCAACTTTTACTTGCTGATACGTCAAACACTTGGACACAAATTCAGTGATACTTCTTTTTATTCTTGACCACCATTAGCGACTTTTAAGATCCATATATATCTTATTTTCACCTAGGTGCATAGTCAACGGATTATAATGAGCTTCTGTCAACAAGTCATTCTTCAATTCCACATTATCCGGAATAACAAGCCTTCCACGATAATAAAGATGGCCATCTAGCTTAACTTCAAAATCCTTATTCCTTTCATTTTCCACTTGCTCCACTCTTCTCAAACACTTATCATCTTTACTTTGTAAGTCTTTAATTCGATCCAACAAAATTGTCTTAAGCTTTAACTCAGCAAGTAATGCACCATCTCCATTTAATGACAACCTCGCATCTAAAGCTCGTAAAGCTGAGATCGTTTTCCGACTCAAAGCATCAGCTACCACATTTACTTTCCCGGGATAAAAATCAATTACCATATCATAATCTTTAAGAAGCTCAATCCATCCTCGTTGTCTCAAATTTAACTCTTTCTGACTCATCAAATACTTTAAACTCTTATGATCCGTGTAGAGGTAGCAACGTTCACCATATAAGTAGTGACACCATATCTTAAAAGTGAACACTACTGCAACCAACTCCAAATCATGCGTCAGATAGTTTTTCTAGTGTAGTTTCAATTGCCTCGATGCATATGCCACTACTTTACCTTCTTGCATCAATACACATCCCAAGCCATTATGGGATGCGTCATTGTAAACCACATAGTTCTTGCTAGATTTGGGTTGGATCAATACTAGAGCTTCTGTCAAAATTCTCTTTAACGCTTCAAAACTCTCTTGACACTTAGGAGTCCAGGAAAATGATACATTTTTCCTCAGCAACTTGGTCAACGACAAAGCTATCATCGAAAAGTTCTTAACGAACCTTCGTTAATAACCTGCAAGACCTAGGAAACTCCGAACTTCTGACACATTCTTTGGAATTTCCCAGTCTAATATGTCTTTTATTTTATGAGGATCTACACGAATTCCATCTGCAGATACCACATGCCCAAGGAATGTATCCTCAGCTAACCAAAACTCACACTTAGACAGTTTGGCATAAAGCTTCTTATCTCGTAAATTTTTTAGAACTACTCTAAGGTGCATGTCATGCTCTTCATTGGATTTGATCCTCTGGTAGAGGATACAGCTGACTCAGATCTCGTATTAGATTGAAAATCAGAATCTATGCCTCTCTTTAATGGTGCTGAGCTTGATGAATCATCATCTCTCTTAGTCATCTGAGATTTTTGTTCTCCATACCTCTCATTATAAGCTCTCTCTAGAGATTTAACACGATTAACCACTTCTTGAAATGAGGACAGATTCAAAACTATTAACAACTCTTTTACTCTGGGGTGCAAGCCCTCAACAAACAAATCGCAGTAATAATTTTTAGTCGAAACCGGCTCAGTAGAAAATCTACTCAACTTATTGAACTCGCACTCGTACTCATACACAGTGTGATTCCATTACTTCAGACTGATAAATTCTTGCTTCATTTGCTTAATAAACTTATCCCCGATATACGAGTTCTTGAACTCTTCTAAGAATAAAGACCATGTCACTTGGTCACTTGACATTCTCATAGAGACATTAGTCCACCATACCCGAGCTTCACCTCGTAGTAACAAGACCACTCCATCTAACTTCTCTACTTCAGAATAGTGGAGAACCTCCAACATGATCTTGACATTATTTGCTTAATAATACTTTTGGGCTTTACAATTTATACCATTTCAAATAGCTTATATCACATAGACAAATAATCACATAGATCATATCACATAGCTTATATCACATTTTCATATAATCATGTAGTTCAATATCACAAATAATCAATCCTTAATAACTTAAGCAAAACAAAACATTGAATTCAAAATTTCAATCTGAACAGTATCGGTACCATAGTCCTAGTACCGATACTTCCTCATTATGTTATTGTAACACCCCCTGACCCGTATCCGACCCAGATACGAATCCGATGTGTCACATTAACTTTTCAAACTTTTGAAAACATTTAATAATACGATTAAATCCTTACAAGGAAAAAAACTTAATAAAGCATAGCTAAAATACATATCAGAGCATCTATACTTTAAAATTATAGTACATGCCAACAACATTTCTATATAATCACATACATTTCACATTTCTCTGATTTGATAATTTTTGAGGATATATTTTCATGCCCCTTGCTAACTCCTCACATGGCTTTGAACCTACGTGTGAAAACACTCACACGCTAGGTCATTGACTTAGTGAGGCATTACGAGTAATATAAAACAATAAAACATTTATTGTTAATTTACAAAAGAAATGTTAAATTACAAAATACCACAAGTCTTATAACGTACAACATCTCTTATTAATCACTGATGAATTTATACTCATTTGATTCCTGATTATACCTTTCATGTAATTAATAATATAGACTTTTCATTTAATATTCATTTGTTTAATTGGCCCAACGCATAATACTAAGAACTCAAGGTATGTGAGTACATTGAGGTTGTGCACTAATGCTGTCACCGCAGCTCACATAATTTGCACCGAAGTGCCACATAATTGTCCCAAAGGACCACATAGGTTTGCACTAAAGTGCCACATAATTTTGTACCGAAGGATCACATAGAACCCTTGACTCTTGGCATGCCAACCATACCTCTAATTTTCATACATATACCTTGGGCTTTAACTTATAATTATTTTGAGTTTCACTAATTAAAGTGTATATTATTGGCATAGAGTACATTCTCATAGTTTACTTTCACATAGAATAGTTTCATATATATATATATATATCACATTTTCACATACACTTCACATAGCATTATCACTATTCTTATTTATTCACATCCAAACATTTATTCAAAGTATTTTATTTCTCATAGTTCTTCAATATTTTCCTTTAATCACATAACATATTTTCATAATGATTCACATAATTATTTCATATTACATATCATTATTCCACTTATTCATTTACTTATATGAATCATACTTATATAGAAAATCTTCACATAAACTCATGTCATTTCATTTTGGTTAAAAACATTTTTAGGTTGAATCATCACAAGCCTTCCTCCAATAATAATTTATTTAAATAAATAGCACTCATCTTTGCCTCAATTAAGCCCTAAGCAATACCTCTTTTCCTTTAGCTTACTAACTATGCACGTCCATTCTTTCAACACTTGATTCTGATAAACTCTACACATTAATATGACCCAAGAATATCAGAACTCAAATACATCTGCCCAATTAATCTTTACTTAAACGAAATAAAACACTTAATTTAACATTTCAGACTAACTAGTATCGATACTCTGCCTACAATACTGATACTTCTCTTCTATGGTACCTATATCCACTTCAGTACCGATAACATTTTATCATTATGGAAATCACCTTTCAAATACAGTATTGATACCATCCTCTTGGTATCGATATCTCCACCTCATTACTGATACTAATTCAATTAGTATCGATATTGTTCTTTGGTTCATACAAAATTCTTTAAATTTAACCTTATATTAATGGTACTGTTCTTCCAGTACCTATACCCTTACCCAAAATTCTTCTGTTTCACTTCAAAAAATTACTCATCTTCACTTAAATCTCCTACTTTATACCCCATTCGTGCCTTTAAACTTACTTACACTCACCCCAATTAACTTATATACAATAATCTGCTTTAGATATCCAAATTTATCCATATAACTTTTGAGACTGAAAATCATATCACTTCTTCAAACATGTTCTTAATCCTTTTTGATACTTTTAATCCCTTAATTAAACCCTTGACAAGTCAAATATTCCATTAGAATTCAAATATTCATCATTTCCTAACAATTCCCTCAAAAACCCATTTTACTAAATCACCATTAATTTATCAATCTCTTAGTTTCAATTTATCTTTAAGCTTTATTAAGTTTCTATAATACCAAAGGAACCAAAACCAAATCAAAAATGAAGGAATAAAACAACTTAAATCAGCTTACCTTACTCATGGAAGCATATGGTGGAAGAGAAGAAGAGAAGAAGAGAATAGAAGAATATCCAGGATTTTCCTTTCTTTTTTCCTCATTTCCCACATGCTTAAATAACCTTATAAATGAATTTTTAATTCCTTTCATGATAAAAGACCACTTTTCCCTTCCAACCATCAATCTTGAATAATAAATCCTATATGCAAATTTTCCAAATTAGTCCTTAAACTTTTCTAATTATTAAAATTAAACGACTAACTTTTTAATCCTTACACTTTAGTCACTAACCCAATATTTGGGGTGTTACAATTCTCCCCCACTTAAAAAAATCCGTCCTCGATTTTTCACTATAAAAAGAGATAAGAAACTTGTTTCCTTAAGTCCATTTCACGCTTCTATGCTATTTCCTTCACTTGTGACTTCCTAAAGAACTTTATGTGACAGATTCATTGCATATCTTAGTTATTTACTTCACTTACTAAAATCCGTATTGGTTATTCTTTATGAATCAGGACATATTAAACTTTCATTTCTTCCCGTGCTATGATGTGAGAAAGACCTATTCAATATTTCTTAATATCGAAACATGGAAGACATTGAACTTTTGTCATTTCCTTGAAAAATTTCTTTCAAATTCCTTGATAATCTTCACTTATCTTAACTTACTTAATCAAATTTGGCCGCACTAAGTCTCAATCTTTCAATTCCAACCAACTTAATGATGTCCCATATATTCTTATACGAAAAACTTCATATAAAGCTATCTTGAAAATTTCCTAACTTGCGGACATGATATTTATTTAAAATTAACTTGATGTGAACTCTTTTTCATGGCATGCAACCATCCCCAGAAGAACTCTTTTTCATGGCATGCAACCATCCCCAGACTTTAAATCTTCAATTTATCCTTTTTTCTACTTATTCTATATTTGACGAACACTAAAATTTATCTTTCTTTTAAAGACCATTATATAGTCAACACTTCTCAAAGTAAAATTATCTTATAACTTTGTCATACCCATAATCATATTAACCTGCCATGATGCAACTAATAAACACTTCATCAATCTCCAGATAATTAGTCCATTTCCTGTTTTTACACTCCTTCACATACATTTGACTTTTGAAATCCTAATAGATATAATATCATTCATCCTCAATAATTTAGTAAAAGAAAAATATAATTATTGACTATCTTCTTATCATTCTTTGAATTTATTTGACTATATATCGAACTTCTTTACTATACAATCCTTATCCACTTAACAGAGTCTACATGGCAATAAAATACAACCTTAAAGAATCCACACTTATGCTTGCTCAACTTAGAATATCATTTCTCATGATCCTTTAAACTTGTTCACACATGTCTTAACATAACTTTCAAAAGTTGAATAACCTTGTTAGACTAACCAACTACCTGCGGATGGACAATAGCACAAAAAATTTGATCAAATTCCGTAGGCCTTGCTAAAAAATTCCAAAACCTTGAGGTTAACCTGAAACCCCTCATATAACATTAATACTAGTATTCCATGTAGTCTGACTATCTCCATAAAAAATCAGTTCTAACCGTAATGGAATGCGTAATCTTTGTTACTTGCTCCCCAATTACTTAGATTGAATCATTTTTTATTCGATGTCACCAATTACTTAGATTGAATCCTTTTTATTCGATGTCAAAAGTAATTCAGTTACAAAATTAATTGAAACGTTTTCTCTTTTCTATTAAGAACTGAAATTTGTTTACGACATGTCAAGCTTATCAGGTACACCTCTTTAAGATCCTTTATCACACTTAGTTCTTTAAACCGTTCACATATATTCCTTATGTCTTTATCTCTTTAAATAGTGAAAATAATTCTTATTTCTTATATTCATCCTTTATTCTAGAAAAAAAAATCATGAACTTTCCTCTGCTTTGAAGGCACTATCTTTTTCTTTCAAAAGACAACCAAAATCAACATAACATATCACTTTCCATATCTTTATTACGATACCTAAAAGTCTTAACCTTTTTCTTTGTCTTACTTTTACTTTGTAATTTGACTCCTGTAACAAGGATATCTCAAAGCCCTTGACCAATTTAGATGAGAATTCAACATGCAATAAGCCCACTGCAGATATAACGGAGACATTATCATGCTCTAGAAAAATTCTGTGACTCAGATATCTTTATCTTCATAAAATTGTTGGAGATGACTTCCTTTTCATTGAGAAAAGAGTACCTTCACGCTCCTTTCACTAGGACAAAAACCTCTGCGCTCCTTTTAGGTTTAAATATTATATTAAATATACATACTTATTTTTAAAATTATATAGTTAAATTTAAATTTTATGTATATATCTAAGTTATATATGACTGTATAGGTTCAAAACTATGTGGCTTGATCAATTGAGACTTGAAACGAACTTGAAAAGGACATGAGCATCTAAGCCAAGTGAAGCAGCAAACAAGACTAACACACCGTCCATTCCATATTATGTTTACTCTATACTTGCACAGGTCATGAGCTATAGGGAGAAAAAGGAACCTTGCAACATAAAATTAACCATCTTATACACGAAGCTTAGGATCAACACCAACTGATTTCAGAGATTCAACCCGATACTTAGGTTTATCGGCGAACATATCAGCCCGTGTGGGATCATCAATGGCATAATCATCATCGTTCTTCTGAACATGCGCAACTTTCCTGAAAAACGACTGCTTCACGAACTTGTCAGCCTCATCCAGCACTCGCTCCGGCTCCTCCACCTCGGGTAAACTCTCCCTCCTCTTCTTGTTAACTCGCACCTGCGGCGAGTTCTTTAGCTGTTGCACCACCGTGTGAACCCCCAGTGTGGTTGCCAACGCTATCATGCCAACCGCAACGTATATCGCCACGTAATCGCCCTTTCTCTTCGGCGGCTTCACGTCTTGAGAGTGCCCGAAATGATCAGCTGTCGGTGCGTAGGATTTCAGTCTCGGTGGCGTTGAGGTCGCATACGTCGCTCTTCCTCGCAAATGATTAGCTAACTGCTTCAAACAAACCTGGGATCAATCATCATCATCATCATCATCATCATCACACAATACAATTTTAAACAATAAATCCAATGGAGTATGATAAACATAAAAGAAGGATGACTCACAGTTGATCTAAAAGCCATGATTTTGTTGATGGACCGTGTTGTAGAAACTGATAAAGAATCTCTTTGTCAACAGATAAGTTGGTTGGTACAGTAGAAGTTAGGAATCTGGTGGGGATTTATATAAGAAGATAGGAACAGAGTTCTGGAGCCACGTAACAGAGAACACAACTTAAGTGACACTTGTCTTGATTTGCAAGTGTACACCTTTCTCACAGAGGCTTCATCAAGCGACACGTGTTTCAACTACAATTTTCTTATTTTATCTGTTCTTGGCACAGTAAAGAGACGAGAATTATTTAAATTTGATTTAGTTAAAACTCGCTAATGTTTAATTAATTAAATTTGATTTAAATTTGATTTAGATTAAACTAGAGAAAATAATCTCAGTGACAAAAAATGCCTTATAATATACGATTTTAACCAACTTTTTTTGGATTTGCCAAAATGACCAACTAAATCGCAATGCGATCGATAATTCGCAACGCGATCTCCGGTATCGCAAATCAGTTTCCAGATTCGCAACGCGATTCTGACTATCGCATTGCGATTTCCCAAATTCGTGTTGCGATTTTCCTAATTCGCGTTGCGATTTTCCTAATTCGCATTGCGATTTACATAGCGCCATTCGTATTAACGCGTATTTTTTTTTCAAATTCCAAACACGAATATATTAATATATCAGAAACTGAACCGTCCACAGTATATCCCGTAATCGCAACTCATAATCTAAAACCTAAAATCACAACTCAGTCTCATCTCCATCTCTCACTCTCTACGGCGAAATCCCTCACAACCATTCACGGTCAGAAATCCCTCACAATCATTCAGAAATGGAAAATCAATCTTCGATGGTTAGTTTTTTTAATTATTTTTATTTTGAAATTTTTGCATTATTTTAGGTTTTTCATATTGAAATTGATGATAAGTTTACTGGTAATTTCAATAATAGATTAACCATTTCACTTAGATTTCTTATTAAATTCATTCGATTGCTGCCAATACTACTAAATTGTTTAGTCTTTAACCCTGTGAAGTTAGTATTTGTCTTTGTTTTGTCTTTTGGTTGAAGTAATGCAGAAGAAGAATAGTTTCTAAACTTAAAATCGCAACATGAAAATGAAAATCGCAACACGAAAATGACTATCGCAACGAGAGAAATGAAAATCGCAACGAGAAATGAAAATCGCAACGATATAATCGCATTGCGATTCTCTCGTTGCGATAGTCATTTCTGCGTTGCGATTTTCATTCTCTCGTTGCGATTTTCATTTCAACCAAAAGACAAAACAGTGTTGTAAATTTTAGTTTCAAGAATAAACTACTATTTATGTTTATTGTTTTTGGTATATCTTCACAGTGTAGTTTTTGGTATATCTAACTTGGTATGTTTATTGTTTTTGTAGAAATTTTTTTCGGCTTCATTGACAACGAGAAGGTTTGAGGAAACCTGCTTCGGGCCATGGCTGAGAGTACAACATCCGGGTGGAGATGCTAATTTAACCCATTTGTGGCTTCAGACCATTACTAGCGATCTACCCGACAGTATACAACGTGGTGAGGAAGAGATGGTTTCATTTTCCACCGGCGTATACTTGTTTTGGGCGGAAGGAGTTCTGCTTAATCACTGGTATACGATTCGGACACGATGATGTAGGCTGGTACACTCGTCATATCACCCGCCCATCATGGTTATCCATGGTTTTTCCTGATGAGTCAATAAAGAAGCCGAACTTACACGTCGACGACCTGAAGAAATTGTTTAATAAGAAAGATGGTTTTACTCGGATGAATGACGTTGATGTTGTCCGAGTATGCCTTCTAGTACTTTTGTATGCTGGCTTTTTAGGCAGAGAGGCCAGACAACCTGTTCCTCAGGAGCTAATATTATTGGTAGAGGACTTAAATGCATGGAATCTGTTTCTGTGTGGTTCGTATATATGGAAAGCTACCTGGACTAAGTTGTCATCTGTCTTTGATGACCGCAAAAGTTTGCGTGGCGATGGGTCGAAATACACTTTGTCAGGCTTTGTTTGGGCCTTTAAGGTAAGAATTTCTATATAATGTTTTCAAAATTATAATTAATTATTTAACAATTACTAATGTTTGTTATTATATTGTTTGTAGATTTGGATATTCGAGGCTTTCTCCAGTATGCGGACATATGCATTAAAAACTTCAAATGATATTCCTAGGGCTATTTCTTAGAAGAGGAAACGTCTGTTGGATTGGGAAGACTTAATACCATATGCGACAATAAATAATATAAGTTAACACAAATACTATCATATATAAACAAGTTATTAATAGTAGACGTTTAACTTTGTTTGAGTTTTTATATTTTTAGGAGGCCAACACTCCATTAATGAGACTGACACCCACGGAGGCTGAGCTTGCCACTGATTGGTGGCAAGCTAGTCATCATTTTCTTGATGGCACGAATGATGAGCAGCCTCCACTTCCTCCACTTCGAGAGCTATCACCTCACCCAGAGCCATCACCTGATCGACCCGACTATACACCTCTACAACGAGAGCCATCACCTATCCCGTCACATCATCGAGCCTCTTCTCCACCATTACCTCATGATAGGTGACCGGCAAAGATGCCACGACTTCTATCTCCCTATTCTCCACCTCCACCTCCACGGGATGAGTCAAGGGAGTTACGTGATGAGGTCAATGCCTTGCATGAGGAGATCGGTACTCTACGCGATAACGATGGTGCATGGCGTGTGGAGGTGTCTACTTTACATGGTGAGGTTGCCGCTCTACGTGAGATGGTAGTATCGTTGCAGAATGAGGTTAATACTCTACGCAACGGGGTAAGTTTAAGATTTTCCATATTTAACTTGATGATAAATTTACTCGTAATTTCACTTAGATTAACCATTTCACTTAGATTGTTTAGTAAATTTATTCAGTTGCTGCCAATACTGCTAAACTGTTTATTAACACTGTGAAGTTAGTATTTGTCTTTTGTTGTCTTTTGGTTGAAGTAAATTTATTCGGTTGCTGCCAATTCTGCTAAACTGTGTATTCTTTAACATTGTGAAGTTAGTATTTCTCTTTGTTTTGTCTTTTGGTTGAAAGTATATTTGTTTGGTTGCTGCCAATTCTGCTAAACTGTGTATTCTTTAACACTGTGAAGTTAGTATTTGTCTTTGTTTTGTCTTTTGGTTGAAAGTAAATTTGTTCGGTTGCTGTCAATTCTGCTAAACTGTGTATTCTTTAACAGTGTGAAGTTAGTATTTGTCTTTGTTTTGTCCTTTGGTTGAAAGCAAATTTATTTGTTTGCTGCCAATTCTGCTAAACTGTGTATTCTTTAATACTCTGAAGTTAGTATTTGTCTTTGTTTTGTCTTTTGGTTGAAGTAATGCAATCCATTCAAGTTTCAATTTACAGAAGAAGAAGAAATAGTTTATTCTTGAAACTATATTTTAGCAACACTGTTTTGTCTTTTGGTTGAAATAAAAATCGCAACGAGAGAATGAAAATCGCAACGCGAAACTATAATCGTGTTGCGATTTTCATTCCGCATTGCGATTCTCTCGTTGTGATTTTCATTTCGCGTTGCGATTCTCTCGTTGCGATTTTCGTTTCGCGTTGCGATTTTCATTCTCTCGTTGTGATTTTCATTTCGCGTTGCGATAGTCATTTTTCACGTTGCGATTTTAAGTTCCAGAAACTATTCTTCTTCTGCAAATTGAAACTTGAATGAATTGCATTACTTCAACCAATAGACAAAGACAAATACTAAGTTGACAGTGTTGCAAGTTTGAAACATATTTGTCTTTGTTATCTGATGCATTTTGTGAACTATGATAGAATAATGACTTGGGTGAATTCAATGCAAGTTTGAAACATATTTGTCTTTGTTTTCACTGTTTAAATATCATGTCTGTTTATTTACTGATTTTTGTATATAATTATTTAGCGGCCCGATAAGGTGGATGCTTTACGTCGGGTTTTTCTTGCACGACAGAGTTCACGCATCAGACGGCGTGCACGTGCTATTAAGTCTCCGTACACCCCAATAGTACGAAGACACCGCAAGAAGAAGCCCGACTCGCCTGTCATCCCTCAAGAGTCCACTCTTTATCGTTGAAGAGGCCCCTATCATTCCTCGAGAGTCCCCTCCCACCGTTCAAGAGGCCACTGTCATCGTTGAAGAGGTCCCTCCCACCATTCAAGAGCCCGATTCACATGGCGTCATATGTAAGATTCTTGAGAAACCCTCTGACGTGCCGGACATGATAGATGATAGTTGGCTCTCGTATGAGTTACCGGCCAGTACCATTCCGGTATCTAAAGTGGAGAGGAGACAACTACCAGACATAATTCTGGATAACACCCTTTGGGCTAAGACCGCAATTGATTTTTATCTGCATGAGCGGAGCCAGGGGTGTTTCACTGACATATGCAAGCTCAACGATGATATCTATTTGTTGCTTGATCGGTCTTGGTGGGGCGTATTATTAGGGGTCGAAGACAATGGCTATTTCGATGGAGGGGTAAGTCTTATATTTTTCTTATATTTCAATTTGATTATTTTTTTTAAATTTATGTAAGTTACTAATATATGTCTTTTTTTTGTAAAACTACATATCGATGCGTGGGTGTCACGTCTTCTAATAATTAGGAAACTTAAGGAAAATAAAAGAAATACACGATATACAATTATGCCGACGTCTTTTAACGCCGTTCACTCGAAGAATCAACGAGATGAATTATTTGCGTTGGGCAATGGAAAAGCTAAACTTTATCCTGCATGGTGGGAGGTCGATAAGGTTAGTATTTATTTTAGATTGAGTTTAAAGGTATTCATAAATAAGTGCGCAAATGAATGAATTATTACTTATGATTACAGGTGTTTATCCCATGTTTTGGAACGTAAACATTGGCTTCTCGTCGAGCTTCAGCTCCCATCCCTTAAGGCAATAGTATATGACAGCATGATAAATTACATATCATTGGCTGATTTAAGAGATATTATTAAGGGATGGAGCTCTCATTTGGCTAAATTCTTGGATGCGATAAATTATTGGACTCGTTCTGGAAACAAGAAGCCAAAGAAGCTCAATATTACAGTTAGCAGAGACGAAACCGCACCACAACAAACGAATGGACCCAGAGGGGATTATGGTCCTCTCGTATGCTTGGCGTTAGAGCGTTTGATCACAGGAAGTATAAAGTATCTACCTCCCACCGATAGAGATAGAGCTACAGTAGGCTTGTGGTTTCGGCATTATATTGCTAGATCGATATATACGAGACGCTGCCTACCTGCATCCGCGTTATAAAAATGTCCATAAAAATTGGTAAGTTTATAGGCTTTTGGTTTGAAAATGTTTGGTTAAGTACCTAGAATTCAATAATTTGCTGTTTGTAGGTTTTAGATGTGTAGAAAATGTTGTTTGAGCAAATGTTTGGTTTCTGCAGGTTAATCTCAGAAGTGAGCTGCGTGAAAATGATGTATGGCTACAAAAGTTGATTCAATAGTAGATGAGGAAATAAGAATTATTACTTTTTTTTATTGTTTAATTGATTTGTAAAAGATGATTTGTAAAAGTTGATTTGTTTAATTGATGTGAACATAATTCTTATTTGTGCTTGTTTAATTGATTGAAATGTAATGGTTGATTTTGTTGATTTCAATCTGCATTATGTTGAAGGCAAAAATGACTATCGCAATGCGAAATGAAAATCGCAACGAGAGAATCGCAATGCGAAATGAAAATCGCAACGACAAAATCGCAACGCGAAACTAAAATCGCAACGCGAAACTAAATTCGCGTTACGATTTTCATTTCGCTTTGCGATTCCCTCGTTGCGATTTTCATTTCGCATTACGATTCTCTCGTTGTGATTTTCATTTCGCATTGCGATTCTCTCGTTGCGATTTTCATTTCGCATTGCAATAGTCATTTCCGCGTTGCGATAGACATTAAGATGATTGCGAACGTCATTTCCGTGTTGCGATAGTCAAATGAATGCCTAATAAGTGATAACAACTGAACAGATCATAGCAATTTTCAAACTCAAGTTACTAATACATGCCTAACTGAAAATGTTAAAAGTTCACACATAAAATCCACATAATACAACGTTTGCATTTAAAAATCACCTAACTTAACAGTCCCAAAAGGTGAAGCCGGTTGTGATTGAGATTTTAAAGATGATTGTGATTTTGATTGCGATTTTGATTGCCTTTTGCTTGACACCATATGAGCTTTGGATTTTGATGAGGATCCATATTTTGGTATAGGAAAAGATGATTGTGATGGCACTGATGATCCACATGTCAACCTTGTATGACCACTTTCTTTGTACCAACTACATGTCGATCTCTTCTTCTCTTCACCCTTAGACAGTATACGATTGTGACTTTTTGGTCGGCCAGGTAGCCTTCTGTCCATGGCTGGTGGCAAAACTGTTTGTAAGTCATCTAGTATGTCCCACTCAGAAGGATGTGGAATAGGGTAGACAATCTCGCCATAAGTCTGTCGATATACTTCTGCAGTGTAGCAATCCATAGCGTATGCGCTTGAATCATCTTGGTTTAGATGAAGAGAAACTTTTATAACATGACCACACGGATAACCAGATGTTTGCCATTTCATACAACTACACGTCTTTGCATTTAGATCGACAAGCCCATTTAAGTTATTATCCAATACTTCAAACAAAGTGTTTGAACATGGTTCAACTCTCCATGACGTTGACTTCACAACACGTTTCGTTATCTTTTTTTCTGTCCATGGTGTAACACGATGTTCCAATGTTCCTGTAAATTTAAATAAATAATACTTAGTAAAATATATGATAAGTTACGAATTTAAAGAAATAATACATGCATGGTTTCTTTTCTTGTAGTACCACTGTTGAATAGAGGCTCGAAAAAATTCCATTGACATAGTAATGAATAATTTCCGGGAATGACGACTTAGAACGTTGATTGATTCTGCACTATTAGACGTCATGAAACCATATCTTGCTCCAAGTTGATGTACTCTTGATCATCTTTCAAACCCGACATATTCTAGTGTTTGAGCACACTGAGGCAAAACACGTCTTAAACAGTTTATATGCTTATTAAAATCCACTTCCCGATAAGCTTTTACAGCCTTCCAGTATGTCCATTTGTGATTTTTTATACCAGCAGACCTTGATTTTAGATTTCTATACAAATGAACACCACAAAGTCCATGAAAAGCATCTGGGAAACACCTTCTAACAACGTTGTCAATTGAGTTTGCCCTATCGGATATGATTGTCAGATTGCTAATAGGACCTATGCAATCCCTAAGATGCCCCATAAACCATGTCCATGAATCAGAGGTTTCAGATTTGCCAACCCCGTAAGTTATTAGCAGTATCCCATTGTTAGCATCCATGACTACTGTTAATAAGTTTACTCCAAGGTATCGACCTTTTAAATGTTCTCCGTCAACTATAATAACTGGGCGCATGCAATTAATAAATGAACGAATCTACAAAATCATATACACAAGAAATATAATCATTTAAATGTGAAATGCAAGTAACTAACAAAAATGAGTCAACAAAATTATATTGATTTACTAACCGCAGCACCAATGGCGATAAACAACAACTCAAAACGTCCATCTTTATCTTTTTTGATATGAGTTACCGACCCATGATTTTTTAGTTTTAAATTGTGACAATAAGCCGGCAGTTGGGCAAACGATGCTTCTGGCGACCCCCTCAACAATTCGAAGGCATAACATTTGGCTCTCCAAGCTTGAGAATATGAGATACTAATCTTGAACCGAGCATTCATGTCAGTCATAATTTCATGTTCCCGATATACCCTACCATTCAAAAACATTAACTCAGCCATAAAAACACCCAACACCTTTTTGTTTGCCTGTCTGTGGTGAGGAAAAACTTGGGTTCTTGAACATGTATGTTTATCAATAAAAGTCCTAACTTGAAACATTTCGCAATCTTTTATCCTCTTTGCAATCATACGCCACATACAGTTTTTGTCAATCATACACCTTGTTTCGAAACGATCTTTGCTTGATTTGTTAACTTTTAGTTGATAGCCATCTTCCACACATTTCGTATACAAAGCTATCTTCAAGTCTTCTTTTGTATCAAAACAATCATCTTTCTTGATACGAATAATTTTTATGTAACAATCAACTGCTATCTTTACAAACTTTTCTTCCGGTATCTGAAGTAATTCTGGCATATTCCAGTTATACTCCCGTGGCATTTTCTTCGGGGACTTTTCTTTGGGGATTTCTTCTTCAGTGTTATATGAATTACATAATGGATGTTCAACATGTTCATTTACAGTCGTAACTTCCTTCTCATTATCATCAACAACATCTTCCTCGGCAACGGCTGTTTCATCATCAAAATTCGGGTATTGACCAATATCAAAATCATTACACGCAGGGTCTGTTTCTTCTTCTGAAAAATCATCAAAATTCGAGTATTGACCAAGATCAAAGTCCGGGTATTGACCAAGATCAAATTTCGAATACTGACTAGTACTCACAATTTTTTTTGTTGGCTCATCATCGTCTAACTGGTCAATACGAAAACCAGAATTTGGTGCTGAAAGTTGATTGTGATTTGAATTAGGGAAAGGTTGTGGGTTTTGAGATTGTGTTTGGTATTGGAAATGTGGTGAAACAATATTTGCTTGGTGATGAAATTGTGGTAGAACCATTAAATTTTGAGTACCATAAACTGGGGTTGAAAAACTTAGTTGATTACTACCCGCTACTGACCCAACTTCACTACTTCTAGGTTTAACAACATACAATGTAACATCATCACTTGAAACACTAATGTAAGCAATGAATCGTTCAACATCTTCATTGTCGGTTAACAAATAAACTTTACCATTTCTCTGATAAGATAACCTAAATCTACTTAGGGGCTCTAAATTCAATTTATTTACAACACGTAACATTAGAGTTTCATAAGTTAACTTTTTTAATGACAGTTTTAATTGAAGATTCATGGGTAAAGGCATATATTGTAAAACACCATGAACATTCTCCCATGACCCTCCAAAACACAAATCTATCCAAACATGATCAGCATTAGATGATTTCATTATTGTAAATTAATTTACTAAACAAACGAGCTGCGAAACTAAAACCTGTTGCCGGATGGGGAAAGATGTCGTTGGATATAGGAACAGATATCGCCAGAGAGAGTGATAGATAGAGATGGAATGAGTTGCGATTTAAGGATTTAGGTTATGAGTTGCTGCTGCTGCGTAGTTATATACCCAAAACATTTGTGTTGCGAAATTAAAACCTGTTGCGAATTCAAAAATCGAGTTGTGAATTTGAAATTCAGTATTGCAATAGTCAGAATCTCGTTGCGTACGTAAATCGCAATGCGATAGTAAGAATCGCGTTGCGAATCTGAAAACTGATTTGCGATACCGAAAATCGCGTTGCGAATTATCGATCGCATTGCGATTTAGTTGGTCATTTTGGCAAATCCAAAAAAAATTGATTAAAATCGTATATTATAAGACATTTTTAATCACTGAGGTTATTTTTTCATTAAACTATGACTATCTTTCTAGATTAATCTTAAAACTTTTGAGCATTTCAATTTCATCCCTAAATTATAAATTTCATTCCTATAAAAAACAACGATGAATCAACATGGAATAGAGACCAAAGAAACAAGGAATAGTACCATGTCCATACCTATAAGCTTGCAAGTCTTATTATCTTGTTTAATTATCTTATTATCTTACTATATTCGTCATTATATACTGCTTCTGTGTTTCGAAACTTTTCTTACTCCAGGTCTAGACTATTTTTCATAGCCTCAAAACCATATAAGTTATGCTTGCTGCTGGGACAACTTTGAGAAGATTAGGACAGAGACCTTTGTAGAAACCTCTATAGCCTTCATTCCGAAAGGTTCTCCAAAATACATCGGACATTCCCTTATACGCAACTTCAGATGTAGTATGTTGAGCTTGCAGTCTGAAGAAAAAAAGGATTACAACCGAGCAATAATAAGCAAATATAACAAAAATGTATATACCAATACCGAAATCCATATATGATGATGAAGATGAACCCAAATTGCCGAAAAACAAGGGACTTGTACAAGTTATGATCATACCTAACCTGCAAAGGGTAAACACAGGTTGCTCCTAAAGCTCCAGAAATTGTCCCACAGCCTAGTTGCACAAGAGGACCAGGTTCTACAAAGAAAAAAGAAAGGAATCCATAAGAAAGTCTAGTTAACGAAAAACTAAGGAACCAAAACAAAAGCAAACATGAAACAAGCAGCGGACAGAAACCTACCACTGTCTTCGAGAATATATGTCCTCGAGAGATCTTTCAAGGTCTCATAGACAACAAGGTCAATGCCAGCATACGGGATAATCCCCAGAAGAGATGGCACAAGACCTTTATAAAATGCTCGAGGTCCCTCCTGAACCCAAATATCCTTGGTTAATTTCCCCAGATTCGGAGCTCTTCCACCTTCAGAAGCACAAGTCTGTAACCGAGTTTTTACAAGATCCATTGGGTAGATAGCAGATTGTGCCACTGCACCTGCTACGCCACCAGCAATAAGTCTCCCACTGGCTCCTATATCACCATTCTTATCCCCCATAATGTCTCCTAAAACATTCTTTAACATTTCATATGCGTAGAACTTGATAGCACTTTCAGGGGCTACCTTCACAACATTTAATCCATTACCTCGAAAAAACCCTAACACACCATCTTCCTTCCATATCTTCTTTACAGCTGGCAGAATACTAGCACGTGTAGTCTGCACTTGCAAAACCACCTTTAAGCGATCGAGAGGAGCAGTTGCAGTGCGAGAAGCTGCTCCTGCTATTCCTCCAGCAATAAAATATTTCCTTCTCTTGACATGTTTACTGATGCCTTGAGGAATAACAGCGTGTTCTCCGATATCTACAAGGCAAACCTTTCCCGATGATGATAAATGTTCTCAATAGTAGCTTCATGAGGATAAAGTAGAAGGAAGTCTCTCCATTCTTCAAATGTTATAATTCCATTATTGTCCTTATCGACATCTTCTACAAATCGAGCAAGCTCCTCATCATCAATTTGAATCCCTGCAAAATACAAACTGCCAGGGCTAATGAGAAGAAAACAACTGATTAATTGCAACCATGTGTACAATTAGCCCTTCCACATGAAACATTTATAAGGATTAAATCTGAGGAATCATGATGCACAAGAACAATCATATATTTTCATTGGATGCAGAAAAACTCAAGAAGGAAGCACTTCAATAAAGCCCACGAAGCACACCATAGGTCGATTATCATAGAAGCAAGCCTACAGTTTCCCAAACTCTGAAAATCCCAAATAATGATTCAGAAAACGAGCATTATATTCATCAATAACATACACAAGTCCAAGTCTGTGACATGTTTTCTCCTTACAAAAGAACACCAATAGATGCCTACATATAAACCACAAAGATACTGTCTCAAACATCCAACAAAACTAAATGGCACATTATATAGACAACGAAGACAACATCTCCACTATTAAGCCAAAGAAACTGACACATGAATAGACCGACCAGACATGTCTCAAATATCAAGCCAGCAAACTTTCCTTAGATTGTGGCAAACATGCTTTAAAGCTCATACAAAACCTAGGTGTCTAATTATCAATTTAAGAACTGAAATAAGATAGATTAAATATAACCATTCAACAGAAAACTAATATGACATGTGAAGCTTTATTCCACCTCATAATCTTCCCTTGAGACAATTGGAAAGCAACACTTTGCACAACAAACAGCAGAGGCAGCTGGCTAACACTTGAGTATAGCCTAATCCAAATCGCTTTAGAAACTTGAACTAGAAAATGTACATAACATAGCCAAAAGTCTATATTACCAATTAAAATACAGCTCTTGTTACTCTACAATGATCTCCAAGGTCAAGGTTTACCTTTCTTTACTTCCATTGGCCACTCAAATGTGAAATGGGAAAGTTGTTAAAACACAATGACATCTGACAAGCATGCGTGTGACATTCAATTAAACTTCCATTTTAGGTAACTTTAAAGAGTACATGACATCAAGTACTAAAGGAACCACATCACACCAGGTAAATGTACGATCCAAGCCATTTTCTGAAGTATTAAACGAACGATGTCATGCCGGGTAAATGTATTATCCAATCCAATTAGCATTAATTATTTCTCATATTTTAACTAAGATAAACCAATATCTCTTTGGCCCAAAGACTGTCTCACTCAAACATGAGTTTGAAAACCACCACCCGAAAACAAGGATTTAAGCACCAGAATACCACAAAATTAAAGCAATCTGCCACCAAAATGCTTTACAGTCGCCCATCGTTGTTCATAACACTTTTCTATAATAGTTTTAATCACTGCAATTAGTCTTCAAAAAAGTTAGACAATTGGTAAATCATTAAAAAAAAATTATACAAAGGTAACAAATTCTCAGGCAAACACATACAGAATTACATAATGCACAAAACCAATGGTTGCAAATGCTACTAGTTGAAGGGAAATTAAAAAGATCACAGCTTCATCATTTATAAGCAAATAACCATGAGTTGTGCGAAATGCGAATACTATGACTTCAAAATCAACCCCAATCAATACAACCACCTCACCAAACCAGTCAAAACATGTCAACGTAAGATAAAAAAGCTAAAGAAAACAAAATCCCTCTATCATTATAAACTAGAAAAAAAAGAGAACATAGCATACCAGCCTTAACAAGGGCATCCCAAAGCTCCTCAGGAAAAATGCAGCCATTATGTTCCACATCAAGAGCTTGAAAAATCCTATAGAGTTCAAGCTCCTTATCATCCATATACCTCTTAAACTCTTGATAATCCACACGCCCGTCTCTTTTTGCATCGCAAACTCTCAACAGAACGTTAGCATATTTATACTCAGCCGGAATCTGCAAAGCTGAAAGACCATTTTCAATCTGAGCATAATCCAAGAACCCCACATTGGCTGAATCAAAAAAATTGAACAAACTTCGAATTCTTAAATCCCTTTATTCCTTAGTCCCCTGTAACGCTAAAAGAACATGATCCATTGAGACAGGTCCGGGTTTTTTGACCGGGTTGCAACATCCGGGTTTGGGTTTTGCCTCCATTTTAGGCAAGCCTACATGCTCCACGCCATGCCTCGCAGCCCCGGACATAACAATGGCAAAACGACAACGCTTCTAATTTCCTTAGGCAAATTTCACCTAATTTCTCCGTAAATGTTATCCCTTGGGGCTGTTCTTCTTCTCTGCAAGCATGGAGGATTTGGAAAGAAAGAGTTCTGTTTTATACAATTGGGAACAAAGAACATAAAAGAGACCCTATTGTTTGAGGCAGAGAAATAATGATACACCCCCAAAGAATCAATTAAGGAAAGGATCCAAGAATTTGACTCGAATTACTGAGAGAAAAAAGACAAAAGATTCAAACTTACCTTTGGTTTGAAGAGAGAAACGGTCAAAATAAGGAAAAATAGGGTCAAAATTTCAAAGGAACAGGCTTTATAGCACATCAATTGATATAAATTCCAAGTCTTCTTAGCCTAAGATAAAAGAAACAATGAAAAAAGCAATATTACGGCAGAGTAAAAGAAAAGAAAACGAAATAACAAGAAAAACATTATTGGAGGTAGAAGAAAGAGTAGTAGTTCAATCGTCCAGACAATGAGATAGCACGTATTGGCTCCCAAAGCTCTTAGATCTTCCAAAATCACTTTTCTTTGAGAGCCCCAAGTCAGAATCAGATACAGTAGGAGATTAAAATTTGGTGTTTGGGAATTTTTTTCTTTGATGTTATGACTTCGCTTTCCTTTGATTTCGCATTCTGTCTACCACAAGAACATGATTGAAAGAAGCAGATGCTGCTACCAGAGAAAAGGAAGATATTATTTCAACTGTTAAAGTAAAGGGTAAATTACATATATGATCACTTAAGTATTATTTCTTTTTAATTTGACTAATAATGTTTTAGTTTTATTAATCAAGTTGTTTAATTGTTTAAATGATATCCAACAAGTCACTTGTCGTTTGCCGTTAACATTTAACGAAAGTGTTAATGCGTCAATACATAAAATTAATATAATTACATATTTGATCATCAATTTTTATATATTTTATCAATTTGATCTTAATTTAAATGTAATTAAAAAATTAACTATTTAATCAGGAGGTAACACATGTCAACACACATAATTGTGACATGTGTTACCACTTGATTAGAGTTTTTTTTATTAATTTCAATTTATTTAATTAAATATATATATATTTAAACCCATAAAATGACTCAATAGTAAAAAATAATGTTGTTTTACCTACATTTAAGCAACTATATTTATTAGATATATACGTTGTGATTGATTAAGAAATATCTAAACATATACTATTTTTTAGTTACCAAAACTATTCAATTTATATATATATATAGACCTATTCCTTTTCTTCCTAGATCATTGTGGAATGAGAAGGCCCTTGAACATACGTACAACCGTCGTTGTTAGGCAGACTCGATGACACGTATTGCATGCATATTATCTTTTTAGTAAAAATTTGTAAGAAATTTCCAAATTTAAAAACTTTTGTATTTATAGAAATGGTGTGAATATGGAGCAATTTTTTAATAGAAAAAGAAGCTAAAGCTTTACAACTTAGAAAACAGCCCTGCTAGGGCTATTTGAGTCACGAGCTAAAACTTCATTGATGGACGGGGCAGAGCTAACAAAGTAATGGTCTGGTCCTTGGCAAAGAGAATATTTTGCAAGCAAAATCTGCAGCAGAGTTGTCTTCACGGGGAATGAGAATAAAGTCTATGAGCCAGGCGCGATCATGGAGGGAGGCAGTGGCTCTAACCAGAGAGGAATGACTAGAATGAGCGTTTGTAGATGTGACCATGTAATAAACGTCGCTGCTGTCAAGTTGGCACTGAACTTTTTTGAAACCCTGGACCATGCAAGATTTAATCCCTCAAATAAACCCCATAAGTCAGCTTGACTGACTGTTGTAATACCAAGGGGTTTGGAGAAACCTCCCAACCAATTTCCTTGATCGTCTCGAAGAAGTCCACCAGCGGAGCCAAGGGAGGATGAGGTGGAGACAGCTCCATCGGAGTTGAGGGCAATCCAACCAGGTGGGGGTTTATGCCAAGTAATCGGGGAGGCAGCAGAAAAAGAGTCTACTGCAGGAGTAATGGGATTGTCATACAAACTTGCCCAGTGAATGCTCAAATGAAGGAGATCGTTTCTTGATGTACTCGTACATAAGAAGATGAAAGAATTCCTACTCTTCCATAATTTCCAAGTTATGGAGCGAACTGCTTGTTCCAGGGAATACTCGTTCCTTGAAAGAGGTAAAGCGTACAAAGATTTGCTAGCAACCAGTTTTGAAGAGAAAGGTCGAAAAATTGTCTACCATTGCTTCTGTTAATGATCGAGGTCCACAAGAGTTTTGTGTCCGGGCAGTCTCGAAGAATATGGAGGATTGTTTCCTCAGATGCTCCACAAACTTGGCAAGAAGCGTCGTCTGAAAGGTGGCGGAGACATCGGGCAGTAGTAAGGAGCTTGCTTCTTAGGGATAGACATAAGAAAATCTAACACGTTCGGGGACTGAAATTTTCAAGGAATGAGCCAATCATTGCTTTGTGAATTCCATTCATTATGTGTGAAGAACTGATAATCACTCTCTGTAGAGAAAGAGTTATTTGACGTTAGTGACCAGCAACATTTATCAAGACCAGCCGTAGGTGAAGGTGGAAGGATCGAGTGAAAATGTAATAGGGCGGAATGAAGGAGGAGGTGTTGTAAGAGATTCCAATTCCACTCTCCTGAAGGGTGAACCATGTAACTAACCAGGAGATTTGTATTCAAGGTAGCGTCACTGGATTTCCAATCGGATAGGGCGCCAAGTTTAGGGATCCAACAGTCTTGCCAAAAATGGACGCTGCCAATGGACCAGAAAACACAAGTTCGAAAAGGCTCCCAAATGTTTGACACAGAAGTCCATAGATTAGAACAGTTTGTCCGTTTCATAGTGAGGGAACAGCGTTCAATCATTTTGTATTTGCGTCGGAGAAGGGAGATCCAAAAATCGTCTTGATTATTGATAAGAGCGAAGCAAATTTTCCAGAGTAAAGCAGTATTATGGGCGCGCATTGATCTCAAACCTAGACCTCCACAAGAGCGAGGCTGAGCAATGGTGTTCCAGTTGACCAGAGGAACACTAGACGAACCCCATAAAAATTTCCGAATTCGTTTCTCAATATCTTCACAGATTCAAATGGAAAAGAGGGTTGATTGCGTGGCGTAAGTGGGGATGGCAGCAAGTACAAATTTAATCAAGATGCCTAAAACAGAAGTTAAAAATTTAGTTTTAGAGGAAGGTAAAAATAAATCATAATTGATTGAATAAATATTTTCAAACTCCTTTTTTTCCTTTTTGTGACAAAGTTCAAGATCCCTAGAAAGATTATAAGAAAAACTAGATTCAATATATTCATAAACTAAATGATCTAAAATACCAATAGAATTAATTCTTTCAACTCGATCCGGGTATTTTGTTGCTTTGTAAACATCAAATTCAACGATCTCACCATCAATTTCCATTGTCAGTATACCACTTCTAACATTGATCTTTGTATGTGCGGTCGGCCTAAAAGTATTTTTGAATAAGTATCCGACCTATCATGTTCCATGTCAATAACGTAGAAATCTGTAGGAAAAAATAATACATCGACCTTCAATAAGACGTTTTCCATCATTCCCACTAGATAGATCTCGGACCGATCAACCAACTGTATGGTTACTCCTGTCTCTTTCAAAGGCTCGTTGGTAATCATTTTATAAATAGAAAATGACATAATGTTAATTGAAGCTCCTAAATCACACATTACACGTTTAATTTTAAAATTACCTATTTTACAAGGTATGACAAACTTACCTTGATCCTTCATCTTTGGTGGGAGCTTTCATTAAAAAATTGTGGAAACATGTTCTCCCAAATTTACCTTTCCGTGTCCCATTAATTTCCTCTTTGTAGTGCAAAGCTCCTTTAAATCGAGCATACCTCGGTACTTGCCGAATTACTTCAAGAAGAGACATGTTAACTTGAACTTTTTGGAACACCTCTAAGATCTCTCCTTTCTTTAGCTCTTTTATCACGTTTTAATAATATTGATGGGAAGGGTGGTACGATTTCATGAGAAGAAAGAGGATGTGCGTCAGATGTACCTTGTATTTATAGAGGCAGAGTTTCTTATTGTTCTTCAAAATGTGCGGCTTTTTCTTATGGAACTTCGGGTGAGATGATTGTTCCACTTCGGAGAGTGATGACACTAACATTGTCTCTTGGATTTAACTCCGTTTGAGAAGGTAGTCTTCTTTGTGATTCCAATTTCCCTACAGTTTGAGCCAGCCGTCTCATTTGTTTATCCAACTCTTGAAAATGTGTTTCGGTTCGGTTTTGAAATTATTCCTGAGATGCAACTAGCTTTTCTTCGGATGTAACCAGCTTTTCTTGTGAAATTGTTAAATTTTCTATGATTTCCTTCAATGATGGCTTTTGTGTTTGATGTTGAGGAGGATGTCTTGGTTGATAAGTTGGCCTTTGATTCGATGCATAGCTGAAATTTGGGTTGTCTCGCCATCCATTTCTACATTGCCTTCTTCTTGTATCCTCGGGAAGTAGTCCGTCGGATATTTCTCTTTGAATATCGTAGTCAAGTCCTTCTATGACCCTATCTTAGCACGTGTCAACTGATTGTACCATCTTACAACTGCTCCAGTTAAACTTGCATGGAAGTAGTGAATCAGAAGCTTATCATCTCCCACAAAACCAATCATCCTACAACAGAACATGGTAAGAAATGTGGTAGGACAAGCTTTGCCCTCGTACTGATCAAAATCTGGCATTTTGAATTTCGGGGTAGAACCAAATCGAGCACTAGGCTCAACACTCTTGGCATCCATCTCTTCCTAAAAGCTTTGACCCCCTAACCCTTTGAAAAAGTCTTTGCACCAATCTTTCAAATTCTTAGGTACTCCATTTCTTGCATTCTCTAACTCATTCAGGTCTAGTACAATATAATCTTCAGGATTGTTTTGGGGATTAATTGTAGCCACTTGCAACTTAATGGCCGAGGAACCTCAGGGTAACTTTCCGGACGTAATTACTAGCTTTGGAGTAGATTGTACCACGTCACACTTAGAATTTTTGTCCCTGGGAAGTTTGTAACACTCAGCTCGGATAGTTTTCTCACTATCTCATTAACAATATTAGTTTGGCCTTGCGCGATTGAGTCCAAAGTAGTCTTATGTTTTTGAGTCATCTCTTGTTGTAGTTTAAAGAGTTCCTCCTCTAACTTAGCCAATCTTGATTCCATTTGTTTTGTTTTTCTTCTAGTGTTATGAGGATGAGTATTTGTTTAAGCTAGTATCTCTCCCTCTGTTGCACAACCTTGATTCTATTTGTTTTGTTAAGGACCTAATTGTACTAAATATAAAGTTAATGCCCTAATATAAACCTTAAATTAGATTTTAGAAAATTTTATTATACTTGAATAATTAAAATAAAACTCAGAGCACATGAGAACTATTTTAAATTATCCCCTATTAATCTAGGTGAGGGCTTAAATAAAAAAAACTAAAGGTTTTGTCTAAAGTCAAGAACTTAACTAAATCAAATAATCTAAAAATTAAATGTTGAAATTAAAAGGAATTTATACATACAAAATAAATATGTTAAGAAATAAATTCAGTGAGTAAAAAACATTAAAAATAATAGAAAAAAGATATTGAATAAAAAGAAAAGAATAAAAATAAAAGAAAAATAATTAATTTAGTACAACAAAGAGAATTTAAATTAAAATAAAATTTTAATCCAAAAATAAAAACACAAATTAGGGAATAAGCTAAACAAGGAATAAGAGAAATAAAAATTTGTAAAATAAAATCTTGAAATCAAATGTGAGAACCAAAGCAAAAAGAAAAATAAGGGGAAAACGTAAAAAAAAGGAAACGCTCATAATTAAGAAAATCAAATTTAAAAAAAGAAACTAAAGTTAAAAGAAACAAAAATGAGAACTTGAATTATCTCCTACCCGTGTAAAAATATGTGGATCTCGTAAGGATACAAATCAGGTCATCGGGTCATTTAACTAAATTCAACATTCAAAATAATATATAATGATTTATTTGAAAGCCTTTTTATCCATATTCATCGGTTTCTTCTCATTCGATAGAGTTTTAAAAAGAAAAATAATGTATGCCTATTCCATTTCCATTCCATTTTTCCTTCATTTTTGATTATTTTCAATAGGAATCTCGGTATCCATCAAAAGAATCAAATCCATGAAATGAAAGAATTAGAAAATCGTAAGACTTGCCTTTCAATTATTTCAGATTGATTGAAATCAACACAAATAAAATAGATCAAGCAAAGAAATAAAATTGAGATACTATGTACAATACATATATTTAATTGATATCGACATGTATGAAGATACATATTGTGGATTCTGTCGTAACCAATTTTCGCCCAGTACGACGTTTCTTGGCGGAAAGCATGTAAATAAATGGTTTTCAATGAAATGTTTTGGAGTCGTTATCAACCTTTTTGGGTTAGGTAGGTCGAATACATAAAAATCACATTTTAAAAGAGTTTTTAAGAAAACATCATTTAAAAGATAAACTAGTCTAAGTATAACCAGAAATTCATTCTTTTTAGTAATAAAAAGGGATTCGGGTTCGATTACGCTTGGGGAAGGATTAGCACCCCACAATGCCCAAAATTGGTACCCCATTGTTTATAAATTGTTTCTAGTAGTGAAATCTAAGAATTCGAATATAAATTTAATTTACGATCTTATTATTCCAAATTAAATTACACAATTTAAAAGAAATTCTAAGAAGAGATATAAATATTATAATGTTTCCAATCGAAGAGAAAATAATCCCTAAAATACTTTAGGACGAATATTTATCTTTCCAACTGAAATAATAAGAATATGATAATTCCTCCCAATAACTCAATATTAAAATAATTTGATTCAACCAAAATGAATATAACTAAAGTAGGCATGAATAAACATATTTTAGAGCTTTAATAAAATAAAATCATAAACAACATAAGGATTAACATACAAGATAGCAAAATAAGGCATTTAATAAAAATATGAAACATGTGTGTGTGTATATATATGACTAAAATAAACTAAACAGAAAATAAAGCGAAACAGTTAAAGAACTAAAATAAAAGATATCATAATATAAGGCCCAAAATAAAATAGTTTAGAAGATTAAATTATAGAATTAGAATGACTAAAATATAATAAAGTAAAACATAGAGATCGAAATAAAAAAATAAAAATATAGCATCTAATTTCAAAATAATAAAAAAATACAGAAATCAGGGACTAAAGTATAAATATGCACCTAAATTAGAGGGATTATTTGGTGGTTTTCCCTATTTTAAGTGAATAAAGCAATAAACTCCAAAAAACCAGGGACATGACACGTGATTTTCCCAAAAAAATTAAAATGAAAACCACTCCCCTTTTTTACTTTCCAATAACGTTAAAACAAAATAAACAAACCCCTCTTTTTTATTTCTCTCAACTCTCTCTATCCTCTTTATACCCAACCTGCGGCCGAGAGCTTCAACGGTAGTCATGGCAAAGATGGCCAAACATGCCATTAAACCGAGACCAAACAACTCCCTAAGAGGCTTTCTTCCTCCTCTCCCTTTTGTTCGACCAAGAGCTCCTCACAAAACCAAGGACCACGCCGGCTCGAGATTTTGACGAGGAGCTCGAGGAAAGGTAAACTCACTCCTCTCTCCCTATATTTCTACTCAGAAAAACAAGAAAATAAAGAGAAAAACGGGTATTGAAAAAAATAAACCTTTGGAAATGTTTCTTGTTTTTGCTGTTATATGTTGAATAATTGGGAAAAGTTACAATTTGTTCTTGAAAAAACATCCACCGGGTCTCCTAACAATCTTTCTTTGGGTTTTTATAACCCTGGTTTTATATGTGTAACTTAAAAGAAAAATTGAAAAATACATATGATGATTTTTTTGTTCTTGCTTGCTTGTTAGTGGGGAGATGAAATCGGACGTGGATCAAGGGAGGCCACGGGTAGAGCTGGGGTGTTGGCAGCTACTGTGTGGAGTGTAGAACCAACTGTCGTTGGTGGAAGATACTGGAATGTGGACGTGGAGGGGGCAGCTATTCCTACTGGAAACTGCTGAAACGTGGATAAAAAGGCAACCATGGGTTGCTGTCGGCGTGGAGTGGAAACTGCTGAAATGCTAAGGTAAAAACAAAAATAGTGATTATAGCTGCCCCTCTTTGCTCGTTGCTGTGGAACATGAATGGAGCAAAGATATAAATCACTATTTTTTGTTTAAACTATTCAATCTTTTGAGCTATAAGTTCTTCTCATTATGAACCTTTTGCTCAATTTGGACGAATTCTTCTCATTATGAACTCTTCCACTGGGAATGACGATCCACCTCATTCTGTGATGGATTTGATTAAGAATGACAATGTTGATGTTGATATGTCTCCTTCTGTGATAGAGTCAAGCAAAAGGTTGAACAAGTTCTTCTTATTCTGAACTTCTTCTCCCTCTTTGGATGAGTTCTTTCCATTATGAACTCTCCATTGAAAATGTTGATGCTGATATATCTCATTCTGTGATAGAGTCAAGCAAAAGGTTGAACAAGTTCTTCTCATTATGAAATTCTTCTCGCTCATCGGATGAGTTCTTTTCATTATGAACTCTCGATTGGAAATATTAATGTTGATCTATCTCATTCTGCGATAGAGTCGAGAAAAAGATTGAATAAGTTCTTCTCATTATGAACTTCTTCTTCCTCTTCGGATGAGTTCTTCTCATTATGAACTCTCCACTGGAAATGTTGATCCCTCGAGTGAGGGGTCGTTGATTCAACTCCATATGCGATGAATCGAGCTAAGGTTGAACAAGTTCTTCTCATTATGAACCTCTGCTAACTTTGGAATTCCGGTCAAATATTCAACATCTGGATGTAAATGAATAAGAAACTTGTTTTAAGAGAAGATTCTTGAGTGAGATAAATTTTTTTTCAAAGGAAAACTGTCTCTGTTGAGTTAATCGATCGGATGAATCGGCCAAGAGGGGGTGAATTGGCAATTAAAATTTTGGTGGAAGCTTTGATAGAAAATTGAAAATATTTGCACAGCGATTTTTTGTGGTTCGACTTTCTCAACCAAAGTCTACGTCCACTACCTTAGTTATCCACACTAAGGGTTTTCCAAAAATTCACTAATTTGTCTTTCTTTTGTGGACAAAGAGTAACCTTACAACTCCCTCAAGAATTATACCCCAAATTCTTGAGAACACTCTCTCACAAAGAGAAACTTACAAATTTTGCAAACTTACAGAAAAACCTCACAAGGTAGAATGTTTGCACAATTCTAGAACAAAGAAAGAACACTCAAAGATAATTACAATTGACACAAAGTGTGTTAAAAGCAAAATGAATATTGAAAGGATTTTAGATTGAATTGCTCAAACTTGAGGTTTGATGCTTTCTCTCTTGTTTCTATCTCAATTCTTGTGTAATTCTTAATCACCAATGGCTTCAGAACTTGTTTAAATACACCTTAGATGAATTCTGAAAGTTGGAAATCTTGGTGAAGTCAATAGAGCCGTTGTAGTGTGAAATCCACTTCAAAAAGTTACTGGGAGCGTATGGGTATCGATACTCCTTAATAGGGGTATCGGTACTACCTGTTATAAATTCAAATATTTCGATCGTTGCATTCCAATGTTATCGATACCGTGTAGGGGTATCAGTACCACTTTGGCTTTCGATGTTTTGGGGGTATCGATACTGTATAGGAAACATCGGTACGACCCTTATGAAATCTTAATTTTGACTCGATTGTGGTTCGAAATACTTTGTAAAAATTGTTTCAAATATATTTTAAGTTTAAAACTCAAAATTTCATTTAGTAAGGAGTAAAATTGATATTTGAAAACTTTGGAGTAATATTTGAAATATTCGAATAATTGAATCGAATATAATATTTCAAATCAAATATAAAATCTTAAAATTACTTAACACTTTGTTATATCGAAATATCAAAATGTTTTCAACAATCTCCACCCCTTTTGATATAACAAAACATTTTTGAAATTTTAAGATTTTCTTTTGAAAATTCATTTTTGAAAGATTACTCCCCCACTCCCCCTTACTATATTCTCCCGCTTTTTGTTAAATAAAAAAGACTCTATGATTCATTTTAAAACAAGTTTGCCAAATTTATGTATATATATGTATATTACTGCTAAGATCAAAGACAGTAGAAATATTAGCCATTAGTACACATAATCAATATTCATAAATAATATGCAATAGGGATTGGTCCTAATTGATCTAAAATATAAATGATGCATAAACTAATTAAAATAATCATTCAATTAAGTTCAAAAGTCTAATTATTCAAAATTAAACACCCAAAACACAAACAACCAAATATTCAAACATCCAAATCATAAAAAATGTTTAACAATGTATAAGTTCAAAGTTCAAAATAAGAAAACTAGCAAGGCAATGTCAGTCATCCATCGGTGGATAGGGAGGAGAAAAAATGTGCTCGTACAGAAGCCACATCTCGTGTAAGCGCATCGACCCTTGCATTGAGTTCGTCAAAGAGAGCTTAAGTTTCCCTTTATTGCTCTAAGTGTTGAGCTGTGAATTGGAACTCTAAGGTTGCAAACCTCAATTCAAATGTCTCAATAAAATATCGAAAGTAAGAAGGAATCAGACTCTCTTGCCTGGTTGGCTCGTCCTCGGTCTGGTTTACGGGATCGTCGACATCCTGTAAGAGGTCTTCAAGCTCTTGAGCAGCAGCCGGAGACGAAGCAGCTCGTGAAGAGCTAGCACTAGGGGTTTTCTTTGTTGAGCGAATCCAATTTTTATTGTCATCTATAGTCCATCCCGATTTCTTTAAGGATTTGAGGTTAATTTCGGTGGTCAATGGGATGCCTATGTCTAGGTCTACCTTAAGGTCGGTTGTGATGAACCATAAACTAAAATTTTGACTCTTTTTTGAAGGAATGTTGTTTATGGTTTCTACGAGTTCCCCAAAGATAATTTGAGGGAGATTTATTTTCCTTTTATGTTGGATGCAATGCATCCACCATAGGTCAAGAGCTCTAAATCTAGAATATTTACCTCCGGATGGTCTAAATCACCAAGAGATCATGAAGTGTAGGAAACACTCTTGATAGTCAAGAATGCTTACGCTCGAATTGACTTCATATTGTGAAGGCACTTTCTCTCTCTCATTATCTAACCCTTCATTATCTAATCCAAAGGTTGTGGATATAAAGTCTGAGTCTATATTGATGTATTACCCCAAGAGATAGGAGCGAACACTTACGGTTTCGGTTCGAGACTCATTTTGTACACACACAGCATTGTAATAGAAAATACGAATGAGTTTTTGATAAAAATAGGTTTAATTTTCAATAGTTTATCAAATTTCCATGATATAAGGGTAAGGAGATATTTGAAGTTCATGTCAATCATGGCTTGAATAGACGGTATACGCTCTCCCCTAATATGATATAACTCAAAATGGTCAACGTACCGAGTATAGAGACCCCTACGGTTAGGTTCGTTGAAACAAGAATTTGGAATGGTCATATCGGGTTCATTAGGATTGGGATTTGGAGGTGGATTGGAGGTTGGTTTTATGGTTGGGAGGAACGACTAGACCTAGGGCGTTTATGAGATTGAGACATGGTTCAAGAAATCAGAATTGGATGGTGTACTTGCAATTAAGCAACATATGTATGCAACACAATTAATCCCAAAAATCAATATGAGTCCTTAATAATCAAGGTTCTCTAGCACTATTGTCTAATGGGAAAATTTTGAAAACTATTTAAAAAAATAAGTTTGAAAAATAACAGTATGTATAGTTTTCATGAAAACAATATAATTAAATCAAAAACACTAATTAAAAAAACATTTTTTATCTCGAAATTTTCTGAAAAATTTAAAAATGTGTTTTTGATCAAATTACGTGTAGATTATAGTTTAAAACTATAATTTATGAAATGTCTAATCACTAATTTGAACTAGAACTAGTCATATGTTCAAAAATCAATAAAACAGTGGTTCAGATAAATTATCTTGAAAAAATTGAGATTGAGTGGGATGTGATGTTGTTTGCACGATTTTGATAAGTGTAGCAGGATTATAAGTTGAAGAATGAAAGATTTTCGACTTGAAACTGTTGAAATAGAGCAATGTGGAGATTTATGGATATTTTAGAGAGGATTGACGTGAGAGTGTTGATATTAGGGGTTTTGGCAAATAAAGTTATTTTAGGGATTTAAAAGCCTAAAAAGAACAGGGGGTATCGGTACCCCTCGAGGGGTATCGATACTTCAAGGCATTTTTACGTAGTATCGATACAAGGGTATTGATACCCGTTGAAGAAGTATCGGTACTATGAAGAACAGTATCGATACATATTGAAGAAGTATCGATACTATGCTAGTAGTATAGATACCTTGCACCTAGCAAGAGGATTATCGGTACTGGGTGACCAATATCGATACCAAATGCACAAAATGGTCAAAAATATACATTTAAACACATTGCATGCAAAATTAATCAACCCTAGTGGTATTGGCAACTCATATTATATGAAAATTAATTATGTTCAATCAAACAAATCACACTTAAGCCTAATTTGAACATATTATTAATTTTAACTAAATATCATAAACTCCACTAACTATTAGCATAGAAGGCGTTCAAAAATGTTATTTTTATATGCATTTTTCTTTAATAATTAAAAGTGCTAAGATTATTTTAAACACAGAATTAAGGTAGGTTTGTCAGACCTAATTCTCTCCTAAGTGTCCAAAATCTTTCTTTATCTAAAGGTTTTGTAAAAATATCAACTAATAGCTGCAAAGTATCTACAAATTCTAAAACTACATCTCCCTTTGTGACATGATCTCTAATGAAATGATGTCTAATTTCAATGTGCTTAGTTATAGAGTGTTGGATGGGATTTTTAGTGAGACAAATAGCACTAGTATTGTCACACTTGATAGGAATGGTACCTACTTCAATTCTATAGTCTAAAAGTTATTGTTTCATCCATAAAACTTGTGCACAACAAATAACGGCTGAAATGTATTCCGCTTCAGTGGTAGATATTGCAACACTATTTTGTTTCTTTGAAAACCAAGAAATTAGCATATTTCCTAGGAATTGACAAGTACTGGAGGTACTTTTCCTATCTATTTTGCATCCTCCATAATCCGTATTCGAGAAGGCATGCAAGCTAAAGCTAGAGTCTCTAGGATACCAAAGTCCTATACTAGGAGTGTCCTTAAGGTATTTAAAGATTCTCTTAATGGCTTATAGATGTGATTCCTTAGGGCATGATTGAAATCTAGCACATAAGCAAACACTAAACATAATGTATGGTCTACTCGCGGTTAGATAAAGCAAAGAACCAATCATTGACCTATACAATTTAACATCGACACATTTACCTCCTTCATCTTTGTCAAGCTTTGTAGATGAACTCATAGGAGTGGCTTGGGGTTTCACATTCTCCAATCCAAACTTTTTGATCATATCTTGAACGTACTTTGCTTGATTGACGAAGATGTCATCTTTTCTTTGCTTGATTTGGAGCCCCCAAGAAAAATGAAAGCTCCCTCATCATGCTCATCTCAAACTCACCTTGCATTAGCTTTGAAAATTCTTGGCAAAGAGCATCATTAGTAGAACCAAATATTATATCATCAACATAAATTTGAACTACCAATAAATATTTACCTTTTCGTTTCAAAAATAATGTAGTGTCAACCTGCCCTTTTGAAAAACCTTTTTTAATTAAAAAGTTTGACAATCTTTCATACCAAGCTCTAGGAGCTTGTTTTAAACCATATAATGCTTTTGTCAATTTAAAAACATGATTAGGAAATTTTGAATCTTCAAAACCAGGATGTTGTTCCACATACATTTCTTCTTTTATAAAACCATTTAAAAATGCACTTTTAACATCCATTTGATATAATTTAAATTCATTAAAACATGCAAATGCTAACAACATTCTAATTGCTTTCATCCTAGCTATGAGAGCATATGTTTCATCAAAATCAATTCCTTCTTCTTGAGTGTACCCTTGAGTAACAAGTCTAGCCTTGTTCCTCACTATATTACCACTTTCATCTAGCTTATTCCTAAACACCCATTTAGTACCTATAGTAAATTTATTACTAGGCATTTCAATTAATGTCCATACTTTACTTCTCTCAAATTGATTTAACTCTTTTTGCATAACTATAATCCAATTTTCATCAGTTAATGCTTCTTTAACATTTTTAGGCTTTATGCATGAGATAAATGCAACATAATTATAAATGTCCCTAAGAGAAGATCGAGTAGTTACCCCTTTGGATGGATCACCTAAAATCTCACCATCCTTGACATAGTTGTACTCTCTTGGGAATGTGATTTCCCTTTCTTCAATGTTTAGATTCTTGAAGGCATCTTGAGTTTTCTAATCCTTCACTTCTTTCTTTGATGATGGTTCTCCCACATCATTTGCATTTATTGTACCTATGTCATCATCAACACATGAATCCTTCCTCGGAAGGGGATTACCATCGAAAACAACATGAATATACTCTTTTACCACTAAAGTTATTTTATTAAATACACAATAAGCTTTAGAATTTAAGGAATAACCCAGAAAAATTCCTTCATCACTTTTAGCATCAAATTTGCCAAGGTTGTCTTTACCGTTGTTTAAACAAAACATTTACATCCAAAAGGATGAAAATAACTAATGTTAGGCTTTTTATTTTTGAAAATTTCATATGGAGTTTTCTTTAAAATAGGCCTAATCGTTACTCGGTTAATAACATAACAAGCGGTATTTGTGGCTTTCGCCCAAAAATATTTTGGCAAATTGTTTTCACAAAGCATGATACTAGCTATTTCCTCTAAAGTTTGATTTTTCCTCTCAACGAATCTATTTTATTGAGGGGTTCTAGGTGCTGAAAAATTATGGCTAATCCCATTTGAATTATAAAAATCAGTAAATCCAAGATTTTCAAATTCAGTACCATGATCACTCCTAACACTTGAATGGAGTAGCCTTTTTCATTTTGGATTACTTTTGAAAAAGTGATAAAATTTTCTAGTGCTTCATCTTTAGTACTTAAAAATAGAACCCAAGTAAATCTAGAGTAGTCATCTACCAAGACAAAGGCATATTGTTTTCCACCCAAGCTAGTTGTTCTAATTGGCATAAAAAGATCTATATGGATCAATTGTAAAACTCTACTAGTGGATACAATATTAATGAATTTAAAGGAAACTTTCTTATGTTTTCCTTTTTTGCATGCATCACAGATTTTATCAAGATTAAATTTCAGTTTTGGCAACCCTCTTGCTAAATTGCCTTGATTTAGTCTTTGTAAAACACTCATTCTTGTATGTCCTAGTCTCTTATGCCATAACCAACTATCATGTTCATCCTTGGAAACTATGCATAAATTAGTCATATTTATTGAATCTAAATGCACTATATAAATGTTTCCTATTCTATGACCAATAAGCATAATCATATTAGATACAATGTCTATAATTTTACAACTGTTAGATTCAAATAAGACATTGTATGTAACACTCTAATTTAGGGGCTAAATTTAAGAAATTATAAAGTGGTGAATTTAATTGGTATTTTGAAAGAAACGATGGATTAAATTGTAATATTTCAAAGTTGACAGACCATTTTAAGAAGTACAGGAAATTCAGTGGCTAAACCCATGATTTAACCATTTTTATTTTGGAGAGAAACATAAACTCTCCCCGTGCGGAGGTTCAGCAGAATTTTCTCAGTTTTCGCTCTCCAACAACCCTAATTTCAACTCCGATCTACTCGTCGTCCGAACTCCGATCGACGAACCGAAACCACCATTGTGTTCGTTGTCGACCGAGTAACAAAACCCCTCAAACCTTTCATCGTGAATCGTCGCCATTCGTAGTTAATTTCAGTCGGAAGTATCGTCGGTAATTACTCGATTTCAGTTGATTTTTCGTCGATTCACGACGATCCGGTCATCTGTTTACGACACCTCCCACACCATCGTGTTCCTTGCATCGTTTCGAGTCCACTGGTGTTCTCCGTTTCTCCATCGTCGCCGGCGCATGGAGGGGTGAGACCGTTAAAGTTTTTGATGTTTCGAAATCGAGCTCTCCGCCGTTCAAAATTGTGAACCGAGCTTTGTAAGTGCCTCAAAATCACTTAAATTAATTTTTAGGAATTTTTCCAGGAATTTTCCGACACCGTAGCACTGTTCACGCACCACACGCGTCACCCCCCGAGAGTGGGCATCGTCTGGGTGATAATTTAGTAATTAATTTATGTTTGGGTGCTATTTGTGTAAAATCCGGGTGTTGTATTGGTAAATATTTGCATAATGTGGCTAATTTGGTAATTAATTTCTGTTAGGGTGATATTTGTGTAAAATGGTCGACTGTTGATCGTTGACCACAGTTGACCAGAACTTTGATTGGCTTTGACCGGGCATTAAACGACCTTTGACTTTGACCGAGTATACCTATCCTGACATTTTTCGACGTTCCAAATCCGATTCTGCAGTTCGTTTTTCAAAATTCGAACCCGAAGGCCTTGAAATTGTCAGTCAAACCCGTTGACTTTGATTTTGACAAAAAATTCCAAATTTTTTGAAAAGTTATATTATATGCTTTCGACGTCCTGAATCCGAAGTCCGTTTCGATAAATTCAAACCCGGTAAGCTAGTTTTGGTTGATTTATCACCTGATTCAATCCGTTTTTCGAAATTAAGCTCAGTTTTTGATGTAATTTCTGTTGATATGGATCCGAGGAAATATTAGAAGATGATTTCAAGATTGAGGGCGTTCGAATAGAATTTAATTATCAATCAATATTGCACAAAAATTGAGGTAATATTTTACTACCTCTTTATGTTTTATGGAACATGTTGATATTGGTAAATGCATGAATAAGATAATGTTGGTCGCTTTTGTGGAGTTGAATAACTTATTCACTCGATATGAATGTGGTAGAAATTCTATAATTGAATACGGATCGAATGACTAATATAAGAGATTGAGGAATTGTTAAAATTAAATTACAAGTTTGTGATAAGTGATAAAGAAATCAACCCTGGATTTGTAACTTATATTTTATATCATCAAAGGTTAAATGTTAAAGGTACTTATATGGGAAATTATGATAATATTTCGATTAGGTAAAATTACGAAATTACCCTTATGTTGGAAAATGACAAGAATTGTCCCTGGAAGTGGATTAGTAAATACGAAAAGACATATTGATCTGATAAATTTATTGATGTGCATAAGAAATGTTAGTTTTACTTGGAAATTATGGATAACCGGTTTTTAACCCCAATAAGGATTATGCAAGATACTAGAAGTCTGTTAAGGAATCATTTCAAGATCAGAGAATGTTCGAGGAAACAACTAACCATAGGATCTTTAAATTATAAGTATGCTCGTTAAGAGTTAATACCGAAATCATCTGGTTAAGAAATTACGAAAATGCCCTTGAAAGGTAAAAATAGCTCGAGTTGACCCTGAATGAGAAAGTTCTTTGAGGATTTGTACTTAACTCAATGAATTACAGATTTAATTGTTAAGATCCTGTCTTTGTATAGAAAATTTCTGATAACCTGTTGGTAACTTCTGAGAAGACAATCGATCTGAAAATCTTCGAGTTAAGAATAAATTATCGAGGGTGCTCTTTTATCAGAATTATTTGAAAGGTCTGGAATAAATTATAAGTTGGAATTAAATAATAAGACAGAATTGAAGGAAAGAATTGAAATACACCGGATCTGTAAAATGACCTGAATACCCCTGTAATGAAAAAGACTCAAGAATATTACCAAGCTCAAGAATGATTGGATATCCTCGAGCTCTGAAAAGAATGGAATGAAACTGGGCACCAGAATGACCAAAATACCCTTATGACATAAAATTAGTAGAAGTGTTGGATTAATTAAGGAAACCAAATAAACATGGATATGGTACTGCTCTTAAAAGTTATGGATCACATATTAAGCCGAGCAATCAATGCTAGTGTATATGTCAGTACCTGAAATGTATAGATGTTACTTGAATGCGTGTTCGTCTTCTCAAGTGTGGTTCGATGATAATTTTGAAAGTACTCAGCTCAACTCAACTCTAGGTCGCATTCGATAATAAGAAATGGATATTTGTTATACAAATCAACCACGAAGACCAAATTAAATTAAACGAAAGTACAATATATATATGAAATTCAGAAACGTCTGGATTATCTGGAAAGCTCTGAAGTAATCGGGATAGACTTGACTGATAAACGAAATGAGTAACCTCAATGACTGAGGATTAAATAGGTGATTTGATGAGTTTGTGAACACTGTTGAACTTACATGATGAATTATCCTTATGGGACATAAAACATGAATCAAGTACGTATGTATTTCCTGATATCGTTGAAATATGGAAATGAAATAAAGACTATTGGAAGATCTATTCAGCGATGATTACGAAGATGATTTATGGACAAGAATATTTGGTATTAAAGAGTAAATACTCTGAAAAGGCAGTAAATTGACGGGTCCACATGCATTAGTTCAAGGAGCTTGTTCAGTTCGAATTGTTTGATAAACTGATCGATTAACATGGATTGTAAATGTCTTGAAGCTTCGTTTCTCCTTTATTAGCTCAAATCACTCTGGGCATTCTGGAACGCTTTCCTGATGCATATGAATCATAGTGGAATTCTAAAGTATAAACTTTAAATGTCTGATTGGATCGGTTAATAATCGATTCTCTCCAATAGGACCTTGTTCTTAAAATTCGATCAAATTACACGAGCTTCATGTTATCCTTACCGATAGTTACAAAATGCCTCTGAAAAATACTTGGATCCTCTAGTGTGTTCCCTATGTACTACATAATTATTTTATCTATTTTGAAATGAGGTACACTAAAATCTATGGTTATTGTTTTATGATACACCGACTTACGGTGATGGTTTATGGACTATGACTGATATATGATTATTGGTTTTCATTGATATATGATAACGATGATTACGGACCTAATGTGACTCTTGGGTAGGCTCACGGGCCCCAAGATGCTCTATTAGGTTGGCTCTCTTTTGCCGTGTGCTTAGGGTAAGCCCTATGGACTTACGAGCCTAAGGATACATGCCCAAAGCCTATCCTTAGGTGGCTTCCTTTTTGCTGTGTGCTTAAGGTAAGCCCTACAGACGTAGTTCTGAGGAACTGCGGATGGTGTACATGAAAAGGATTTAAACTACGAGTTTCAAAAGTGAAACTTCATTATGATTTTATGATGATTTACTGAACTATTACTTGTTTATTGTACTTACTATGATTTTATCGTACTGTTGTAACACACTAGACATCCTATTCGATCTCATAAAACGTGATACTATGAATGCTTCCTATGAACTGTGATCTTCATGGTTTTTACTCGATGAACTACTAATGGAATCCCCGATTATCTTGCAAACTGGTATACGTTTGATTCAATAAGGAAATTATGGCTTCACATTTATCTGCATGTCCTTTAGCATCACTTGGTAGTTCTGTATTACTGAGCTTTCCGAAGCTCACTCTATTACTCAACATTGCAGGTTAAAAGAATTATACCAGTGCAGCTATCAAAAACAGTAAGGGAGTTCTTTCGGTGTTGTTTTCAGAGTATGATACATGTGATTAGGGGGCATGTAATTGTATTTTGTTTTATATACGAGTCTGAAAATCTGTTTTATTTCTGAATACTAATAAATGATTTTATACGTTACGTGTTTTAAGAAAAGTTTTAAATTTTACGCTATTTTTACAGTGGGTCGCTCCGGTGGCCCTAATGTGACACTCCAGATTGGATCGGGTTACCCGCATCGGTCTGAGGGGGTTATATTGTATCCTTTATCACACAATTGACTAATTCTTAGTAGATTATGCTTTAACCCATTCACATATATATTTCTATTTGTATGGAAGAGGTATTACCTATACCTTTAATGTAACCTTTTGAGTTGTCACCAAAGGTTACCACTCCTCCATTTTTGTCGTTAAGCTTAGTAAACCGACTCTTGTATCTAGTCATGTGTCTCGAGCATCCACCATCAAGGTACCCAAATTCTTTTGGGTTCATATTCATTAGTCCCTAAAATCCTAATCCCATTGGGTACCCATTTATTTAGGATACCCTTATCTTTAGAAGCATTAATTCCTTTAGAAACACATACTCCTAATGATTTAACCATTAGAGGTTCTTTAGGGACCTTTATGATTGTAAGATTTAAAATTCTTTCTAATATAGTTATATTTTGACATTTATCTTTTTTCAAAATGTTTTGACCCAACTTTATTGAAAGAAGATTTAAGATCATCAATTTCCTTTTGATGATCATCATAAACTTTCGAAAGTAAGTTTTGCAAATCAGAATTTTTCTTTTCAAAATCATCGATTTTGACTTGCAAATCTTTAATCTTACTTTCAACTTTAATGTTGTTCTTGGATATGAGATATTTTTTTGTTTTTCAATTTTGAAATATCTTTCTTGTATTTTGAAAATAATTTCTCATAATCTGAAGTCAACCCATTATATTCTTCTAATAACTCATCAAATGAATAATCTTCTAAATTAGATGAGTTAGAGGTTACCTGAGAATCCTCCCCGAAGGCCATTAAGCACAAGTTTACTACTTATTGTTCCTCTTCATCGGATGATTCGTCATCGCTCCAAGTAGCTACGTGTGCTTTATACTTCTTCTTTGAAAGACCTTTCTTCTTCAATTGTGGGCAATCGTATTTAACATGACCATGCTTTTTGCACTCATAACAAATGATTGGGTCCTTCTCCTTGGACTCGTTTTTAAAGCCTTCATTTTTTTGAAATTTTCTTCCTCTATTTGGCTTCATTAATTTTCTGAGTCTTCTGGAAAGCAAGGCCATTTCTTCATCTTCATTATCGTCAGAGTCACTCTCATCTTTGGTGGATTTGAGAGCAACACCAACATTCTTCTTTTTCTCTGTCTCCTTCTTTGTGCCGTCATTCTTCTCATGATCTACCTCGTCTTGAATCATCATTTCATGGGTGAGGAAATAACCAATGAGCTTTGACAAAAAATTTTGATGAATCGAATTGGATGAATCGACCAAGAGGGTTAATCAATTGTTGGGTTAATCAATTGGATGAATCGACCAAGAGGGGGTGAATTGGCAATTAAAATTTTGATGGAAGCTTTGACAAAAAAATTGAAAATATTTGCACAGCGATTTATAGTGGTTCGACTTTCTCAACCAAAGTTTACGTCCACTACATTAGCTATCCACACTAAGGATTTTCTAAAAATTCACTAATTTGTCTTTCTTTTGAGGAAAAAGAGTAACCTTACAACTCCCTCAAGAATTATACCCAAAATTCTTGAGAACACTCTCTCTCAAAGAGAAACTTACAAATTTTGCAAACTTACAGAAAAACCTCACAAGGTAGAATGTTTGCACAATTCTATAACAAAGAAAGAGCACTCAAAGATAAATACAATTGAGCACAAAGTGTGTTATTGAAAGCAAAATGAATATTGAAAGGATTTTGGCTTAAATTGCTCAAACTTGAGGTTTGATGCTTCCTCTCTTGTTTCTATCTCAATTCTTTTGTAATTCTTAATCACCAATGGCTTCAAAACTTGTTTAAATACACCTTAGATTAATTTTGAATGTTGGAAATCTTGGTGGAGTCAATAGAGCCGTTGTAGTGTGAAATCCACTTCAAAAAGCTGTTGGGAGCGTATGGGTATCGATACTCCTTCATAGGGGTATCGGTACTACCTGTTATAAATTCAAATATTTCAACCGTTGCATTCCAATGGTATCAATATTGGCCAAGGGTTATCGGTACTACTTTGTAGTGTAGTATCGATACCGTCCAGGAGGTATCGATACTACTATGTAAAGTTTTATTGGTACCGATCATGGTATCGGTACCCATTTTGCATTTTGTTATTTCTCGGTAATACTATGTATTGATACCATTGGCTATGGTATCGATAATACTATGTATAGGGGTATCGATACCGTGTAGGTGTATCGGTACCACTTTAGCATTCGATCTTTAGGGGGTATCGATACTGTATAGGCAATATCAATACTACCCTTATGAAATCTTAATTTTGACTCGATTGTGGTTTGAAATACTTTCTAAAAATTGTTTCAAATATATTTTAAGTATAAAACTCAAATGTTCATTTAGTAAGGAGTAAAATTGATATTTGAAAACTTTGGAGTAATATTTGAAATATTCGAATAATTGAATCGAATATAATATTTCAAATCAAATATAAAATCTTAAAATTACTAAACACTTTGTTATATCGAAATATCAAAATGTTTTCAACAGTCTCCATCGAGAAAAAGTTGATTTTAAGAAAAACATCTCAAGTAAGATACATTTTGTTTCAATGGAAAACTGTCTCAAGTGAGACGAAGTTGGTTTTAAGAAAAACTATTTCGAGTGGGATAAAATTTCTTGTTTCAAGGGAAACTGTCTCAAGTGAGACAAAGTTTGTTCCAATAAAAGCTATCTTGAGTGAGATAAATTTTTGTTTCGAGTGAAATTTTCTCAAGCGAGACAAAGTTTGTTTTAAGAAAGACTATCTCGAGTGAGAAAATTTCTTGTTTCAAGGGAAACTGCCTCCAATGAGACAAAATTGGCTTTAAGAAAAACAATCTTGAGTAAAACGAAATATATTTTTCGAGTAAAACTGTCTCAAGCGAGACGACGTCTGTTTTTTAGAGAGGCGATATCAAAGGATTATAGAATGTCCACTCCTGCATGTTGAGGAAATGTCTTCAGAAGATCTGATTTTTTCATATCATGATGTTTAATCCCCAAAGATGCCCCAACATTCAAAGTTAAATCTCTAAAGATGTCTCATCATTTATTGTTTCTTGCTTCAGCACTGATTCTAAGCATGAGCTTTGTGTCTGAAAGTAATATATCAACTACCAAGATCCACTCCAGAGAGATTGTCTTGTTTGAAAAACGTTTTTCTTCTTATTTCATTTTCAAAATTATGAAAATATCAATTAGAATTTTTTTTTTGAAAATGTTTAATCAAAGATTTTGAGAAAATAATGCCCCTTTCTAGGTTTCACAATTGACACAAATCATAAAACAAGAGTTAATTGGATATCAAATAATTAATTACACTTTTAATCCTTCAATAAATTATAGTTATTTGACAAGTGTCAAGATCAACGCTATCTTTGAGAAATGGTTAAGTAAGGAAAAGATAAAAGTCTTAGGTTATTGTCTTTGGTCTAAGGTATGATGTTATTATTTCTTTGATGTTCACATATCTGATGGAGTAGCTTCAATGATCGTCTATTGGAAGTATTCTTCGGCTTCCAACTCTCATGATCACACTCGGGTTGTGTGATGCCTTATTAAGGGATTTAATAGCGCCTCCTATGCAACAACCACGCCATCTTTATATTCGAGCCGCCTTTTTAGGTTTTCAACTCGAGTCCTCCTTTAGTTTCAAGACATTATTAATAATTCACGTCTTGAACCCCCATTTTTTATTTTTCTCTATCATGCATTAAAGATTTTGGAAAACCTTTTTGTAAATAAAAGATTAATCATGATGGGAGGGATGAGATATGAAGATAGTCTTTTATGTTTAGAAATCTATGTATGATTAGAAGGGACTTTTAAAGCACGTAATGTAGGCCATGGTTCACGGTTATGAAAGAAAGGGATAAAATGCCCAAACAAAAGTTTAAGGGTTATTGAACCAAGGATCAATTCATTTTGATGCCTTTAATCTTGCCTTGCTCGATTTGAATTTACTCGTATGCTCCTTTATTTTTTCTAGATGCTCTATGACCTTATAGTGAATTGATTCTGAAATGACTGTGCTCGATCAATCTCATGGTTTAAAACTCGATGCGTCATTTGAGTCGAGGGACTCTTTGCATGTGCTTCTTGTCATTTTTTTCTTTGTTTTTCTTTCCTTTTTGCTATTTTTCTTTGATTTTTCTTTTTTCTTTGATTTTTTTTCTTTGCTCTTTTTTTCTTTACTTTTATCCTCACCTTGATTTGATCTTTGCACTTTGCATTTGGTTCACCTTTCGATATCTCATGTGGATTGATGATCTTTGCTCATGCAAACAAATTTCCTTCACATTGCCCCCCGGTGTGGAGGGTGATCATTGGTTAGGGTTGAATTAGAAGAAAAGTATCATTTAGGCTTAAATGGGGACACAAGGGATACATTTTCTCCTTTTGTGAATGGATAAAGAAAAAAACTATTCATCATTTCATACACAGAAGTCATTGCAGAAGAGATATCCCCAGGGGGATAGATTTTCAGGGTTAATTTTATTCACATGAAAACAATATAATTAATGCATGATAGAATTATTTTGAATTAATTTTTTCTTGCTTCTTGCTTCCAACATGCCTTAATTGTACAAGCACAACTTCAGAAAATTGATGCGAGATGTCCCACGTTGTCTTCTCGAAAGAAGGTTTACGTTCAAGTAAACATCTTGTACTCAATGTCTTCAAGTTTTATTGGTAAAAATGTTAGCTTTGCATCTAAGAAGATGATGGTGTGACTTTGTTGGCTCAAAGAAAGGTAAGGATATGATTTTTGTCTTTAAAAAGATAAAAGCAATGTTTCAAAGTCTCAAAGAGAAGGAATGTCAAAATTTGGTTATTTGGTAATGGCCATGAATTATTTTGGGTAAAGAATCAAGAGATTTTATTTATGGGCTTTTAGACAGGATAAGAAAGGTCTAATCTTGTCATATGTCAAAAATTTATAATACTTGAAGAATTAAGATAACCCGTAATTCATTTGATATTCAAATAAACTAAAGATTAAAACTCGTTCAATTATTCAACCATAGAAGGTAGCATAAGTTCAATCATTAAGATATTAAGCATATATGAAAGATAGAACAAAAACGATTTCAAACAAAAAATAATGCTCTCAGTGCAAGTGGTAGGTGCAATGCCCCTATCCCTCTTCGATTTTCTATGCTCTTGAATCCATCAGGTTCTGGATCTTCCGCTTCAGTGCCCCATAATTCTCAATGAGGTTCCTTGATCTTTAGACGGTGATAGTGTCATGTCCATAACTTTCAATTATTTTCTAGGAACGAATGGGTTGACTTCATCTCCCCTCAAAACCCTTATCATAAGATTCTCCGCGAGTTACTCTCGGGACCCTTGATTAATGCATGTTGGGATGCAATATACACCATGTAATGTGCAATGTGTATATGCTAATACAAAGATGCATATGCAAATGCAAAATGCGAGAAACAAATGCAACAAGGAATTGATCCTAAAATAACTATTCCTAGAACAATTCTTGAAAACCGACAATGTCTCGGTACACTGGGGAAGTGAAGATCTGGTCCATCTATAAGTTGCCTAGCTCCTGTGAGCATCTGGGTACTGCATCATGTTCAAAGCTTCTACCTCATCTCCTACTTTTAGAAGTCTTTCGAGCTGGTTTGTGATCTTCAACAGTTGGCTTTGTCATCGAATCATCTCAAGTCTAACTTGTTACCTCATCAGGCAAATGTCTGGATTGTATCCTTAGTAGATAGACTCCCTCTAGCTACTCGATCTACGTAGAGCATCTTCGAATTTCTACCGATCCCAGAGAAAGGCGTTGTTGTAGTATTGTTTTTCAATAACCTTCCAAATAATCAATTATTTAGGGATCAATACCTTTGAATAATATGTCATGTTCATGCAAAAATGCAATAAGAGTAGACAAAAGGAAATCAATATTAGTAGAAACAAGAAGAATCAAGTCAGTTGAAATAATTAGTCAAAGAAATGTAATCTTAGCAAAAATAATTAAATTCGACTCAAAGTTGAGATTGAAACATAAAGCATATAAATAAAATTAATAGTCCTAACAACATGCATTCTAGTTCTCTTAAGGTATCCGCATTGCTCTAGAGGGGTAGGCTTGCTACATTCTCTGTATAAGGTTTGGTTCTAGAAGTAAAAGTACTTGAATTGTCCTATTAGTGCCCCCTTGGGTGAGCCAAACCCTCGATCCTAGCCCATTATAGGCTTAAGCGGACCGAGTTCAATTCGAGAGGGCATATTTCCCTATGCCTGACACGGAGAATAAATCCTCACGAAGACATAGAGCATATGAACCCCAAAAGCTACTTGCTAGGTCTGACACGGAGAATAAATTCTCGTAAAGACGTCGCTTTCACTCCCACTTAAAAGGGAAAGAGCTCAAGTATAGAGCTTATGTTTATGCAATGCACGTGTTGTGTGTGATGAGAAATTCTCAAACCTTTGACAAACCACCAAACAAAAATCAAACTAAAGCGAATCCAAAATTTTAATATCTGAAAAGTAATCAAATACAAACATTAATATAGAAGGATATAGTATAAAAATTTGAAAGAAATCAAAAGAATTGTAAATTAAATAAAATTAAATTCTCAATTTCTAACTATAGAGATAATATATAATTGATTTAGGGCTTGACCATCAACGTCCCCAGCAGAGTTGTCAAGCTGTAAACTGATTTTCGCCCAACACAACGTTTCTTGAAAAACAAGTGAATAAATGGTTTTCAATGAAATGTTTTGGAGTCGTCATCAAACTTTTTGGGTTAGGTAGGTCGAATACCTAAAAATCACCTTTTAAAAGAGTTTTTAAGAAAACATCATTTAAAAGATAAACTAGTCTACATATAACCGGAAATTCATTCTTTTTAATAATAAAAAGGGATCCGGGGTCGATTACGCTTGGGGAAAGATTAACACCCCCACAACGTCCAAAATTAGTACCCTATCGATTATAAATTGTTTCTAGTAGTGAAAATCTAAGAATTCGAATATAAATTTAATTTATGATCTTATTATTCCAAATTCAATTACATAATTTAACAGGAAATTCTAAGAAGAGATAGAAAATATTCCAATATTTCCAATCGAAGAGAAAATAATCCCTAAAATACTTTAGGACGAATATTTTTCTTTCCAGCTGAAATAATAAGAATATGATAATTTCTCCCAAGAACTCAATATTAAAATAATTTGATTCAACCAAAATGAATATAACTAAAGTAGGCATGAATAAACATATTTTAGAGCTTTAATAAAATAAAATCATAAACAACATAAGGATTAACATACAAGATAGCAAAATAAGGCATTTAAAAAATATGAAACATGTGTGTATATATATGACTAAAATAAACTAAACAGAAAATAAAGAGAAACAGTTAAGAACTAAAAAAAGATATCATAATATAAGGCCCAAATAAAATAGTTTAGAAGATTAAATTATAGAATTAGAATGACTAAATAATAAAGTAAACATAGAGATCGAAATAAAAAAAATAAAAATATAGCATCTAATTTCAAAATAATAAAAAAATACAGAAATCAGGGACTAAAGTATAAATATGCACCTAAATTAGAGGGATTATTTGGTGGTTTTCCCTATTTTAAGTGAATAAAGCAATAAACTCAAAAAACCAGGGACATGACACGTGATTTTTCCAAAAAATAAAATAAATGTAAACCACTCCCCTTTTTTACTTTCCAGTAACGTGAAAACAAAATAAACAAACCCCTATTTTTTCCATTTCTCTCAACTCTCTCCATCCTCTCTACACCCAACGTGCGGCCGAGAGCTTCAAAGCTTCTCACCAACGCCGCTGGTCACGACGTTGGTCATGGCAAAGATGGCCGAATAGGTCATTAAACCGAGACCAAACAACCCCTAAGAGGCTTTCTTCCTCCTCTCTATTTTGTTTGACCAAGAGCTCCTCATAAAACCAAGGACCACGCCGACTCGAGATTCCGACGAGGATCTCGAGGAAAGGTAAACTCACTCCTCTCTCGTTATTTTTCTACTCGGAAAAACAAGAAAATAACGAGGAAAACAGGTACTGAAAAAATGAACCTTTGGAAATGTTTCTTGTTTTTGCTGTTGTATTTCGATTAATGGGGAAAAGTTACAATTTTTTCTTGAAAAACATCCATCGGGCCTCCTTAAAATATTTTTTTGGGTTTTTATAACCCTAATTTTACATTTGTAAGATAAAAAAAATTTGAAAAATACATATGATGATTTTTGTTGTTGCTTGCTTGTTGGTGGGGAGCTGAAACCGAGACGTGGAGTAAGGGAGGCCACAGGTGGAGCTGGGGTGTTGGCAGCTGCTGTGTGGAGCGTAGAATCAACTGTCATTGGTGGAAGATGTTGGAACATGGACGTGGAGGGGGCAGTTCCTACTGAAAACTGCTGAAACGTGGACAAAAAGGTAACCATGGGTTGCTGTCGGCTTGGAGTGGAAGCTGCTGGAACGCTAAGGTAAAAACAAAAATGGTGATTACAAATTCATCTATATTAAGTATATTAAGCTTGTATCTTTATACAGTCCAATAATAGATATAGATAGTATGGTATAAAAAAATATGAATTTTTTTACCATACTATCGAGTTTTATAGGATATTGCTGATTCTAGTCCTTTCATTTTATTTAAGACGTGTAATTGGAATTCTTTTTTTTCTTAAATCCTTGATAAAAAGTCAAGTTTCATTAAAATTAATCACTTTGACTAATAGTTTTTATGTATATTATAAGTAAAAAAGCGGTAGGAACTAGAATGAACAACGATATAGCAATAAATTCAAGAATATTTACTTCCATAATTTCATTGTTTTTTTCTCATCCGATAGAGTTTTAAAAAGAAAAAAATCTGAAATCGATCGAAAAACAAGAATAAAAGTATAATGAAAAATTCTCTTCAAACATAAATTCTTTTTATTTGCTTGTATCTTTCAAATTACAAAACTAAGGGTGACTCCTATTTTCTTTTTCTCCTCTTATGTAAGATGAGTGTCTATTTGTAGGCCTTTAAAAACCCTAAAAGAGAACTCTAATATCTTTTTCATTAATGATAAATAATACATCAATTAAAAGAAAAGGAAAAAATAAAAATATCCTAAATTACCCTAAATAAATAATGGTAAATCAAAAACTGAATTTAATTACAAATAATCAATAAAATAACGGTAAATTATACCAGTGACCACCCAACTATATCCCCTTTTCATTTTAACCATCATTTTTGAATTTTTGTCAATCGAGCCACCTAACTATTTAAATATTTTCAATCAAGACACTTTCTGTTAACAATTAACGGAACTGCTGACATGATAGTTAATAAAAATGGTATATTTACGCATTTGGTCATCAATATTTATACATTTTGTCAATTTAATCATAATTTAATTTAATAAATCTAATCCTCTAATCAAATGGCGACATGTGTCATCATTTGTGATTTTGTTTACATAATATTGTATAACTTGTAGTGTGTTTAACTGCCAAAAAAAATAAAACAAGAAAATTACTTATTCTGGGACTTAAACCTAAGCAAAATATATGATTAAGGACTTATTCAGAAACTTTAATCTCAAATCAATTCAAAATTAAAATAAAATTTTTACACTTTTAGACAAAATTTAATATTTTTTCCTTTTCATGATAATTCAATGATTTTAACTTTTATATTAAGTTGAAAAATATTTTTCAAGTGCACATTTTGTCCAACAGTTATAAGTTTATAAATTATAAAATAAGCACGTTATATGATGACAAATAAATGTTAGAAATATAATTTTGACTCTAAAAAATAATTTTCAAATCAAAAGTTTTTTTTACTTTTATTTTCGAGTTAAAGAAAAATGTATAATATATATTTTTTCTTTTAAATATTATTGTTTAACATTGTTTATAATTTCAAAAATATATTTAAAAAATAATGATGAATAGGTTAATTTAAATGGTTAAAATTTAAAGATAATTGTTTATACATTCTATTTAAAAATTTTAATTTTAATTTTATATTAACTTAAGATTATTTTATAGGTTAATGGTTAAAATTTAAAGATAATAGTCAAAATAATGATGAATATGTTTTCAATTCTATATTTTCAACAATAGTTGCAATATATTTTATACAAAATTATGTAAACCAATCTATAATTGAAAGCTTGGCTCAGTGGTCAGTCCGTGTGGGATCATCAATGACATAATCATCATCGTTCTTCTGAACATGCGCAACTTTCCTAAAGAACCATTGCTTCACGAACTTGTCAGCCTCATCTAACTCGTTCCGACTCCTCCACCTCGGTTAAACTCTCCCTCTAAATCTTATTAACTCGCACTTGCGGTGAGTTCTTCAGCTGTTGCACCACCATGTGAAGCCCCGTACTTGACCTCCAACTGGCCTTATTCTTTGTAATAATTTGTTGTTCGATTTTTGAGCTTTTTGTTGCGATGACGAAAAGTGTCGCGAGGGCAATAAAAAAATATAGAAGATGGAAGCAAACCGATCATATCTGGTCGATGGTGGAATTGTTTTGTGCAAGATTGGCCAAAGGAACCTTCTCTTGAGTCGTGGTTTGCTTTTGGATAATTTTGAGTTCGAGTTTAATATCTCATTGGAGTCATGTTTCATGAGCGATTGTAGTGATGTCTCTGGCGAGAATAAAAAATGGTTTTATCTTCTTCTATTTGCTTTGGATGCCATGTTTCATATGACGATACACGATTTCTTGAAGGATGTGTTAAACACTTACGGGTAGCTTTGTTTGTGTGTTTCAAGCGACTCTTGGCCCCACAGATACGAGGAAATAGAATCTCTAGTATTTTTGAGAGGTTTTCAAGGGGGAGTTTTCTTTCGATATCTACAATCCTTCTAAAGAAGGTTAGGACGTTTTCAAAGTGAGTGTGAGGCCTTCTGTTCTTTATAGATTCCCCTTAGTGCCTAAATGTGAAGACTCTATGACAATCTTTCTGGATTAATCCTAAAACTTTTGAACATTTCAAATTTCATCCCTAAATTATGAACTTCATTCCCCCAAACTTCTTGAACATTCCGATTTCATCCCAAACTATATGTCTATAATAATCAAATCCCTTGTTAATAAAATCGTTAGGCCAAATTATATTATGTATGAAGAAAAACAAAATAGATGTTAAACTATGATTGAAACTAATTACATATTTAGATGGAATTTGGGACGGAATTGAAATATTCAAAAGTTTAGGGATCAATTTGATCATAGTTTGAGGATGAAATTAGAATGCTCAAACATTTAAAGACTAATTTAGAATGAAGGTTATAATTTAGAGACATATGATGTAACTAACTCTTTCTATAATTATAATTATGATTGTAAAAGTAACTCTATCTTGTTAATTATTTAATATTATCTATTAAATTTAGAGGGGAAGAGAAGGAAATGCTCCCAGTGAGCCTAAAACCCATAAGCTAAAAGAATATGAGAGAACAAAATAAACAATTCGATCATAAGGCCAAATATACTTGCTCAAAATAATTTATTAAATTAAATATTTATTAATAATTTTATTTTAATAACAAACTTTAATAAAAAAAAGCACACTATGTAGTTTTGATTATGGGTTACCAAATTAAAATGTTCAATAATAGTGATATCTTGAAAATTATCATTTTCAGCCACTTTTTGTGGGGCTATGAAATGGGCAGTGTGGTTAACACTGGGCATGTCTGGCTGCTTTAACCAGCTTCTTTCACTGCCAAAAGACTATAACTTTCATGTAGAACTGTGTATGGAAGGCAAACATATAATCAACTTTCCAATGTCACATTCAACAAATACCCAAGCTGAATCCGAAAGTGTTCGATACGGGGACAGGACATAGGCACAAAAAGGAGAACCCGAATCCGAATACTATGTGTTAAATACGGGCACAAGACATAGGCACATGAAGATAATTCAAATGTAGCATCAGAAAATTAGCCAGGCACTCTCCTAGGACAACCAGGCATTTTCACCATTGACAAAGCATATACATATCTTTTTATAATCTACAACTTACTGAATCAACAATCTATGAGATCAAAGACATTATCAACAATAGAGACCAAAGAAACAAGGAATAGTACTATGTCCATACCTATAAGCTTGCAAGTCAGACATCATTATGCCATATAAATCCGATTCTCAACATTTGTTTGATAAGCCTTGGCAAAAAAATTGTATGCGACAAAACCATGCACCCCATTCTTTTAAGGGGAATTATCATCTATCATATAACTCAAAACAATCAATGTTTACTTGTTTAATTATCTACTATATTCGTCATTATCTCTACTTCTGCTTCTGTGTTTCGAAACTTTTCTTAGTCCAGGTCTAGACTCTTTTTCATAGCCTCATAAACCATATAAGTAATGCTTGCAGCTGGGACAACTTTGAGAAGATTAGGACAGAGACCTTTGTAGAAACCTCTATAGCCTTCATTCCGAAAGGTTCTCCAAAATACATCGGACATTCCCTTATATGCAACTTCAGAGGTAGTATGTTGAGCTTGCAATCTGAAAAAAAAAAGATTACAACCGAGCAATAATAAGAAAATATAATCAAATATAAATTATCCAAAAAAAATAATAAGCAAATATAACAAAACTGTGGATGCCAATACCGAAACCCATATATGATGATGCAGATGAACCCAAATTGCCGAAAAACAAGGGACTTGTACACGTTATGATCATACCTCGTTCTAATAACCTGCAAAGGATAAACACAGGTTGCTCCTAAAGCTCCAGAAATTGTCCCACAGCCTAGTTGCACAAGAGGACCAGGTTCTACAAAGAAAAAAGAAAGGAATCCAGAAGAAACTCCCTTGTTAACGAAAAACTAAGGAACCAAAACAAAAGCAGGAATGAAACAAGCAGTGGACAGAAACCTACCACTGTCTTCGAGAATATATGTCCTCGAGAGATCTTTCAAGGTCTCATAGACAGCAAGGTCAATGCCAGCATACGGGATAATCCCCAGAAGAGATGGCACAAGACCTTTATAAAATGCTCGAGGTCCCTCCTGAACCCAAATATCCTTGGTTAATTTCCCCAGATTCGGAGCTCTTCCACCTTCAGAAGCACAAGTCTGTAACCGAGTTTTTACAAGATCCATTGGGTAGATAGCAGATTGTGCCACTGCACCTGCTACGCCACCAGCAATAAGTCTCCCACTGGCTCCTATATCACCATTCTTATCCCCCATACTGTCTCCTAAAACATTCTTTAACATTTCATAGGTGTAGAACTTGATAGCACTTTCAGGGGCTACCTTCACAACATTTAATCCATTACCTCGAAAAAACCCTAACACACCATCTTCCTTCCATATCTTCTTTAGAGCAGGCAGAATACTAGCACGTGTAGTCTGCACTTGCAAAACCACCTTCAAGCGATCGAGAGGAGCAGTTGCAGTGCGAGAAGCTGTTCCTGCTATTCCTCCTGCAATAAAATATTTGCTTCTCTTGACATGTTTACTGATGCCTTGAGGAATAACAGCGTGTTCTCCGATATCTACAAGGCAAACCCTTTCCCAATGATGATAAATGTTCTCAATAGTAGCTTCATGAGGATAAAGTAGAAGGAAGTCTCTCCATTCTTCAATGTTATAATTCCATTATTGTCCTATCAACATCTTCTCAAATCGAGCAAGCTCCTCATCATCAATTTGAATCCCTGCAAAATACAAACTGCCAGGGCTAATGAGAAGAAAACATTTATAAGGATTAAATCTGATTAATTGCAACCATGTGTACAATTAGCCCTTCCACATGAAACATTTATAAGGATTAAATCTGAGGAATCATGATGCACAAGACAATCATATTTCATTGGATGCAGAAAAACTCAAGAAGGAAGCACTTCAATAAAGCCCACGAAGCACACCATAGTCGATTATCATAGAAGCAAACCTACAGTTTCCCAAACTCTGAAAATCCCAAATAATGATTCAGAAAACGAGCATTATATTCATAATAACAGACACAAGTCCAAGTCTGTGACATGTTTTCTCCTTACAAAAGAACACCATAGATGCCTACATATAAACCACAAAGATACTGTCTCAAACATCCAACAAAACTAAATGGCACATTATAGACAACGAAGACACATCTCCACTATTAAGCCAAAGAAACTGACACATGAATAGGACCGACCACATGTCTGAAATATCAAGCCAGCAAACTTTCCTTAGATTGTGGCAAACGTGCTTTAAAGCTCATACACACCTAGGTATCTATTATCAATTTAAGAACTGAAATAAGAAGATTAATATAACCATTCAACAGAAAACTAATATGGCATGTGAAGCTTTATTCCACCTCATAATCTTTCCCTTGAGACAATTTGAAAGTAACACTTTGCACAAAAACAGCAGAGGCAGCTGGCTACACTTGAGTATAGCCTAATCCAAATCGCTTTAGAAACTTGAACTAGAAAATGTACATAACATAGCCAAAAGTCTATATTACCAATTAAAATACAGCTCTTGTTACTCTACAATGATCTCCAAGGTCAAGGTTTACCTTTCTTTACTTCCATTGGCCACTCAAATGTGAAATGGAAAGTTGTTAAACCACAAGACATTGACAGCAGCGTGTGACATTCAATTAAACTTCCATTTTAGGTAACTTTTGAGAGTACAGACATCAAGTACTAAAGGAACCACATCACACCAGGTAAATGTACGATGTCTGTGACATGTTTTCTCCTTACAAAAGAACACCATAGATGCCTACATATAAACCACAAAGATACTGTCTCAAACATCCAACAAAACTAAATGGCACATTATATAGACAACGAAGACAACATCTCCACTATTAAGCCAAACTGACACATGAATAGACCGACCAACATGTCTGAAATATCAAGCCAGCAAACTTTCCTTAGATTGTGGCAAACGTGCTTTAAAGCTCATACAACCTAGGTATTATCAATTTAAGAACTGAAATAAGATAGATTAAATATAACCATTCAACAGAAAACTAATATGGCATGTGAAGCTTTATTCCACCTCATAATCTTCCCTTGAGACAATTTGAAAGTAACACTTTGCACAACAAACAGCAGAGGCAGCTGGCTAACACTTGAGTATAGCCTAATCCAAATCGCTTTAGAAACTTGAACTAGAAAATGTACATAACATAGCCAAAAGTCTATATTACCAATTAAAATACAGCTCTTGTTACTCTACAATGATCTCCAAGGTCAAGGTTTACCTTTCTTACTTCCATTGGCCACTCAAATGTGAAATGGGAAAGTTGTTAAACACAATGACATCTGACAGCATGCGTGTGACATTCAATTAAACTTCCATTTTAGGTAACTTTTGAGAGTACATGACATCAAGTACTAAAGGAACCACATCACACCAGGTAAATGTACGATCCAAGCCATTTACTGAAGTATTAAACGAACTATGTCATGCCGGGTAAATGTATTATCCAATCCGAAAGACTGTCTCACTCAAACATGAGTTTGAAAACCACCACCCGAAAACAAGGATTTAAGCACCAGAATACCACAAAATTAAAGCAATCTGCCACCAAAATGCTTTACAGTCCCATCGTTGTTCATAACACTTTTCTATATTAGTTTTAATCACTGCAATTAGTCTCCAAAAAAGTTAGACAATTGGTAATTCATTAAAAAAAATTATACAAAGGTAACAAATTCTCAGGCAAACACATACAGAATTACATAATGCACAAAACCAATGGTTGCAAATGCTACTAGTTGAAGGGAAATTAAAAAGATCACAGCTTCATTTATAAGCAAATAACCATGCGTTGTGCGAAATGCGAATACTATGATTTCAAAATCAACCCCAATCATACAACCACCTCACCAAACCAGTCAAAACATGTCAACGTAAGATAAAAAGCTAAAGAAAACAAAAATCCCTCTATCATTATAAACTAAAAAAAAAAAAAAAGAGAACATAGCATACCAGCCTTAACAAGGGCATCCCAAAGCTCCTCAGGCAAAATGCAGCCATTATGTTCCACATCAATAGCTTGGAAAATCCATAGAGTTCAAGCTCCTTATCATCATATACCTCTAAACTCTTGATAATCCACACGCCCATCTCTGTTTGCATCGCAAACTCTCAACAGATCGTTAGCATATTTATACTCAGCCGGAATCTGCAAAGCTGAAGACCATTTTCAATCTGAGCATAATCCAAGAACCCCACATTGGCTGCATCAAAAAAATTGAACAAACTTCGAATTCTTAAATCCCTTTCTTCCTTAGTCTCCTGTAATGCTAAAAGAACATGATCCATTGAGACAGGTCCGGGTTTTTTGACCGGGTTGCAACATCCGGGTTTGGGTTTTGCCTCCATTTTAGGCAAGCCTACATGCTCCACGCCCTGCCTCGCAGCCCCGGACATAACAATGACAAAACGACAACGCTTCTAATTACCTTACGCAAATTTCACCTAATTTCCCGATAAATGTTATCCCTTGGGGCTGTTCTTCTTCTCTGCAAGCATGGAGGTTCGGAAAGAAAGAGATCTGTTTTATACAATTGGGAACAAAGAACATAAAAGAGACCCTATTGTTTGAGGCAGAGAAATAATGATACACCCCAAAGAATCAATTAAGGATCTAAGAATTTGACTCGAATTACTGAGGGAAAAAAGACAAAAGATTCAAACTTCCCTTTGGTTTGAAGAGAGAAACGGTCAAATAAGGAAAAATACGGTCAAATTTCAAAGGAACAGGCTTATAGCACATCAATTGAGATAAATTCCAAGTCTTCTTAGCCTAAGATAAAAGAAACAATGAAAGAAGCAATATTACGGCAGAGTAAAAGAAAAGAAAACGAAATAACAAGAAAAAAGCTATTATTGAAGGTAGAAGAAAGAGTAGTAGTTCAATAGTCCAGATAATGAGATAGAACGTATTGGCTCCCAAAGCTCTTAGATCTTCCAAAATCACTTTTCTTTGAGAGCCCCAAGTCAGAATTAGATACAGTAGGAGATTAAAATTTCTGGGTGTTTGGGAATTTTTTTTCTTTGATATTATGACTTCGCTTTCCTTTGCTTTCGCATTCTGTCTACCACAAGAACATGATTGAAAGAAGCAGATGCTACTAGAGAAAAGGAAGATATTCTTTCAACTGTTAAAGTAAAGGGTAAATTACATATATAATCACTTAATTATTATTTATTTTTAATTTGAGTTATAATTTTTTAGTTTTATTAATCAAGCTGTTTAATTATTTAAATGATATCCATCAAGTCACTTGTCGTTCACCGTTAACATTTAACGAAAGTGTTAATGTGACAATCAATAAAATTGATATAATTACACATTTAATCCTATTTAAATATAATTTAATAAATTAACTATTCAATCAGGAGGTAACACATGTCAACACATAACCATGACGTGTGTCACCACTTGATTAGAGTTTTTTATTTTTTAGTGTCCACTTGATTAGTGTTTTTTTTATTTTTAATTATTTAATAAATAATATATATATATATATATAATATATTATATAATATTTAAACCCATAAAATCGCCTTAATGGTAAAAGAAAATGTTGTTTTGTCTAGGTTCGAGCAACTATATTTGTAGGGTATGTACGTTGTCGGTTGATTAAAAAAATTCTAAACATATACTACATTGTAGTCACCCAACTATTCAAAAAAATAAATAAATATATAGACATATTCCTTTTCTTCTTAGTTCAATGTGGAATGACAATACATTTTAAAAAAAATGTGGAATGACAAGGCCCTTGAACATACGTACTGTCGTCAGTGTTAGGCTGACTCGATGACAAGTATTGCATGCATATTATCTTTTTAGTAAAAATTTGTAAGAAAATTCTAAATTTAAAAACCTTTGTATTTATAGAAATGATGTGAATATGGATCAATTTTTTTAATAGAAAAAGAAGCTAAAGCTTTACAACTTAGAAAACAGCCCTGCTAGGGCTATTTGAGTCTGGAGCTAAACCTTCATTGATGAACGGGGCAGAGCTAACAAAGTAATGGTCTGGTCCTTGGTAAAGAATATTTTATAGCAAATCTGCAGCATAGTTGTCTTCACGAGGAATGAGAATTAAGTTTATGAGCCAGGCGCTATCATGGAGGGAGGCAGTGGCTCTAACCAGAGAGGAATGACTAGAATGAGCATTTGTAGATGTGACCATGTAATAAACGTCGCTACTGTCAAGTTGGCATTGAACGTTTTTGAAACCCTGGGACCATGCAAGATTTAATCCCTCAAATAAACCCCATAACTGTTGCAGAATACGGCTATCAGATAGAGCAAAATCGCAACTGATAATTTGAAAATAAAGATGAAGATAAAAAAGACACCAATTTTACATGAAAACCCTCTAATTAATATGGGGTAAAACCACGGGCAACAGTAGAAGAATTTCACTATGAGAAAATATGAATTACAATTTCTCTCGATCTAACAGGGAGAAAACAATGATAATTTTCTCTTGATAAAAAGAATGATAATTCTCTTGATAAAAAGGAGAAAACAACTCTCAAGAAAACTCTCTAAATTCTCTAGTATTGAGTGAAAGCTAGAATGATTTGGGATGATTTTGAAGCTAAATGGGTTAGGTATTTATAGTTGAAGCTTAAGGACTAATCTTGTAAATACCCTAAATTATAAGGACTAAATGTACAATTTTTCCATGTCACTTTTCAACCATTATTGGTGCCAACTATGAACCATTATTGTTGCCAACTTTCAACCACCTAAAGATTAGCCATTAATTTCAACAAGTTGGCCACTTGATGGTCACTTACTTTTCAATAATCTCCACTTGAAGATTTGATTAAAACAATCATATCTTCACACCATTCTTTCTACCTTGTACCATCATGTTGCTTACGTCTCTGACAGGCCATAAGAGGATTGGTACCAAGTAAATTTATCAGCGTTGATCACCTTCGTCGTGAAATCTGCTATGTTGTTTTTGGTATGGATCTTCTGCATATCTACCGTCCCTTCTTCCACAGTTGTAGAACTTTAAATTCTTCTTGCTTCTCGAATTTGATCTACCATGTTTGTGACTGTTGCTTTGGTCATTCTGTTGATCTCCCTCTCATCGTTGTCAATGCTTCTGCTTGTTGCAGATTTACTTGTTTGTCTTCCTTGTTCTTGCACCGATTTTCTTCTTGTAGAATAGCAGCTGCAACGTCATCGAAGACTAGACTGTGATTATTGTTTGTCAAGTTGATGATGAGTTGATCATACGAATCAGGTAGACTTTGAAGTAGAAGTTTAGCACGTTATTGTTATCCTATTGTACATCTTAAGGATGAAAGCTGAGAAAATTGTAGGAATTATAGAGATATGATTTGTTATGATTTGATATCATTCCTTTAGTTAAGGGATTTTGTACATATATTTATACAATCCCTTATTTTAAGGTATCGCATCCTAGGATTAGTATCTTTCCTTTTTTAAGTGTTTCCTACTTTAGAGAGATAATTTGTATATAAAGATGTAATCTGTCCTATTGAAAATAATATGAAAATAGAGAATTACTCTGATTTCTACATGGTATCAGATTAGGTTACGGTTTCTTTCCAACCTAGACGATGTCCACAATTTCTTCTCCTACTCCGGAGATCACTTCGAATCCAGAAAATTTTTCTGGTTTTGCTGCTCAATCAGAAGGTAATCTGGTCATGAAAGAACCAGAAGGTAATCCTCATGCTACATTTTTTCTCCTCCTAGTTAACCCCTAATTGGATCCTCAATTCTGGTGATATGGATCATATGACTGGTAATAAGGATTTGTTTTGTAATTTTTTCCAAACTTTGATAAAGCTATCAAAACGGTTGATAGTTCATTGTGCAAAATAAAAGGACATAGCACTGTTATTCTTAATGACCAGATTGTACTTAAAAATGTCCTTTTTCGTACCAAATATGGCTTGCAATCTCGTTTCCATTAGTAAACTTTCCACCGACTTTCATTATTCTACAATTTTTAATGATATTGATTGTACTTTGAAGGCACTGAACTCGAAGAAAATGATTGGTAAAGCCAACTTGCATAATGGTCTCTATATTCTTCATGCCTCTACTAAAACCGAAATCTCGAAATCTTTCACATCTTTAGAAAAAGTTGATAATGTTATGTTATGGAACTATCGTTTAGGCCATCCTAGTTTCCACTATCTTGCAAAAGTTTTTCCTGCTCTATTCATTCATAAAAGGCCAAATTCTTTTTCTTGTAAAGTTTTCTCTCTTGCCAAACATACTAAATCAACTTATTTCTTCTACATATAAGCCTTCTCACCCTTTTGCTTTGATCCACAGTGATATTTGGGGCCCTTCTCTGGTGAAGAATACTGATAATTGTAAGGGTTTATCACTTTCATTGATGATCACAGTAGGATAACTTGGACTTATTTGCTAAAAGATAAATCTGAAACTGCTGGTGTTTTTACCCAATTTTATAACATGGTTCTCACTCAATTTGGGTCTAAAATTTAGCTCTTTAAATCTGATAATGGTAGTGAATTTTTGGCTAAGTCTTTGGGTGCGTTGTTTAGGGGAAAGGCATAGTTCAAATTAGTTCTTGTGTTGACACCCCACAATAAAACGGTATTGCCGAAAGAAAAAAATAGACATCTCCTTGAAGTTACTCGTTCTCTTCTATTTACCACTAATGTTCTAAAATATTTGTGGGGGAAGCCTTATTAACTGTCACATATTTAATCAATCGAATGCCTATAAGGTTTTACAATTTCAAACACCTCAATCTATATTTTTGTAATACTTTCCCCATTTTAAACCTATCTCTTCCATTCTTCCACTTAAATTATTTGGTTGAACTGTTTTTGTCCAAAACATTGCTCCTAATAAGTCCAAGTTAGATCCTAAATCATTAAAGTGTGTACTGGTTGGGTATTCTTCACTTAAGAAATGTTATAAATACTATCATCCTCCTTCTAAACGATTTTTTACCACTATGGATATAACATTTTATGAGCAGGATCCCTATTTCACTCAGGCTAAAATTCAGGGGGAGACATGGAAAGATTTTTAGCCACATCAAGTATCTCATCCTACTCTTTATTCTCAACCTTCAGAATTGCCACCAATTTTGTCTTTACCTATAGATTTGTCATCTTTAACTACTCCCATTGATTTATCTATAGTACCTATCACTACTTCACCACGCCTACTTTAAACACTCTTCCTGAAAACACACCTACTCCCATTCAAAATCTTCCACAAACATCACCAATCAAATAACTTCGTGTCTATACAACGAAAAGAAAACATATTCTTGAGGTTGTTTTGCAATCTGATGCTTGCCGAGAATTGGATTTGGGTCCAGCTACCGAAATAGAAGAAGAAATCATAAGCCCACTTCCCCTACTCTAGATGACTTCCCTATTACTATTAGAAAAGGGGTTAGACAGTGCACCAACATCATATTGAAAAATTTGTTGGTTATAATTCATTGATGCCATCTTTTCAAGCATTTACAACAAACTTGGATAAAGAACAGGTTCCCACAAGCATAGTTGAAGCTCTAAAAGATTCAAAATGGAGAAGGGCTGTTGAAGAGGAAATTTGTGCACTAGAGAAAAATGCTACTTGGACTGTTACAGACCTTCCTCAAGGAAATAAGGTTGTTGGCTGTAAATGGATTTTTGCTATAAAGTATTACTCCAATGGTAGTATTCAATGATACAAAGCTAGACTAGTGGCCAAAGGCTTTACGCAAACATATGTGATAGATTTCACATAAAATTTTGCACCTGTGGCGAAGCTGAATACTGTTTGAGTACTCCTAAGTTTGTAAATTGCAATTGGAAATTACACCAACTTGATTTAAAAAAGCTTTTCTTAATGGAAAGCTAGAAGAAGAAGTCTATATGAAGTTGCACCTGGCTTAAAGTCTGTTGAAGGAAGTAACAAGGTGTGCAAGCTCAATAAGTCTCTATACGGATTAAAACAATCACCCAAAGCTTGGTTTGAGAGGTTCACCAAAGTCATTATGAAAAATGGCTACAAGCAATCTCTCGGCGATCATACTCTTTTCATTAAGGTAACTTCTACAAATAAGAAAGTTATCCTTATTGTGTATGTGGACAACATAATTCTTATCGGAGATGATGAAGAAGAGATTTGTAATTTGAAGAAGTTGTTAAATGAGGAATTTGAAACCAAGGACTTGGGAAAGCTAAGGTATTTCCCAGGAATTAAGGTGGCAAGGTCAAAAGAAGGACTTGTAATCAACCAAAAAAATATGCACTTGATTTACTCAAATAAATTGGTTTTCTTGGTTGTAAGCTGAGTGATACACTAACAGATGAAAACTTGAAATTTAGCAAAGAATATGGGTCCTTAGTAGACAGAGAGAAATTTTAAAGATTAGTTGGGAAACTAATTTATTTATCCTTGACAAGTCCAGATATAGCCTTTTCCGTAAATGTGATAAGTCAACACATGACTAATCCTACTAAAGAGCATATGGCAGCATCAAATAAAATTCTCAAGTACTTGAAGAAAACTCCAGGACACAACTTAATGTTTAAGACGACAAAAGACATAACTGTTAAAATTTTTATAGACTCTAGTTGGGCCGGAGACCTTACTGAAAGAAGATCCACTAGTGGCTACTGCACATTTGTTTGGGGTAACCTTACAACTTGGAGAAGTAAGAAACAATCTGTCGTTTCAAGAAGTACCGTTGAAGCTGAATTCAAAGCACTAGCATTGGGAATATGAAGGAAATTTGGCTACTTAAACTACTGAAAGAACTTGGCACTAATCAAGTGGATCACTTTGAAGTCTTGTGTGATAATCAATCTGTTATTCAAATTGCCAAGAACCCAGTTCAACATGATCGGACAAAGTATGTTGAGATTGATAGGCATTTTATAGCTGATCAAGTTAACAAAACGACTGTCACACTTTCATACATTCCTTCAGAAGAACAAGTTGCAGATGTTCTTACTAAGGCTTTGCCAAAACCTGTTTTCAATAAATTCCTATTCAAACTGGGATTATACAATGTATATTCTCCAGCTTGAGGGGAGTGTAGGAATTATAAGATATGATTTTTTATGATTTGATATCATTCCTTTAGTTAAGGGATTCTGTACATATATTTATACAATCCTTTATTTTAAGGGATCACATCCTAGGATTAGTATCTTTCTTTTCTTAAGTGTTTCTTACTCTAGAGAGATAATTTGTATATAAAGATGTAATCTGTCCTATTGAAAATAATATGAAAATATAGAGAATTACTCTGATTTCTACAAAAATAAAATATTCAGCGTGTTTAAGTGCTCCGTCACTGAAGTAGATTCTGGCATCCGGAGAGTGTACAAGTTCCTCTTAACGAAAATTTATTGTGCAACGATATAGTCTCGTACAGTTTGGTGAGATGATCCCATATCTCCTTAGTATATTCTTCTCCTCGATGCTTGACAATACTTCATCTGCTAATGCTAGATAAAAGTTTGCCATAATATTCCCATCTATTTTGATCCATTTGTTGTCATCTGTGAAATCTACCGGCCTTTCACTGATAGCTGTTAGGCAACCATCTTTCCTCAGGATGGCCTTCATCTTCAATTTCCACAATGAGAAATTTCTCCCATTGAACTTTTCAATATCAAATTTCGTTGACATAGCTTTTATTACAGATAGCTCCCACTATTTCACTATCGTGAATAGTTCTCTGAACCTTCAATGAATGGGTAAATCCTTCTTACTTTCTTATGTTGGAGTATCCACCTTTTGGTGGCAACCACAAAGACAATAAGTAGAAATTACATACTCTAATCTGGCTCTGATACCAATTGTTACGGAATACGACTATAGGATAGAGCAAAATCACTACTGATAATTTGATAAAATAAAGATGAAGATAAAGAAGACACAAATTTTACGTGAAAACCCCTAAATAATATAGGGTAAAAACCACGGGCAACGTAGAAGAATTTCACTATGAGAAAATAGGAATTACAACTTCTCTCGATCTAACAAGGAGAAAACAATGATAATTCTCTCTTGATAAAAAAGAGAAAACAACTCTCAAGAAAACTATCTAAATTCTCTAGTATTGGGAGAAAGCTAGAATGATTTGGGATGATTTTGAAGCTAAATGGGTTATGATATTTATAGTTGAAGCTTAAGAACTAATCTTTTAAATACCCTAAAGTATAAGGACTAAATGTTTAATTTTCCCATGTCACTTATCAACCATTATTGGTGCCAAATATGAACTATTATTGTTGCCAACTTTCAACCACCTAAAGTTTGGCCATTAATTTCAATAAGTTGGCCACTTGATGGCCACTTACTTTTTAACAATCTTCCACTTGAAGATTTGATTGAAACAATCATATCTTCACACCATTCTTTCTACCTTGTACCATCATGTTGCTTACGTCTCTGACAGACCACAAGAGGATCGACACCAAGAAAATTTATCAGCGTTGATTGCCTTCATCATGAAATTTGCTATGTTGTCTTTGGTATGGATCTTCTGCATATCTACCGTCCATCTTCCATAATTGTAGAACTTTAAATTCTTCTTGCTTTTCGACTTTGATTACCATGTTTGTGACTGCTACTTTGGCCACATTCTGTTGATCTCTTCTCATCGTTGTCAACGCTTCTATTTGTTGCAAATTTACTTGTTTGTCTTGCTTGTTCTTGCGCCATTTTATTCTTGTAGAACAGCAGCTGCAACGTCATCGAAGACTAGACTGGTGACATTATTGTTTATCAAGTTGATGATGAGTTGATCATACGAATCATGTAAACTTTGAAGTAGAGGTTTAACACATTCTTGTTCTCATATTGTACATTTTAAGGATGTAAGCTGAGAAAATAAAGTGTTCAGGTGTTTAAGTGCTCCGTCACTGAAGTAGATTCTGGCATCTGGAGAGTGTATAATTTCCTCTTAAGGAAAATTTTATTGTGCAACGATATGGTCTCGTAGAGTTTGGTGAGATGATCACATATCTCCTTAGTTGTCTTCTTCTCCTAGATGCTTGACAATACTTCATCTGCTAATGCTATATTAAAGTTATCATAGCATTCCCGTCCATTTCGATCATTTGTTGTCATCTGTGAAATCTACAGGCCTTTCACTGATAACTACTAGACAACCTTCTTTCCTCAGGATGACCATTCATCTTCAATTTCCACAATGAGAAATTTCTCTATTGAACTTTTCAATAACAAATTCGTTGTCATAGCTTCTATTACGGATAGCTCCCACTATTTCACTATCGTGAATAGTTCTCTGGAACTTTCAAAGAACGAGTAATATCTTCTTACTTTCTTATGTTGAAGGATCCACCTTTTGGTGGCAACATAAAGACAATAAGTAGATATTACATACTCTAATATGGCTCTGATACCAATTGTTATGGAATACGGCTATCGGATAGAGCAAAATTGCAACTGATAATTTGAGAAAATAAAGATGAAGATAAAGAAGATACAAATTTTATGTGGAAAACCCCTAAATAATATAGGGTAAAAACCACGGGCAACGGTAGAAGAATTTCACTATGAGAAAATAAGAATTACAACTTCTCTCGATCTATCAAGTAGAAAACAATGAAAATTCTCTATTGATAAAAAGGAGAAAACAACTCTCAAGAAAACTCTCTAAATTCTCTAGTATTGGGAGAAAGCTAGAATTATTTGGGATGGTTTTAAAGCTAAATGAGTTAGGGTATTTATAGTTAAATCTTAAGGACTAATCTTATAAATACCCTAAAGTACAAGGATTAAATGTGCAATTTTACCATATAATATTTCAACAATTTAGGTGGAATTGTTTTTTCAATTCAACTTTCGGTGCCACCAATTTTGGTGGCATTATTTTTCAACATTAATTGCTTCCAACCAGACTAGTTTCATATCCGAAAGATCCATTACCAAAAACATAATCATTAACCAAGAGGTTATTCACACTATGCAGAAAAAGAAAGGATTGTCAGGTTGGATGGCAATTAAAATAGACCTTCAAAAAGTTTTTGATTGTGTTTACTGAAAGTTTATTGAAGATACTTTACATGAAGCGAAGTTTCCTTCTAGTTTGATCACTCTTATAATGAGATGCATCTCAAACTCATCCATCCAAATCCAATAGAGTGGCACTCTTGGTCAAACTTTCTCCCCATCCTGTGGCATAAGACAAGGCGATCCTCTTTTCGTCTTATTTATTAGTGTTTACTATGGAAAGGCTTGGTCACATGATCTACAATACCATTTTTGATGTCATTTGGGCTCCACTTTTTCTTGATAGAATAGTCCAGCTCTCTCACACCTTTTTTCGCAGATGATTTGGTTCTCTATAGTAAAGAAACCCCTTTCAAGCTCAAATAATTCAAGGCATTCTAATGAATTTCGGCCACTTCTCCGGTCATAAGGTTAATCCTCGAAAGTCTGAAAATCTATTTTTCTCCAAATACGGATCCCCACTCACTCACTCACTCACATACATTGCTTAATTCTTTGATTTCAAAAAGTTTTAGATCTCGGATATTACCTTGGAATTCCAGTTATCCACAAGAAAGTTACTTGTGATTCTTTCCAATACATCCTATCTAAGCTAGATATGAGAAACTCAATAATTGGAATGCCTCGATTCTTTCTTTTGCAATGACGTCTTACCTTGATTAAATCTATACTTGCTACCATCCCCACTTACGCCTCATAATCAACCCTCTTTCCCATTTGAATCTGTGAAGATTTGAGAAAAATTTGGAAATTTTTATGGGTCCGTCTAGTGTTCCTCTGGTCAATTGGAATACCATTGCTCTGCCTCGCTCTTGTAGAGATCTAGGTTTGAGATCAATGTGCGCCCATAATACTGCTTTACTCTGGAAAATTTGCTTTGCTCTTATCAATAATCAAGACGATTTTTGGATCTCCCTTCTCCGACAAACTGTTCTAATCTATGGACTGCTCTGTCAAACATTTGAGAGCCTTTTCGAACTTGTGTTTTCTGGTCCATTTGCAATGGTGAGAGCATATATTTTTGGCAAGACTGTTGGATCCCTAAACCCGATAGGAAATCCAGTGACGCTACCTTGAATACAAATCTCCTGGTTAGTGACGTGGTTTACCCTTCAAGAGATTGGAATTGGAATATTTTACAACAACTCCTCATTCATTCCGCCCTATTACATTTTCACTCTATCTTTCCACCTTCTCCTACAGCTGGTCTTGATAAATGTTTTCGGTCACTCACGTTAAACAACTCTTTCTCTACAAAGAGTGATTATCAGTTCTTCATATATAATGAATGGAATTCACAAAAGCAATGATTGGTTTATTCCTTGGAAAATTTTAGTCCCCAAACATGTTAGATGTTTCTTATAGCTATCCCTAAGAAGCAAGCTCCTTACTAATATTGCCCGATGTCTCCTCCACTTTTCAGACGACGCTTCTTACCAAGTTTGTGAAGCATCTGAGGAAACAATCCTCCATATTCTTCGAGACTACTCAGACACAAAACTCTTGTGGACCTAGATCATTAACAGAAGCAATGTTATACAATTTTTTGACCTTTCTCTTCAAAACTGGTTGCTAGCAAATCTTTGTACGCTTTACCTCTTTCAAGGATCGAGTATTCCTTGGAACAAGTTGTTCGCTCCATAACTTGGAAATTATGGAAGAGGAGGAATGTTTTCAACTTCTCAGGTATGAGTACATCAAGAAACGATTTCCTTCATTTGAGCATTAACTGGGCAAGTTTGTATGACAATCTCATTACTCCTGTAGTAGACTATTTTTCTACTGCCTCCCCGATTACTTGGCATAAACCCCCACCTGGTTGGATTGCCCTCAACTCTGATGGAGCTGTCTCTACCTCATCCTCCATTGGCTCCATTGGTGGACTTCTTCGAGACGATCAAGGAAATTGGTTGGGAGGTTTCACCAAACCCCACGGTATTACAAAATTCAGTCAAGCTGAGTTATTGTTGAAAAGTAAGTGGCCATCAAGTGGCCAACTTGTTGAAATTATTGGCCAAACTTTAGGTGGTTGAAAGTTGGAAACAATAATGGTTCATATTTGACACCAATAATGGTTGAAAAGTGACATGGGAAAATTGCACATTTAGTCCTTTTACGTTAAGGTATTTACAAGATTAGTCTTTAAGCTTCAACTATAAATACCCTAACCCATTTGACTTCAAAACCATCCCAAATCATTCTAGCTTTCTCCCAATACTAGAGAATTTAGAGAGTTTTCTTGAGAGTTGTTTTCTCTTATTTATCAAGAGAAAATTATCATTGTTTTCTCCATGTTAGACCGAGAGAAGTTGTTATTCATATTTTCTCATAGTGAAATTCTTCTACCGTTGCTCGTGGTTTTTACCCTAAATTTTCTAAAGTAAAACAGTATTATGGGCGCACATTAATCTCAAACCTAGACCTCCACAAGAGCGAGACAGAGCAATAGTGTTCTAATTGACCAGAGGAACACTAGACGAACCCCATAAAAATTTCCAAAATTTTCTCAAATCTTCACAGATTCAAATGAGAAAGAGGGTTGATTATGAGGCGTAAGTGAGGATGGCTTCAAGTACAGATTTAATCAAGGTAAGGCGTCATTGCAAAAGAAAGAATCGAGGCCTTACAATTATTGGATTTCTCATATCTAGCATAGATAGGATGTATTGGAAAGAATCACAAGTAACTTTCTTGTGGATAACCAGAATTCCAAGGTAATATCCGAGATCTAAAACTTTTTGAAATCAAAGAATTAAGCAAATGGATGTGACTGAGTAGGGATCCGTATTTGGAGAAAAATAGATTTAGACTTTCGAGGATTAACCTTATGACAGGAGAAGTGGTCGAAATTCGTTAGAATGCCTTGAATTAATTTAGCTTAAAAGGGGGTTTCTTTACTATAGACTATTTCTAGCAAGAAAAAGTGGAGCCCAAATGCCATCAAAAATGGTCTTGTGGATCATGTGACCAAGCCTTTCCATAGTAAGCACTAATAAATAAGACGAAAGAGGATTGCCTTGTCTTATGCCACAGGATGGGGAGAAAGTTTGACCAAGAGTGTCATTCTATTGATCAAACTAGAAGGAAACTTCGTTTCATGTAAAGTATCTTTAATAAAATTTCAGTAAAGACCATTCTTTGAAGTAAGAAGGTATTACCCATTCTTTGAAGGTTCTAGAGAACTATTCACGATAGTGAAATAGTGGGAGCTATCCGTAATAGAAGCTATGGTAACGAAATTTGATATTGAAAAATTCAATGGGAGAAATTTCTCATTGTGGAAATTGAAAATGAAGGCCATCATGAGGAAAGACGGTTGTCTAGCAGCTATTAGTGAAATGTCGATAGATTTCACAGATGACAACAAATAGAGCGAAATGGATGGGAATGCTATGGCAAACTTTCATCTAGCATTAGCAGATGAAGTATTGTCAAACATCAAGGAAAAGAAGACAACTAAGGAGATATGAGATCATCTCACCAAACTGTACGAGGCCACATCGTTACACAATAAAATTTTCCTTAAGAGGAAATTGTACACTCTCTGGATTCCAGAATCTACTTCAGTAAAAGAGCACTTAAAATGTTGAACACTTTATTTTCTCAGCTTACATCCTTAAGATATACAATAGGAGAACAAGAACGTGTTGAACTTCTACTTCAAAGTCTACCTGATTCGTATGATCAAATCATCATCAACTTGACAAACAGTAATGTCACAAGTCTACCTGATTCGTATGATCAAATCATCATCAACTTGACAAATAGTAATGTCACTAGTCTAGTCTTCGATGACGTTACAACTGCTTTTCTATAAGAAGAAAATCGGCGCAAGAAAAAGGAAGAAAGACAAGTAAATTTGCAACAAGCAGAAGCGTTGACAACGATGAGAGGGAGATCAACAGAACATGGCCAAAGCAGCAGTCACAAACATGGTATATCAAAGTCGAGAAGCTAAAAGAATTTAAAGTGCTACAACTGTAGAAAGAAGGGTCACTTAAAGAAGGATTGTTGGAGTCTAAGTAAAAAATCCAATCAATAAGGCAATACCGTAAACACTTCAGATGATGGACATGCTCTATGTTGTGAAGCGCCAACCACCGTGGAAGGCATAAAGAGATTTGTAGATATATGTCTCATTGATTCGAGAGCAACATTTCACATGACCTCAAGAAGATAATGGTTCCATCATTATGAACCTGTCTCAGGAGAATTTGTGTATAATTGCAATGATCATGCCTTGAGATTGTTGACGTGGGAACCATTAAATTGAAGATGTATAATGGAACAATTAAAGTTATTCGAGATGTGCAGCATGTGAAAGGCCTGAAGAAAAATTTATTATCCTACGGATTGTTGGATAATAATGCAAGTAAGATTAAAACACTGAAAGGAATCATGAAGGTGTTCAGTGGAGCGCTTGTGGTGATGAAAGGAGAAAAAATATCAAAAAACTTGTACATGCTGAAGGGAGAGACGTTGCTAGAAGAAGAAGCCTCTGTTGCCTCATATAGTTCAGATTCTACAATGCTATGGCATCAGAAACTTGGACACATGTCAGAACAAGGAATGAAAGTCCTTATGGAACAAAATCTACTTCCAGGCTTAACAAAGGTATCACTTACTTTGTGTGAGCATTGCATAACAAGTAAGCAACACTGATTGAAATTCAACACGTCAAATTCTATAGGCAAAATGTTCTAGAATTGGTTCATTCTGACTTATGGCCAGCACCAGTTACATCCCTAGGCCGTGCAAAATACTTTGTCTCATTTATTGATGACTACTCTAGGAGATGTTGGTGTACCCTATTAAGAAGAAGTCTGATGTTTTTTCAACTTTTAAAAACTTCAAAGCACATGTGGAACTTGATTTGGAAATAAGATCAAGCATTTCAGAATATATAATGGAAGAGAATACACAAGTGAAGAATTTGATTACTTTTCTAGGAAAGAATGCATCAAAAGACAGTTCACAGTGGCGAACACTCCTAAAAAAATGGAGTGGCAGAGCGGATGAACAGAACCTTGTTAGAAAGAACAAGAGCAATATTGAGAGTTGCATGCCTAGAAAAATCGTTTCGGGAAGAAGCAGTCAATATCACTGTTCTTTGGTGAATCGAACTCCATCAACTACAATAAAGCTGAAGACACCAATGGAGATGTGGACTGGTAAACCAGCTGATTATTCAAAACTCCATGTATTTGGAAGTATTGTGTACGTGATGTACAACTCCCTAGAAATTTCAAAGTTGGATCCAAAATCCAGGATGCTGATGGAGTAAGGGGGTATCGCTTGTGGGATCCCACTGCCCGCAAAGTGATCATCAGTAGGGATGCTATATTTGTAGAAGATAAACTACAAAGAAAAGAAGAGATGATAGCACTGAAAAGTCAGGGACTACACAAATACATGTGGAAAATGAGTTTGAACAAGGAGATTCTTCTGAAGCAGAACCAGCACATGATGAACATGAACCAGAGAGTTCTGAAACTCAACAACTCATCAATCAGATCATGTGAGAAGACGTCCCAATTGGCACTCAGATTATATTATAGAAGGAATATTGCATACTGCCTTTTAATAGAGGACGAAGAGCCATCAACATTCTAGGAGGCAATAAACAACTCAGATGCTTCACTTTGGATAATGGAAATGCAAGAAGAAATCGAAGCCCTTCATAAAAATAATACATGGGACCTTGTACCACTACCATATGAAAGGAAGCCAATTGGTAACAAATGGGTCTTCAAAATCAAGCGAAATGGTGACGATCAAGTTGAAAGGTATCGTGCAAGACTGGTGGTCAAAGGATATGCTCAAAAAGAAGGTATTGATTTCAATGAAATCTTTTCTCCTATGGTTAACTAACAACAGTTCGAGTAGTTTGGTAATGTGTGTTACATTGAATTTACATCTAGAGCAGCTAGATGTTAAAACAACTTTTCTTCATGGAAATCTTGAAGAAAGATTTACATGCTCCAACCTGAAGGTTTTGAAGAAAAATAAAAGAATAACTTGGTTTGCAGGTTGAACAAATCTATGTACGGTCTAAAGCAGGCACCGAGGTGTTAGTATAAGAGATTTGATTCCTTCATTATGTGCCTTGGATACAACAGACTTAACATACCCTTTTGCTTATTTCAAGAGGTTTAGTGATAACGATTTTGTTATATTGCTGTTGTATGTGGATGACATGTTGGTTGCAGGACCCAACAAAGATCATATTGAAGAATTGAAGGCACAACTGGCTAAGGAATTTGAAATGAATGACTTGGTATCAGCAAAAAAGATTCTAGGGATGCAAATTCACCGAAACAAAAGTAATAGGAAAATTTGGCTTTCACAAAAGAATTACTTGAAGAAGATCTTATCAATATTCAACATGCAAGATTGTAAGTCAATTTCTACCACTCTTCCTATTAACTTCAAATTATCCTCCAGTATGAGTCCTAGCAGTAAAGAAGAGAGGATGTGGATGTTTAGCACTGTATGCATCAGCAGTGGGAAGTTTAATGTTCGCTATGATATGCACAAGACTAGACATTGCACAAGGAGTGGGAGTGGTTAGTCGGTACATGGCGAATCCAGGCAAAGAGCATTGGAATACATAAAGTGGATCCTGAGATACATCAAACGGGCCTCAAATGTTACATTATGTTACGGAGGATCAAACTTACTTATCAATGGGTATGTCGATTCTAACTATGCAGGGGATTTGGATAAAAGCAAATCTACTACAGGATATGTGTTCAAAGTTGCTGGTGGAGTTGTAAGTTGTGTTTCAAAATTGCAGTCAGTTGTGGCTACATCCACAACAGAGGCAGAATATGTAGCAGCTACACAAGCCAGTAAAGAAGCAATCTAGTTGAAGATGCTATTGGAGGAGCTTGGGCACAATCAAGAGTATGTCTTTCTATTTTGTGACAGTCAAAGCGCCTTGCATCTAGCAAGGAATCCAACATTTCATTCAAGAACAAAACACATACGAGTTCAATATCAATTCATTCGTGAAAAGGTGGAATAAGGGACGGTAGATATGCAGAAGATTCATACCAAAGACAACATAGCATATTTCATGACGAAGGCGATCAATGCTGATAAATTTACTTGGTGTCGATCCTCTTGTGGCCTGTTAGAGACGTAAGCAACATGATGATACAAGGTAGAAAGAATGGTGTGAAGATATGATTGTTCCAATCAAATCTTCAAGTGGAAGATTGTTGAATAATGGTGCAACCAAAATTAGTGGCACCGAAAGTTGAATTGAAAAAACAATTCACCTAAATTGTTGAAAAAATGGATGGTAAAATTGTACATTTAGTCCTTGTACTTTAGAGTATTTATAAGATTAGTCCTTAATCTTCAACTATAAATACCCTAACTCATTTAGCTTCAAAACTATCCCAAATCATTCTAGCTTTCTCCCAATACTAGAGAATTTAGAGAGGTTTCTCGAGAGTTGTTTTCTCCTTTTTATCAAGAGAGAATTGTCATTGATTTCTCCTTGTTAGATCGAGAGAAGTTGTACTTCTTATTTTCTTATAGTGAAATTCTTCTACCGTTGCCCGTAGTTTTTACCCTTTATTATTTAGGTTTTCCACGTAAAATTTGTCTTCTTTATCTTCATTTTTATTTTCTCAAATTATCAGTTGCAATTTTACTCTATCCGATACCGTATTCCGTAACAATTAACTGTGGCATAATAGATTGGATTCTTCAAACAATTATCTTGGTAATCAGTTTTTATAAGACTGAGCAAAGGCCGATAGGATTAAAGTCTGCAAAAGTGCTAGGCGAATTGCCTTCAGGAATAAGAACAAGGATGGTTCAATTTATAGTAGGAGGAGTCTCTTCACCCACAAAAATTTTTGCACTAAATTGCACAGAGAAGGACCCACAACGCTCCAGTGTTTTTGAAAGAAGTGTGCATGGAGACCATCGACTACGGGGGCCTTTAAGGGAGCCATGGAAAATAAGGCTTCTTTGTTTTCTTCAGATAAAGGGGTACGGTCCAGAGAACTCATTTCATCACTGTGGATAATAGGAAAACTGCCCGATAAAGGAAAAGTGCCATTAGGACTTTCACTAGAAGAGAACAAATCCATAAAGAAGGAATTGGCTTCATTACGTAAAGTGGCATCATCATCACACCAGTCTCCATTGGATATTTTTAAAGAAGAGATTTTGTTCCTGCGTTTATTGGGACGAGTCGAGCTTGAAAAAATTTAGTGTTTCTATCTCCTGATTGAATCCAATCAGAACGAGATTTCTGTAACCAAATGAGTTCCTCTTGGTCGAGGATCTGCTCTAGTTCAGAAAGGAGATGTTGTTCAAGATTGACCAGGAAAGGGGTGCGTTTAATGTCGAGATTTTTGGGTACCTCATAGTCTAGCCATTATCATCTTTTTTCTTGCCGATGGAACCAAAAACTGAAGAATTCCAAGCAGAGGTAGCAGTGCTGAAATGTTGAATTGTATCAGATATAGAACCATTATAGATCCAATTATCCTGAACAAAACGGTTGAAGTCACTGTGAGAAGACCGTCAGGAGAAGTAATGAAATTGACGTGTTGAAGAATGTCGGCCATGGTGGCCGAGGCTAACAAGTAAGGGCCTGTGATCAGATTTCATTCGAAGAAGATGATTCACAACCGTATCTAGAAAGGCCTCAAGCCAATAGAGGTTGCAAAGGCTACGATCAAGACGTGCAGAGCTATTACCATGATACCACGTAAATTTTGGACCAGAGAACCCTAAATCTTGTAAGCAAGAGTCAAAGATAGCAGAGGAGAAATCTTTGTCGGGTTTACTGGAACGAGCACAACCCATTCGATCTTCAGGAGTGAGGGTGACATTAAAATCTCCAGAAACGATCCAAGGCTCTGAGATAGAAGAGGCAAGCTGCCGAAGATAAGCCCACAATGGCTTACGTTTGGAGACATGAGGGCTAGCGTGAACAAAGGACGCTAGAAAGGGCTGGCCAGACTGCTTGTGATGAATCCGGTAGTGAAGAAGTTGGAAATGTGAGAAGAGAACATCAATAACCAGGTGGTCATACCAACATAACCATGATTAATTATTGGCGGTTAATTATAACATGATTTATATTAATTACAATATAATTGATGCATGATTATTTTAAAAAATGATTTTACAACAACTGTCTGGTTTGATTCATCTGCTATCAATTACACTAAATCAGTACAACATAATTTTCAAAAATTTATTATATCACAACTATTCATTTGTAGTGTATTGTATTGATTGTTGGAATTTATGCAATACGCATCTAGACATTTTTTTGGCATTATTCAACCCTTAGTTATAGTTGTCATAATAGCTGATATATCAGTCTACACACACCTTGAGAACAAGCTCTTGAGAACAACACTTCCATTTACTATTGAGGTCGTTCAATGAATTCTTTTAAATGAGTTTGAAATAAGAGATTTGAAATATTAAAATCCTTGTAAATTTCAAAATTCTTTATTAATTTTTTTAATAGAAAAGAAGGCTAAAGCCATTACATTAGCTTCTCACACGAAAGTAAGACATACCACAAGTCTCTCTATGAAGGATATTCAGTAATGGATCCAGAAATGAATCAAATGTAATAAGAGAACCTTTAGGGGAACGTCCATCTTTGCGATGAAATCGTCGATGCATTTACTTCATGGTAGATCTTCTTGAAGTCGATGAACCAAGCTTTGTTGTAGAGTTATTCCATAAATCTCACCAACGCGAAAGGACTTTCCATGGACGAGGGAGAGAGTAATCAAAGAGCCTCGCTAATATCGGTATCCACAACAATCCGTTGCAACCCATTTTGCCATTCGATTCAGAGGCCTGCAAGGATGCCCAAAGTTCAGCTTCTAGCACTGAAGTGTGGCCAATGAACCTGCAAAAAGTAAACAAACAATCTCCATTGGGGTTGTGTATAAGTCCTCCAGCCAAAGCATTACCATTCAAATGCAAGAAAGCGTCATCTGTGTTAGAGCATAACCATTTGTCGTCCAGTAAAGACCACTGCACTTGGAGAAATGTTGGATTAGTAGGGATATTAAGCTTTAGAGTAGATCCAAGACAGATTTTACTCCAAGAGATGCCAATATGAAAGGATGTCTTAGCATCAATGTGGATTTGTTGGAACACTTTGATGTTTCTGCTTTTCCACAATTGTCATATTATGGAAGAGAACAAAACATTTCACTCTCCATTAATTTCGGTACAAAGATTGTGATTTTTCAAGTTAATAAGGAGCCAAGCCTCAAGAGGGAGATAAAAATAGAAGAAGAAATCAATCCATACCTTACAACTAAAATGCTCTAGAGTTGTCTAGTAGAGGGACAGTCTCGAACGAGATGAAGAAGAGGCTCTATCGCATGATTACACAAGGAGCAAGATGAGTCAGAGCCTATATGTCTAGCATAACGGACTTGGTTCGTGAGAAGTTCATCTCGAATACTAACAAAAGAAAACCACAGATGTATTCAAGCATGTTCTGTTTCCAAATTAAGCTATATTATTTGTCCTTATCGCTTCAATTCATTTTGTCAAGAGAGGTGTAAGCACTTCTAATGGAAAAATAATATTTCGGATTTTCTCGCCAATATATTTGATTCGTACCCAAACAACTGGTAGGAGGTTGGATGCTTTGAATGTAAGAAAGAGCCACGAGATCTAACATGATTTGTAATTGATGACAATTCCAAGTGTTGGGTAAACCAGGTTATTTCCCATACGAACGTAGTTTCAAGATTGACCTAAAATGTCAAGATCAAAACCATCAAAGGTTGCACGGCGGATAAACCCGTCAAACTATTGAATATTGAAACACAATGGAAAAACCGAATAAAAAACAATAATGGAGAGAACGCACCAAATTTACGAGGTTCGACGAGAATATCGTCTACTCCTCGGGCACCACACCGGATGATAACTTCACTATCAACAAATATTACAACAAATGGAATTCTTTAGAGTTCCTAAAGTGAGAGAATGAAGAAAACAAGAGGAATAGAGAACTTGTTTTTTTTGGATGATTTCTAATGAAATACTTGGGCTTATTTATAGTTGAGTTTTAAGGACTAAACTTATAAATAACCTAATATTTTAGGGACCAAAGATGAAAAATAAGTAGGCCACCTACCAAAGAATTTTCCAATGTGTACAAGTTAGCCACCAACCAAAGATGTCAACTTTGCCAACTTTCAACTTTGCTAATATTTCAAGCCAAACATAACAAATCTCAACTTGGCTTGAAATTACCAAGCCTACTCAATTTCTTCAACTCCACAAATTTCATGAAGCTCTTTTAATGTAGTGCCTCTAATTGCGTTCACAAGCGCCATACACCCGAATGTGCTCAAACTTTTAGGATGTTAATCAAGATCAAACAGTGATTGAACTTGATTACTGTTACCACATTGGTCATCATATCTGCAGGATTTTTTGATGTCACAATTTTTTGAAATAGAATCTTTCATTCTTCAAAGATCTCCCGCACAAAGTGATATCTCACGTCGATATGCTTAGTCCTTGAATGGTAGACTTGATTTTTCGCTAAGTGAATAGTGCTCTGACTGTCACAATAGAGATTAATGTGACTTTGAACAACTTTCAAGTCTTCCATCAACCCGTTAAGCCAAATTACTTCCTTCACAGCTTTTGAAACAACCATGTATTTTGCCTCTGTAGTAGACAAAGCACCATAGATTGCAAAGTAGACTTCCAACTTACTGGGGCTTTAATAAAAGTAAAAAATACCCAGTAGTTGATCGACGCTTATCCAAATCACCAGCATAGTCGGAATCAACATATCCAACCACACACTGACCAAGGGCTTCATCCTGTTCAAAAACTAAACCAACATCCACGATTTGTTGGAGCCATTTCACAGCATGCTAATGTCCTCCAGGATCATGCATGTACCTGCTCACAACTCCAACTGCTTGTGAAATGTCAGGATGCGTACACACCATTGCATACATCAAGCTCCCAACTGCATTAGCATATGGAACTTTTTCCATATACTCTCGTTCTTCGTTAGTTTTAGGAGATAATTGAGAACTAAGTTTCAAATGAGAAGCCAGTGGTATACTTACATGTTTGGTATTTTCATTAATGCTAAAACATTGTAATACCTTACTCAAATACTACTTCTGTGTTAAACAAAGCTTTCATCTTTGTCTATCTCTGCTTATCTCCATACCAAGAATCTTCTTGGCCTCACTTAGATCTTTCATCTCAAACTCTTGATTCAACTGAGCCTTTAATTTGTCTATCTCCTTTTGACTCTTCGAAGTGATCAATGTATCATCAACATACAAGAGAAGATAAATGAAAGATCCATTTTTGAGCTTTTGAAAATACACACAATGATCATATTTGCTTCTAGTGTACTTTTGCCTCCTCATAAAGCTATCAAATCGCTTGTACCACTGCCTCGAAGATTGCTTCAATCCATATAGCGATTTGTTCAGCTTACAAACCCATTTCTCACAACCATCATCTTTTTATCCTTCTGGATGAGTTATATAGATCTCCTCTTCTAAATCACCGTGCAAGAAAGTCGTCTTTACATCAAGTTGAGTTAGCTCCAAATTCAACTGTGCTACCAAGGCCAACAATATTCTAATGGAGGAATGTTTCACAACAGGGAAAAATACTTCATTGTAGTCGATTCCCTCCTTTTGAGCGTAGCCTTTAGCTACCAACCTTGCCTTGTAGTGAACATCTTTCTTGCTATGAGATCCATCTTTCTTTGCAAATACCCACTTGCATCCAATTGTTATTTTACCTTTTGGTAATTGTGTCAGTTTCCAAGTATTGTTCTTTTAGAGAGATTGCATTTCTTCATCTATGACACTTTTCCACTTATCACTTTCCAAGCTTTGTATTTCTTCTTGGTAAGTGATAGGGATATCATCATCAACAACTGGAAGAGCATAGGCCACTATATCAACAAATCGAGCAGGTCTACGAATTTCTCTCCTTGGCCTTGTAACTACAAGTGGTTCTGGTGTCTCCAATGGTTCTTGGGTTTGAACCTCTTCATCTTCTGATTCTTCTATTGGAGTTGAAGAATCAGCTACATTAACTTCTGGGATCATCGTCTGCTGAAACTCCACTGTTTTGGAGTATGCTCCACCTATTGCGGAGTACTACTTGTATGTACAGCTTCATTTGTTACCTTCTTTACTAGGGCAGATTCATCAAAGTAACATATCTGTAACAAATTATCTTCTTGGTATCTAAACACCAAAGGTGAAATCCCTTCACTCCATGGGTGATTCCCATAAATAGATTCTTTTTTGCTCTACCATCAAGTTTGGATTCCTTCACATGATAATAAGCAGTGGATCCAAATACATGTAAGGAATCATAATTAGTAGAAGTTTTTCCAGACCATACCTCCAATGGTGTTTTTTCTCCTATCGCTGATGACGGCAGACGATTGATGAGATGGCCAGCATATGTCACAGCCTCAACCCAAAATGACTTGCCTAACCCAGTATTAGACAACATAAATCGAACTTTCTCCAATAGTGTTCAATTCATATGCTCTGCCACCCCATTATGTTGTGGCGTATTTCTAACAGTGAAGTGTCGAACAATATCATACTCATTGCAAACGTCAAAGAATGGGCCACTTTTATATTCCCCTCCATTTTTCATCCTAATACGTTTAATCTTTCTATCAGTCTGGTTTTCGATCATATTTTTCCATTTAAGGAAAATTCGAAGCACTTCATCTTTAGACTTCATCGGATACACCCAAACTCTTCTGGAAAAGACATCTACAAAAGTTACAAAATAATGGTTTCCTCCCAAAGATGATGTCTTTGAAGGACCCCATACATCTGAGTGAATATAATCAACAATACCTTTGTATTATGTATAGTGGTGCCAAACTTCACTCTTTTTTCTTTCCCAGAACACAATGCTCGCAAAAGTTCAATTTGCAAGCCTTTTCACCTTTCAAATCCTTTCATTGCTAGAATTTGCAAGGATTTCTCTCCAGTATATCTCAATAATTGTACTACCTTGGTAGTAATACAAATTATTTTTCCTATGTCCTTCATTGTCACAAGTGTGCCAGATGTGACTTTTAAAACACCATCTCTCATAGTGACTAATGAGCCTTTGGATTCCAAGGCTCCCAACGAGATGAGATTTTCTTCAAATTGGGCACGTATCGGACATCAGTCAAAACTCTGGTTGATCATCTTGATTCTTCAATCGAATTAAACCTATCCCAATAGCTTTACAGGCATTATCATTGCCCATATAAACAACTCATGCATTTAGTTCTACTATATCGGAGAACCACTCCCGATTAGGGGACATATGATAGGTGTAACCCGAACCTAATATTCATCATCTGAATGGAATGTTGTTGATAATTAACCAATGATATGTCAGAGTCATTTGCATCATGCTCTGCAACACATGCATCTGGAGCAGCTTTTCCTTTCTTCTTCAGCTTCGGATAATCTTTCTTTCAATGGCCTTTCTCATGACAAAAGGCACATTCATCTTTTACCTGTCTAGATTTCGACTTTGATCTCCCTCTCCACTTTGGCTTTTGACTTTTTGAGTGACCTCTTGCTACCATGGTCTCCGTTGCTTCGAACTTTCTCTCCTTCTTGGTTTTCTTCTTGATTTCATAACTATACAAAGCAACAATTACATCTTTAAGGGTAACATTATCCTTACCATGAAGTAGCGTTGTCTCAAGGTACTCAAATTCATCTGAAAGAGATGACAACAACATCAAGGCCAAATCTTCATGTTTGAAGGTTTCATTCATGCCCAATAAGTTTGCCACTAGCTCAGTGAACATAATGATGTATTCATTCATACTGGTGTCTCTTTGATAATCAAATCTGAACAATCTTTTCTTCATGTGGAGACGATTTGAGAGCTTTTCTTTAGGAATTTTTCCTCCAATGCTTTCCACATCTTACTTGCAGAAGTCTCGTTCTTGTACCCATACTTCTACTCCCTGGAAAGACAAGATCGAATTGTGATGCACGCCAAATGATTGATTGTTCTCCATTTTTTCTCCTCCATATCTACGGGTTTTTCTTCCTCAATGGCGATGTCTAGACCTTGTTGGAATAAAGCGTCTAACACCTCGCCTTGCCACATGCAAAATGACTGGATTCATCGAACAACTCCACCAAGAAATTTGAATTTGACATCATCCTCCTCACCGGTCTAGATGAATAGCTTGATGTCTCAACTGATCCGTATTTTGGCATTTTAATTCTAGCGAACAATATTCAATATCATGAATTGTATCTTTTCAGCAATGGAACCACCAGGATAACCTCAACCGAAGCTCTGATACCAATTGTTGGGGAAATCGGGTTATTTCCCACACGAACGTAATTTCAAAATTGACCTAAAATGTCAAGATCAAAACCACCAAAGGTTGCACAGCAGATAAACCCGTCAAACTATTGAATATTGAAACATAATGGAAAAACCGAATAAAAACAATAAAGGAGAGAACACACCAAATTTACGAGGTTCGACAATAAATCGTTCACTCTTTGGGCACCACACCGGATGATAACTTCACTATCAACAAATATTACAACAAATGAAATTCTTTAGAATTCCCAAAGTGAGAGAATGAAGAAAACAAGAGGAAGAGAGAACTTGTTTTTTTGGATGATTTCTAATGAAATACTTAAGCTTATTTATAGTTGAGTGTTAAGGACTAAACTTATAAATAACCTAATATTTTAGGGACCAAAGATGAAAAATAAGTTAGCCACCTACCAAAGAATTTTCCAATGTGTACAAGTTAGCCACCAACCAAAGATGTCAACTTTGCCAACTTTCAATTTTGCTAACTTTCAACTTTGCCAACTTTCAATTTTGCTAACTTTCAACTTTGCCAACTTTCAATTTTGCTAACTTTCAACTTTGCCAACTTTCAATTTTGCCAACTTTCAATTTTGCTAACTTTCAACTTTGTCAACTTTCAATTTTGCCAACTTTCAACTTTGCTAATATTTCAAGCCAAACATAACACCAAGTTCCATCTTGTTGAGCTATATCATAGACTTTCAAATCACCATCAAACAATAGTTGAAGGATAAACGTAGGTAGATAAAACATCAAGACTAGGAACCCAAAGATCGTGCCAAAAGTTGATGATCATTTAGCACAGACCACATGATGTTTCGGTTAAATAAAGGCCAAATATTATCAATCGAACGCCAAAGGGGGGAGAAACAAGTTCGAGAAATTGAGTCGGGGCAGAGAAATGGTATTTTATATTTTTCGTGAATGATGGCAATCTATGAAGTTGATGGGAATTGGATGAGGGAATTACAAATCTTAAACAACAAAGCAAAATTGTGAACACACATTTCCTGTATGCCTAAGCCCCCATGAAGAATCGATCGGCGTAAAGTATCCCATTTGACAAGCGAAATACGAGAATAAGTAGCATTGGAACCCCATATGAAGCGATGAATCATCCCCTCAATTTTGTTATATAAAGAAGCTAAAAGTTTACAAGCTTTCATGACAAAGGTTGGAATACTCAACAAGACTGATTTCGTAAGGGTGAGGTGTCCTGTAAGATATAGTGTATGAGCCGACCACCCATCGAGTTTCTACTAGATTCTATCAAAGATGAAACGATATAGTTCCTTAGTGACTCTAGGGTGGCAAATTGAGACACCAAGGCATTTTCCTAAATTATAGACTTCTTTGTAGCCAAGCTTAGTGCATATAGCATTCCGGATGGTTGAAGCAGTATTCAGAGAGAAGAAAACAATCATTTTTTGCTTATTAACCATATGACCAGAGTACAAACCAGAAGTATCGAGTGTTGATTCGATAGAGCAACATTATTGATATTCACTTAAGCAGGATCGATCCACATGGACTATGATTTTTGTGATTTAATAAAATTATTTCTTAATTTTAGGAAAAAATAGAATTCCATGTAAATTAGAAAAGGTATAATAAAATAAATAATTATAAAAAGGAAAAATAATAAAATAATAAATAGTAATAAATATAATATAAAAAAGGGATTTTTAAAAGTTGTTTTTAAAATAAAAGATAAGAATTAAATAAACAAATTAAAGAGATTGAGATAAAGAGAAACTTATTGTGAAAGCATCCTAATACTTCAACTTTTCCTCAAATTCCTTGGATCATCGAAACAGATTTTTACTTCAAGATTCACGTCGGCTTACAATGACAATTCTTTTGCTAAGTGTGTTCTTGGGAAGTTGAATATGTTTCAATAAGCAAATACTTCTTCAAACGTTAACCATAACAATATTCGGATCAATGTCGAAATCGTTTTGATTTGAAAAATAAGCTCAGAAAACAGAGAGAAAATCCGAAGCGATTAAGTACCTTACAATTCTCACGAATGAGGCATGAAAGAAAATTAGCTAAGCATGACCAAAGTCATACTTAGCATAATTGAAAAGTATGCAAAAAATAGAGAGAAAGCTAGATAGAAAAAAAAGATTTTATTCTCAGATGAGAGAGATATGTTTCTAGACCTATCCTGAGAGGGTATTTATAGCCTTCAAATTCCTAAAAATAAGCTAAAGCATCTTAAATCATAATTAAAACACTTAAAACTATTTAAACTAAAATACCTAAAAATAATATTTAAAATAATATTCTAAATCCTAAATAAAATACTACAACCTATTTAAACTAAAATACCTAAAACAAAGATAAAATATAAAAATAATATCCTAAAACTTAATTAAAATACTAAAACCTATTTAAACTAAAATAAAAAATAAAATATAATGTTTAAAATATTATCCTAAACTTGAGTTTAATTCAAATCAAATTCCAGCCAGCTTTGATTCCGAAAATAAAAAAAACTGCATAATTATGTCTTTTTTGTGCAATTTCAGAATCTGACGTCATGCACATAAACTAATGATTAAGGAGTAATTTAAAAGAAAAATATTAACTAAATTAATCACTTATCAAATTCCCCCTCACTTATTCAATGCTTTTCCTCAAGCATTCATCAATTAATACATCTAAATCAAAAGTTGTTATCTTCAATTTCAATTTATTCCTCAAACTTCTAATCGAACTAAGTCCATGATATTTGCCGAATTCAAGTAACAATCAAGCAAAGGTATAACCAAGAAAATTTAAATTAAGCAATATATCTCAATTAATTGCCAACTTCAATGAAACATTACTCAATACCTCACAAAGATTAACGCATATCACTCAAAGTGTTTGGGGTAAATGAAATCGCTCAAACTGAAACTAACCAAAATATTACCATAAACTTGGAATTTAATCAAGTCTCCACTACAAAAAATGAACATAATGCAATAATCAATGGGTCTTTAAACAAGGTGTAACAGGGCTTAGGTTAGGGTAGGGAAAGGCCGAAAGGAAATGTTTAAAATACCGAAACAAGAAATCAAAATAATTAAGAACAATCCACGAATTAACATGAAGCGCAATGAAGAACAAAACAAAGAAAAAGAATATGAAAACAATTGAAGCGATCAATTTTTCCTGCCCTTTTTTTGTTTTTTTTTTACAAATGGTCTTTTTTTCTTCTTTTTTTATTTTTCGAAACAGTGAACAACTTTTTTTTCATTTTTTTAAACATTGAATTTTTTCATGGAACAACAATGATACAAGATCTCGATTCTCGACAAGGGTGTGAAAAGAGAGGAAAAATAAAAAGAAAGGCTTCAGGTTTAATTATGAGGTGTAAAACAAAGAAAGGGAAATTGGCTCAAATGTGGTTCACTAGTGGATATATAAACAGGTAGGCTTTTTGGGAAGAGTGGGTTTATCCTAGGTTCTCCTATCACACTAAAACATTACGTTCAACATGTAGTCTCGATATGCATTGTGATTGCAAGTTCTAGAATATCCTAATTAGTTTGACACACACAAGTCAAACAAAGAGCAAGAAAGAAAATGTATGCTCGTTAGGCTCAAATCTCACAAGAAAAGTTTATATTCATTGAGTCAAGTTAATCTCTATCGACAAGACAAAAGCATGAAATGTCAATGCTCAACAAAATATTCACCAGTTATATCAATCACCAATCATGCAAATTAAATTCGATCAAAAACATGGTCATAATCCAAAAGGAAGCAAGAGTATAAAGCGAAATTCAAGACTAGCAACCAACAATCCCAACATATCAACATCAGAATAACTCAATTTTAAACAATTAAACTAGTCAAGGAAAAATTTAACACATGCTTATCCTTCCCACTCACTTAATCTGTTTGTCCCAAAACGTATGTCGAATTTAAAAACAAAGAGAGGGAAAAGTAATACTCCCAAATCTAGTGGCGACCGCAGCCACGGTCATTTTGAGATGAGCTCGGTAAGAAATATTCGATCGGAATTCGAATCTGTTCAGAGAAAAATAAAATTAAATTAAGCATCTGATAAAATAAAATAAAATAAATAGAATGAAATAAATTAGGCTAAAAATAAAGCAAAATTAAGATTAAAATAAAACGAAATTGGTTGCCTCCCGTCAAGCGCTTTTGTTTAACGTCGTTAGCTTGACGACCTGATTTTTCAAAGTGTGGGTTCCTCTAAATTGATTTCTTCAATTAGACTAACCGGAGCATTTTCATAATACAGCTTTAGTCTTTGACTGTTAACTTTAAATCGAACTCTTGAGTTATCTTCAACTTCAACACCACCGTGAGGAAATACTTGAGTTACTGTAAATGGTCCGAGCCATTTTGATTTGAGCTTTCCTGCAAAAAGTTTAATTCTTTTGTTTTTTATTTAAATATGACAGAAGAAGTTTTAAAAGAAATTATACTATCGTGAAATTCTTTTGTTTTTTCTTTAAATATCCGAGCATTATCATAGCCATTTCTTCGGATTTCCTCAAGTTCTTGAATGTGTAATTTTCATGTAATTTTGTTTGAATGTGTAATTTCCTCAAGCACGATGTTCTAACTCAACTGGTAAATGGCATCCCAATGGGACCTTTATAAGTAGTTCGATATGCCCAAAGTGCATCGGTTAATTTTAAACTCCAATCTTTTCAGTCCAGTTTAACAATTTTCTCAAGAAATGTTTTAATTTCCTGATTTGATACTTATGCCTGTCCATTTGTTTGTAGATGGTAAGCGATAGCAATTCTTTGGGTTACTCCAAATTTCTTCATTAGCGACTCGATCAGTCGGTTTATGAAATGTGTTCCACTGTCGCTTATTATAGCCCGTGGCGTGCCAAACCTGGAAAAATATTTTTCAAAAAATTAACTGTAGTTTTAGCTTCATTATTTTGAGTGGCCTTAGCTTCCACCCACTTAGAAACATAATCTAAAGATAAAATAATATAAGTATTTCCAAATGACGAAGTAAAAGGCCCATATAATCGATTCCCCTAAACATAAAAAATTTCACAAACTTGTATAGAATTAAGCGACATTTCATTCCTACGGCTTAAATTACCTGTACGTTGACATCTTTCACAAGTTTTACAAAACATATAAGAGTCCTGAAAGATGTTAGGCCAATAGAAACCACATTCAAAATTTTATGGGCTGTACGTTTTGGCCCAAAATGACCACCGCAAGAGTAAGAATAACAAAATTGTAAAATTGAATTTACCTCGCTTTCTGCAATACATCGTCGAATTACCTGATCCGAGTAGTGCTTCCATAAATAAGATCATCCCAAATATAGTATCGAGATTCCCACTTAATTTGATTGATTTCAGCTCTCGGCAAATCTAATAGTAACTTACATGTGGCTAAAGAATTAACCATGTCCGCAAACCATGGGGTTATGCTTTGCACCACCATCAGTTTTTCTTCAGGAAATTCTTCTCTAAGTGGTGGTTCGAATGTAGAAAGGGGAATTTGACTCAAGTGATCTGCTACCAGATTTTTTACATCCCTTTTTGTCTTTAATTTCCAAGTTAAACTCTTGTAAAAGCATGATCCATCAAATAAGCCTCAGTTTTGCCTCCATTTTGCTCATCAAATACCTTATAGCTGCATGATCAGAAAAAACAATAATTTTAGTGCCAAGCAAATAGGATCTAAATTTTTCTAAAGCAAAAATTATAGCAAAAAGTTCTTTTTTTCGTAGTCGAATAATTTTTTTGAGTCGAGTCCAAAGTTTGGGACGCATAGGCTATGACATGTGGCTCTTTCCCTATTTTTTGGCCAAAAACATCTCAACGCTAGTATCCGATGCATCACACATAAGTTCAAAGGGATGATTCCAATCTGGCGGCTGAACAATTGGAACTGAAATAAGCTTTTCCTTTAATGAATCGAAAGACTCCTTGCATTTTGAATTAAAGTCAAAGTCTTGATCCTTTGCAGTAGATTGCATAAAGGTTGTGCTATCTTCGAAAAGTCCTTAATAAACCTGCGGTAAAATCCTGCATGGCAAAGAAAAAAACAAATTTCCCTCACAGTTGTGGGGTAAGGAAGTGAGCGTATAACATCTGTTTTAGCTTTATCAACCGCAATCCCTTTTGAGGAAACAATATGACCTAAAATTAACCCTTTATCAACATAAAATGACATTTTTCATAGTTTAAAACAAGGTTATATTCTAAGCATATTTTAAGCACATTAGTTAAATTATCAAGACATTCATTAAAAGAATTACCATAAACCGTGAAGTCGTCCATAAAGACTTCGATGCCCTTCTCCACATAGTCGGAAAATATACTTAACATGCATCTTTGGAAGGTGATCGGTGCATTATAAAGACCAAAGGGCATTCGTCTATATGCAAATGTACCAGAAGGGACAAGTAAAAGTCATTTTCTTGATCCTCTGGCACCACTGGGATTTTGAAAAAACCTGAAAACCATCAAGGTAACAATAATGAGTTTTCCCAGCTAATCTTTCAATCATTTGATCTATAAAAGGAAGAGGAAAATTATATTTTCGAGTAAGAGAGTTCAACTTCCTGTAATCAATTCAAAGTCGCCATCCATTTTGAACTCTTGTGGGCACTAACTCCCCTTCTTGATTTTCGACCACTGTGACTCCCGTTTTCTTGGGAACCACATAAATCGAACTTACCCAATTACTATCGATATCAGATAGATTACGTCAGCATAAAGGAGTTTTTAAATTTCTTTCTTTACTACTTCCATCATCGGTAGATTTAATCGGTGTTGTCCTTCTCGTAATGGCTTTGATCATTCTTCTACTTTGATCTTGTGCATTCAAGTCGAGGGACTTAATCCTTTAATGTCGGCAATGGTCCATCCTATGGCTTCTTTGTGAGAGCGCAACAGTGCTATCAAAGCTTCCTCTTCTATTTCGGATAATTTACTTGAGATGATCACATACAAAGTTTCATTTTCGCCTAAAAAGACATATTTCAAATGTTCTGGTAATTGCTTCAATTTTACCTCATGTGCCTGCAAAACAGAAGGTAAAATTTTAGTTTTAGAGGAAGATAAAGATAAGTCAAAATTGATTGAATTAATATTTTCAAACTTATTTTCTTCCACTTCGTGGAAAAGTTCAGGTTCCTTAAAAAGATCATAAGAAAAATTAGATTCAATATATTCGTCAATTAAGGGATCTATAATATCAACAAAATTAACTTTTTCAACATGATCAGGGCATTTCATTGCTTTGTAAACATCAAATTCAACAATCTCACCATCAAATTCCATTGTCAGTAAACCACTTCTAACATCGATCTTTGTATGTGCGGTGCTTAGGAAGGGTCGGCCTAAAAGTACCTCGGAATAAGTATCCGACCTGTCATCTTCCATGTCAATGACATAGAAATCTGCAGGAAAAAATAATACATCAACCTTACTAAGACATTTTCTATTACTCATACTGGATAGATCACAGATCGATCAACCAACTGTATGGTTATTCCTGTTTCCTTCAAAGACTCGTTAGTAATCATTTTATATATAGAAAATGGCATAACATTAATTGAAGCTCCTAAGTCACACATTGCACGTTTAATTTTAAAATCACCTATTTTGTTAGGTATAGCAAACATACCTTGATCCTTCATTTTTGGTGGGAGCTTTCGTTGAAAAATTACAGAGACATGCTCTCCCAAATTTACCTTTTCGTGCCCCATTAATTTCCTCTTTGTAGTGCAAAGTTCTTTTAAAAATCAAGCATACCTTGGTACTTGTTGAATTACTTTAAGAAGAGGTATGTTGACTTGAACTTTTTGGAACAACTCTAAGATCTCCTTTTCTTCAGCTCTTTTATCACGCTTTATCAATCATGATGGGATGGGTGTTAGACGTACCTTGTATTTGTGAAGGTGGCGTGTTCTCTTGTTCTTTTTGATGTGCGACTTTTGCTACTGGAACTTCGGGTGAGATAACTTTTCCACTTCAGAGTGTGATGGCACTAATATTCTTTCTCGAATTTAACTCCATTTGAGAAGGTAGTCTTCCTTGTGATTTCAATTTTCCCATAGTTTGAGCTAGTCGGCTTACTTGGTTATATAACTCTTGAAGATGTGTTTCGGTTCGGATTTGGAATTTTTCCTGGGATGCAATGAAATTTTCTTGTGAAATTGCTAACTTTCCTATGAGTTCCTCCAATGATGGTTTTTGCGTTTGCTGTTGAAGAGGAGGTCTTGGTTGATAAGTTGGTCTTTGATTTACCGCATAGCTAAAGTTTGGGTGGTCTCACCATCCTGGATTATAAGTATTGTTGTATGGAGGACTTGGAAAGTTCTCTACTGCATTGATTTCTACATTGCCTCCCTCTTGTATTAGTGGACAACAATCCGTTGAATGGTCTAGCTTTGTGCATATCCCACATGCTCTTGTTGCTCTAGATTTTCCTGTAACAAGTGAATTAACTACTTCAGTTAATTTATCTAACTTATTTTCAAGGGAAAATGTACTTATCTCGTGAACCCGTCGGTTGGGTTCACTTAAAAACTGTTGAGAGCTGGCTGTCATGGTTGAAATCAATTCCCTTGCTGTTGTTGGGGTCATGTTGACTAATGCTCCTCCATTGGCGGCATCCAACATTTTCATCTCCATTGGTAAAAGGCCTTCATAAAAGTATTGAAGTAACGTTTGCTCACTTAATCCGTGTTGCGGACAACATGCGTAAAGTTTTTTAAATCGTTCCCAATAGACATAAAGACTTTCTTCGGTCTTTTGTTGAATGGAAAGAATGTTCCTTCGTAATTCGCTTGCTTTAGCCGCTGGAAAGAACCTGTTAAGAAAAATTCGATTCATGTCAGCCCATGAATTAACTGAATTTGGAGGTAAATAAAATAACCAATCTTTAGCCGAATTGGGTAAAGAGAAAGGGAAAGCTCTCAATTTAATTTGATCCTCAGTAACTCCCTCTGGTTTCATGCTAGTGCAAACCATGTTGAATTCCAACAACTGTTTGTGCGGATCTTCAGTGGGAAAGTCATGGAAAGTGGGAAGAAGATGAATAAGTCCCGTCTTTAATTGAAACAGAGTCCCACCACTAGGAAAATTAATGCATAATGGTGTCTGAGTGACAGGAGCTGTGGCTAGCTCTCGGATCGTTTGTTCTTCTTTTGCCATTGGGATTTGATCTTCGTTGTATGCGTATTCTTCAGAGTTTGTCTCCGGATCTAGATCTGCTAATTCACCTGGGTTCATTCTGGTCATAAATCAAAATCTAGAAAAATAAATCATACTTGTCGTTAGTCCCGGGCAACGTCGCCAATTTGATAACCGTCGTTTTGCTATCAAAATAATTTCGACTTCTTAAATAGAAAGGAAAATGTAGTATAGAGAAGCAGGGTCGATCCACAGAGACTATGGTTTCTATGATTTAATAAAATTGTTTCTTAATTTTAGGAAAAAATAGAATTCTAGGTAAATTAGAAAAGGTATAATAAAATAAATAATTATAAAAAAAGAAAAATAATAAAATATTAAATAGTAATAGTAATAAATATAAAAAGGAGATTTTTAAAAGTTATTTTTAAAACAAAAGATAAGAATTAAATAAAAGAAAATAATTAAATAAACAAATTAAAGAAATTGAGATAAAGAGAAACTTATTGTGAAAGCAGCCTCAGACTTCAGCTTTGCCTCAAATTCCTCGGATCATCAAAACAGATTTTTACTTTAAGATTCACGTCGGCTTACAAGGACAATTCTTTCGCTGCCGACTCGGATTATGTTGTTTCAACAATAACTGATTCCGATCTCAGTTTCCTTTTAGCAAACCATTTTGCTAAGTGTGTTCTCGGGAAGTTGAATATGCTTCAATAAGCAAATCCTTCTTCAAACGTTAACCATAACAATATCCGGACCAATGTCGAAATCGTTTTGAATTGAAAAGTAAGCTCAAAAACAAGAGAAAATCCGAAGCGATTTAAGTACCTTACAATTCTCACGTTTGGAATTGAGTCTTCGCTTTAGTCTTCGGCTTGAAAGAAAATTAGCTAAGCATGACCAAAGTCATACTTAGCATAATTGAAAAGTATGCGAAAAATAGAGAGAAAACTAGATAGAAAAAAGAAGATTTTATTCTCAGATGAAAGATATATGTTTTTAGGCTTACCCTGAGAGGATATTTATAGGCTTCAAATTCCTAAAAACAAGCTAAAACATCTTAAATCCTAATTAAAACACTTATAACTATTTAAACTAAAATACCTAAAAATAATATTTAAAATAATATTCTAAATCCTAATTAAAATACTAAAACCTATTTAAACTAAAATACCTAAAACAAAGATAAAATATAAAAATAATATCCTAAAACTTAATTAAAATACTAAAACCTATTTAAACTAAAATACAAAGATAAAATATAATGTTTCAAATATTATCCTAAACTTGAGTTTAATTTAAATCCGAATTCCAGCCAGCTTTGATTCCGAAAATAAAAAAAACTGTAGAATTCTGTCTTTTTGCGCAATTTCCAGAATCTGACGTCATTCACCGAAAATGAATCAAAACGAATAATTAAGCCACAAAAACCAATAATTAATAAGTAATTTAAAAGTAAAATATTAATTAAATTAATCACTTATGACTTTCACAGGCTTGAAAGATGGACTTAAGCATCCATTCTATTGAGCTTGAATCTTGGACGAAGAAATACCCAACATTATGATATTAATATGACCTTGCGGAATAAATGCATCGGATAAAGAGTCTTCAATAAAGTCCCATCTCAAACGATCAAAGGCTTTTTGCAAATCCATTCCAACCTATCTTGCCTTTTTTTCAAGGCATTGAGTGGACAACTTCTTGGTTGAGAATGACATTCTCGATTTTGCTTCTGCCTCTTAGAAAGCTAGTTTATTGAGGACCAATAAGGGAAGGTAAGATAGTGCTCAATCCCCACACAATAATCTTTGTTATCAGTTTGTAGAGGACAATACATAAACTGATAGGGCAAAAGTGAACAAAAGTTTCAGGGGTCTTGATCTTCAAAATAAGCACCAATATGGTGCGAAGAACAGAAATTCAATATGATTATGAAGAAAGGCCAACTCAACCATCTTGCAAATGGAAGACTTAACAATATCCCAGTGTTCTTGATAGAAATAGGAGTGAAAGATCATCAACACGCAGGAAATAACCCCTTATGGGGTACTAACCATGTGTAGGACGGGAGTGGCAAAGATTGGAGAAATAGTTGATTGCTTCATCGTGCAAAATAGAATCGTCCGAGCACCAGTATTCCTTTCAAGTATGAGGTTGTGAACCTATTTTTTTCGACGATTGGTGGAGGCTTTAGAATGGTAGTATTTTGTGTCTGTCACCAAATTTTATCCAATCAACTCTCAATTTTTGGATCCATAACTATTCCTCTTGTTCGAGGACAATTTCAAGTTCCTGAAGGAGCTTTATTTCTAATGTGAGAAGGTTAATGATGCGGTTGTTCCCATGCATCTTTGCATGCCGCGCAACCTGGCCATGAGGATTTTTTGGTTCTTGCCGATGCACCCAAAAATGTCTATATTCCATATGGTGGCCACATTAGAGAACTTTGTGATTGACTCGGTAATAGGCAAGGACAAAACACTCAGTCATTACGCAAGGTTCGACGATAAGATAACGGAAGGGTGGACGTTGTCTCGAAGTAGGGGCAGAAATAAGAGATAATAAGATGGATCGGTGATCAGACTTCATAGGAGTAAGATGCTCAATAGCTGATGCAGGAAAAGATTCAAACCAATCTGAATTACCCAGGTGACGATCAAACCAGACAAAAGAATTACCTCAAAACCAAGTGAAAGCTGGATCGTGATATCTGAGGTCTTGCAAACTATAATCATAAACCATATCCCTTGAAGTTGTTTCGAGTGAGGAGGAAAGGGTACACCCATTTAGATATTCAAAATTCAAAGTAGCATTGAAGTCACAAATAATCACCCAAGGATCAGAGGAGGTGGATGCTAAGGATAGTAAATAAGACCAACAAACTTTTCTTTCAGTAGCATTTATACTGACAAACAAAAGTGACTAGGAATAGGGGCCGAGCTTGCTGTCTCTTTTTGGCTGTGTCACCGTTGTTTTTTCTCTACTATCATCAACGGGCCATATGGTTTTTGTGGGACAGGGTGTGACGGTGTCTCCTTAGACCAATATATGGTTTTTTCTCAGACAACATCAATGCTTGTTGTTTTGGGACAAAGTTTGCTCGTGTGGCCATATATATCACAGTTGAAGCAAACGATTGGTAGGGACTCATACTCCACAAGTTGGACACGACCATTGATTTTTAGCTTCGAGATCAAGGGTTTCTTCAAATTTAATTTGATATCCATACGAGCAAATCGATCTCTACGGCCATTGTCAGTTTGGTAATCAATCTTGAGTATAGAGCTAATTCTCTCGCCAATCGCTTAGATCATGCTCATCTTGTACCATGTAATCGGGAGGCCTAGAAGTCTCACCCATCCCACGATTCGACTAGGATGAGATTGGGCAGGGTTGAAGTCATCCGACCAGGGTTCAATGGTAAGATAATGCCCACAGATCACCCATAGACAATCCGAGAGCATGTGAAAGTAGTTGCTTCTTGCGGCGAACTTGATAAGAAAATAATCATTTTCTATGTCGATCAATTTAATGTGTTGGGCAGGTTTCCAAATGGATAGATTTCAGTTGTGCAGGGTGTTATATCCAATTCGTCAGCCAAGAATTTTGATAACCAGTTTGATGTCGATGCTTTTAAGCACTAGGTTATGGACATTCTGAGAATTTGGTGAATGGAATCCCATTCGATTCCCTAATCTCAACATCATCTTCTAGCAATTCAATAACATCATCATCCAGAGAGATCAAATCTTCCGAAGGTAACTCATCTTGAGGGCCAATGACCATATCACGATATGAAACAAGCGGATTATTAGCAGGGATTTTATGACGATCCATATCTGTTTGACGCCTGGCTAAGGGACGCGTGGGGGAATTCGACGGTGCTTCATCACACCGACTTTGTCTTTTAGGGAGGTGATGGTCGTCCAACGGCTCGGGTTTGCTATTATAATTTATAATTTGTATAAAATTATTTATTAATTCTAACAAAATAAGAAAATTTATCTTTTAAAATTTTAAAAATCTTAATGAGAATGAAACACTTACCTATAATCTGTCATATAATCACCCTCTTATTACTTATTCCATATATATTTACGAATTAAACTTTTTTTTTTTTACCTTTAAACATACTTGGTTCAAGTGGTAAGTAACTTGATATCGTTTAAGCAAGGTCTTAAGTTCAAGTTATTGTGTATACAGAAAATTCTTGTTGGGAGACTCATTTATCAAAATCAAGTACGCAATGCGGGTCGGTCCGGATTAGTTAAGACGAAACCTTAAAACTAAGAGGACAACCCAAAAAAAAATGGAAAAAAGATGCGAATTCAAAAGGAAACCTCCAAAGCAGTAATTCGCTATTCCTAGTCACTACAAGAAATTTCTACTAATGTGATAAATTTAATTTTCTCAAAATTAATTTTGTCACTATTAGTAGTTTTTTGGTGACAAAATAAATAATCGTCGCATTAGATTAAAAAAGATATACAATTATGACAAAAGCTAAAATCTTCATAATAATTTATCACAATTAACAAACATGTGTAACATATGGTGACAAAATAAATTTTATTACTAATTTTGTCACAAATGTTTCCCTCCAATTTTTGACGCCAAATTGAAGGCATATAGTAACAACTTTTGTAACTAAAAGTTTTAGTAATTATGACAAAAAAATTTATCACAACAAATAATGAGATTTAGATTTATTGTGACAAATTTTGTTTGTAATTATATATTTTAATTATAGTGACAAAATGTATAGTCACAAATGAATATCTCCAATTTTTGGTAAAAAAATCATATAGTGACATGTTTTGTAACTATAAACTATAATTATTGTTACAAAAAAATTGTTACAACAAATAATGAGATTCAAGTTTTTAGTAAAAAAATAATGTTTGTCGTTATATGTTTTAATTATAGTGACAAAATATATTGTCACAAAGAATTCTCTCCATATTTTTTTTGGCAAAAAAGTCATATAGTGACAAATTTTGTAACTATAAGTGTTAATGATTATTAAAAAAATGTCACAAAAAATAATGATATTCACGTTTTTGTAACAAATTATATTTGTAGTTATAAATTTTAATTATAGTGATAGCATATATTAATTTTCATAACTATTTTTCTCCACTTTTTTGTTTCAAAAGTTATATTGACAATTTTTATAATTTATAATTATTGTTATAGAAAAAATTATCAAAATCAAATAATAAAATTTAAGTTTTTTGTAATCAATTATTTTTGTAGTTATATATTTTAATTATTATGAAAATTTATACTATCAAAATATTTCTCCATATTTTTTGGTGCAAAAATATTATATAGTGACGAGTTTTGCGACAACAAAAATTATGTTTTATAGAAAACTTATCACAACAAAAATTATGTAATAGATATTTTTATAGAAAAATTATCACAACAAAAATTTCATTTTTTTTAATTAATAAAAGATTCAAGTTTTTTATAAAAAAAATTATGTTTGCATTTATATATTTATTTATAATGAGAAAATATAATTATTATTATAAAAAACAAAATGTTCAAAAAAATTCAATTTTTTGTGATTATATATATATATATATATAATTAAATGGTATTTTCAAATAAAATATAATAACAAAATATATTATCAAAAAGTTCATGCTTGTTTATTTATTAAAAATCATTATTATAAATTTAAAATCTATAAAAAATAGTAATAATGAAAATTAAATTGCTGAAAAATTGAACAATATATATTAAAAATTTAATTGCTAAAAAATTAAATGCTATTAAAAAGAACCAAGAGATTAAAATGTAATAAAATAAAAAAAAGGTAATAGTTAATCAAAAATAAAACATAATAGCATAAAATGATGACTAAATTGTACTAAAACAAAACAGTGAGCCATGATCAGAAATAATAAAGAAACATTCAGTGACCAAATTGGAATAAATGAAAAAAAAAGACCATATATAAAAATATGTGAAACTAAAAGGACCCGTATTTTAATTATACTAAATCTTTTAGGAGAACACAAAAACCCTAGCCTTTATCTGCTTTGTGTGTCGCATCTAGGACTCAAAGCCTTAGAACAAACTTGATTCTTACTGGGTTGGTGGATAGATTCGTTTCGATCACTGAGTTTTGTGGAGTTGTGGAACAGAGTGGATTGATTTTCTGATTTGTTCTTTCATCTTTGTTTTTCTCCTATCAAATAAGCTATAAGTGATCTTTTCTCCTCCTTTTTCGTTGCGTTTTATTTTCTCGGCATTTATTTTGTGAATATTAAGTCTAGTTTATGAACAATCAATTGATTTTTGTCAAATAAGTTGGAGTCAATGGAAGCCTGCTCCAGTGTCAAGGACAGGTATTATAAAAAGCTGTCACATAATTAGACAGGTATTATAAAAAGCTGTCACATAATCAGGGTCGGCTCAATACATGTGTCAGATGGGCCTTAACCCAGGACATCATGTTTGAGGGGACATTAAATAAAATGCCTTAATTTGTAATTAACATATGACGAAAGTGCAGTGGTGGCATCCATTTGTTTCCCCCCTTTGTAATATGTCCAAATTTTCAATCTTTTTAGTGCCCACTTGTTTTAACTTCCCTCCATATTAGACTTATTAGTTCTCTCTCTCTCTCTTTCTCCCTTTGTAATTTGTCTAAATTTTCAATCTTTTTCAAAATCCCATTACGTCTTCCCTTGAATCTCTTATATTCTCTTCACATTTCCTTCCCTTTTTATCCTTCTTCCTTTTTCTATTTTTACACTTTCTTTCAAATCATCTATGTTTTGTGTTTTTCGTTCTCTGAAATTCCCTCAAAAAGCTAAAGAAGGTTCTAAGCACAAATGAAGGTATGGTTTCTATTCTGGGATCTTCTTTCTGTTTATGACTAAATTATCTATTTTCCTGTTCTGGGTTTTGATTATTTTGTACATACTTGTGATTTTGTATTTATGTGTAGCTTTATGTTTTTGAAGGGGATCGTTGTTGATGAGTTGTTCTTAAATTCGATTATGATTCCTTACAAATTAATTATAAAAAAAGTATGGATGATTCTGAAAAAGATCTCTTGTGTTTTATTGCAGAAGGTTGTGTTGAAGTTGGATTTGCATGATGACAAAGCCAAGCAAAAGGCTTTAAAGATGGTCTCAACTCTTTCAGGTACATAAGCTTTAATTTCAAGCAACTTCCACAATCTGTTTAAAGCACATGTGTCTTTAAAAGAATTGCATATGAAAAAGTTTCTAAAACTTTTACCCTTGTTCTAATAGGGGTCTTTGTTAAAGGTTTTCAAAATTTGGTGACCAGAATCTGTTATTTTCCCTAAAGCAATATATTTACCAGCAAAGATCCTTAGCATAAAAACTAATTGATGTGACACTGCATAAAGAAAATTACCATTAAAGTGTTTACTTGATGGCTTTCCAAATGTTTTTTATGTTAACCACAGAAAATGATAGGTCTGCTTAAAAGTATTATTGTGTCGGACAAACGAGGGGAGTGCTTTTGTTTTTAATCTCTAGACTTGAGTTCAAGTTGAATTCACAGTAAAATGATTGGCTTTTGTGGAGAAAGAACAAAACTTGTCCTATCATATAATTCCTTCATATGTTTTGTCTATTATACGGTATAAGTATAGGGGAATAAAATTATTATCTCGCCAAGGGCATTAAAACTCATTGGACCGGCCCTCCACATAACATTTGATCATCATTAGCTTTTGCAAAACTAGAGTTTTTAATCTTAGCATTGCTTGCATATAGTATGATTACAGATGCAAAAGAGAAGGGTATTATTCAATTTTGTCCAAGTGGAGGTTAATCCCTTGAGGCGGATTCTGCCTTCTGATGCATAGTAATGGGGAGTCTTTTTCTCTGGTTTTACTGTTATTTGTTACTTGGGCATTCTTAGTTTATGCTGGTTGTGTGGTTATTTGTTGTTCTTATTGTATGAGATGATAATGCTTGCAAGATTTTGAAATTTGGAGTCTCTCAAATCAGGGTTTCAAGGATATGTCTTCCTTCATCTGCTCATCGTTCTTTCACCGTTAAAGCTATGGCTAAGAGCAATAATCAAGATAATTCATCTTCCGCTTCCTCATCTCCCGGTGTGCCCTACTTTCCCCCTTTTTTTCTCATGCAAATTTAGGAAGAATCATTGCCTTTGGCTCTTTTTTAATTTATTTTTTCAGTAATTAATTTTATGGATAATTTGTTGTTTATGTCGTTGGGTTTTAGAAGCCACATCTTGTTGAATACTTGAAAGTGTATGATTTCACCATGTTATTATTATTTGGTGTATGATTCAATACGTAAATCGGCATTTCAGAGTTGCCACAACTTGAATTTAACATTGATTTTTGTATGAGACGAGAACATCTCCTTTTTCAGACTCTGATTGTGCTGTTTTATTGAAAGAATTTTTCTGTATTATATACAGATTGTCATATGCTTGCATATTTTGTATGGAGTTGGCATTATATATTCATGTTGCATGCTCTGTTTTGATTTTTCGTTTCCAAGATTGGGTGTTTATATTCTGCATATATTATATTTCATGTTTGAGTTTTGATTCGTTGATTTGTATACAACTCAAGTATAGAGTACTATGATATAAATTGTATGTTTTCTTTTCTTCCTCTAACTTGCTTCTCTTTGTTATGCTCTTTTCTAGTTTGTTTGTGAGAAACTTACTGACGGGTACGGTGAGAGCATGGTCACCAGTAGCAAAGGGCATGGGCACCAGCATTGGATGCACCTGTTGTTAAGGCAGATAAGGACCACTGTTGCATGCGTGGCAGGGAGAGGAAGTTTTTTGGTGTGCTTCTTGGTTGTTAGGGTCAGGGTATCAAATAGCGTTCCGAAAACGCTATAAAGGCCTCGATATTGCAGTTGCGGTATCGTCCGAAACTGCTATTCATGGTTTTTATGGTGGGTCACAGATTCACACCAATCGCGATCGATTGCGCCTGCAATTTAACGGGAAACGGACGATTGCACCGATAACATGACGCAATCACCGTTATTCTAACCGTTACTGAAAAAAACTTAAGGAAAGGTGATTTTTTTTGTGTTCATCGTCACCAAGTTTTTTTTCTTTTCAAATTCACGTTTTTTATATATGCATGTGGAGATTTAAAAGGAAAAAGAAAATGGAAAAGTAAAAGTAAAAGTAAAAAAGGAAGAACGAACTTGTTTTGTGGGTCTCGCTGGAGTGAAATTCACTGTAACCGTAAAAAGGAATCTTCGTCAGAGCTTAAGATTGTTGAAGAAAAAGAGAAAAGCATTTACGCTTTGGATTTAGGCTAGAACATGTTATGGTTTTGTAGTTTTTTTACCTGGTTTTGATACTTGAGTGTTGAGAGAAGAGAGTAGGAAGAAATGAGAGAACGTGGGGGGAATAAAGTTTAGGATTAAAATATTTTAGGCTACATTAGTTTTAAAACAAAACATTCTGGACTCATTTTTATTAAGTAAGTTATAAAATATATTTTTAAGGAATATATTAATTTACTATCCTTCCATTTTTTAAAATTTATAATTTAATCTATAGTTTAGAATGTAAACTTTAATTTTTGTTTAATTTAGTCTTAATTTCAATAATTTAAATAATAATGTGTTCACAATGTTATCATGAATTAATTATCTTATCATATTACCAGAGTTTTAAAGTCTTCTATATGGTTAAACTATATTATATATATGTCATTTTAGCATAGAAAATATTCTAAAAATCATTAAAAATGACTTCTTATAATTATAATTATAATTATTATGTTTTATGATAAGTTGTACGAAATTTAAAATAATTCACAACCACGGCACCCAAAATGATCGCGATGACATCCGTTATGTCTGCAACCGCGATAAACGTGACGTGACCGAAAACGCGACCGAAAACGCTATTTAAATCCCTGGTTAGGACTGCTCATGAGTCATTGTTGAGCATTAAATGCCCCAAATTTGTATTGGATTTCTTTTCTTTTTTAATGTATATATGGATAAAAATGGTTATTTCAGTCACAATAACATATTAAATTTAATCAAAATAAAAAGTTATGTTAAATTTATTTCGTCATAATATTTTCTCAAAATTACAATTATATTATTTTTTGGAAAATTTGTTTAGTCATAATATTAATTTATAATAAATATTAATTTTTCAAACAAAAAATTATGGCAAATAACATTCTTTCACTATCACTATAATAAATTGTAACAAATTTATTTAGTTACAATTACACGATAAATTTAGTTGTAATAAAAAGTTATGTCAAATATATTTCGTCACAATATTTTTTTAAAATAAAAATTGTGACAAATTTATTTAATCAAAATAATAATTTTTAAAAATATTAATTTCTCAATATAAAAAATTGTGACCAAGTAATATTCTTTCACAATAACAAATTGTAACAAAATTATTTAGTCACACAAAAAATTTATAAAAAATATTTAGTGACGAAATAAAAGTAATGATAAATTAAATTTTATTGTAACATATTTTTTGTCACGAAAACGTTTTTTGTTTGATGTCATAATTTAAGTTAATTGTGACCAAATTTAATTTTTATGATAAAATAAATATTTTATTTTAACAAATATTTTGTCTCTGTAAGTTACATTTAGTGACGGAATAGAAAATGTGACAAATAATTTTTGTTAACGCATGTATTTTCGTCACAAAAACTTTTTATATTTAATGTTAAAATATAAGTTAATTATGACAAAATATAATTCTCGTGACTAAATAGTTAATTAATTGTGATAATTATTTTATTGCGATAAGTTAATTATAGTAACAAAATTTCATTGTTACAATAAATATTATAAAATGGTAACAAACACATTTTGTGACAATATATATTACATGACAAGGTTGTTCTAACAAACATGGTAACAATAAAATTAGTTAAAATAAATATATTATGACAAATTTAGCATTTTTAATGATAAATAATTTTTTTGAAACAATCGAAATTTCTTGTAATGAGTTTAAAATAAGAGTAAACGAGGCGGATGATCCTTATTTCTTGATCTATTCAATTTTGATTAAAAAAGAGTGATTTTGATCTCTTAGATTATTTGTCCATTCAGACTTCCATTATTTTGCTAACATCAGATATGATATGAAGCTTGGTGACACATACTACACGGCTTCGACCACTGTTTTTGAGACTTCACTGTTGTGGAGAAAATGAATCCTTCCCTAGAGCCGAAGAATTTGCTCGTCGGGGACGAAGACGCCCAAAGATCATGCAAAATAAGCTGCTTCCAGGAGTTTCAGATTACCTAGGAAAGCCAATCATGTATGACGTTGATGTGATCATGAGAGCAACTATGAACCTTAGTGAACATAGAAGAATCGAAGGATCGGTGTATAGGGCCACCATTAATTGGAAACTGTTGGCCATAAAGAAAACAAAGGAGGGTATTACAAAGGAACCAAAGATTTTGCAGAAAGTAAATCATGCAAATCTGGTGAAGTTAATGGGTGTCTCAACTGATTCAGAGGGAAACTGCTTTTTGGGTTTGAATATGCCGGAAATGGATGTTGAAAAGTAAAACCAGCCGGCAGCTAAATTGGTCCAAGTTGGCAGCATATTGGCAAGGGAAATTATCAAATTTAGTCCATGTACCTTAAGGTATTTACAAGATTAAGTCCTTAAGCTTCAACTATAAATACTCTAACCCATTTAGCTTTAAAATCCTCCCAAATTATTCTAGCTTTCTCCTAATACTAGAGAATTTAGAGAGTTTTCTTGAGAGTTGTTTTCTCCTTTTTATCAAGAGAGAATTGTTATTGTTTTCTCCTTGTTAGATCGAGAGAAGTTGTAATTCTTATTTTCTTATAGTGAAATTCTTCTACCTTTGCCCGTGGTTTTTACCCTATATTATTTAGGGGTTTTTCACGTAAAATTTGTGTTTTCTTTATCTTCGTTTTTATTTTCTCAAATTATCAGTTGCGATTTTGCTCTATCCGATAGCCGTATTTCACAATAATTGGTATCCAAGCCATATTAGAGTGTGTAATATCTACTTATTGTATGTGGTTGTCATCAAAAGGTGGATCCTCCAATATAAGAAAGTAAGAATGTATTACCCATTCTTTGAAGGTTTCAGAAAACAATTCACGATAGTGAAATAGTGGGAGCTATTCGTAATAGAAGCTATGACAACGAATTTTGATATTGAAAAGTTCAATGGGAGAAATTTCTCATTGTGGAAATTGAAGATGAAGGTCATCCTGAGGAAAGTCGGTTGTCTAGCAGCTATCAGTGAAAGGCCGGAAGATTTCACAGATGACAGCAAATGGAACGAGATAAACAGAAATGTTATAGCAAACTTTCATATAGCATTAGTAGATGAAGTATTGTCAAGCATTGAGGAGGAGAATACAGCTAAAAGATATGGGATCATCTCACCAAAAATGTATTGATGGAGTAAAGGGGTATCGTTTGTGAGATCCCACTGCCCGCAAAGTGATCATCAGTAGGGATGTTATATTTGTAGAAAATAAACTACAAAGAAAAGAAGAAGATAGCACTAAAAAGTCAGAGACTACACAGATACATGTGGAAAAGAAGGTTGAACACGGAGATTCTTCTGAAGCAGAACCAGCACATGATGAACAAGAACCAGAGAGTTCTGAAGCTCTAACAACTCGTCAATCAAATCGTGTGAAAAACGTCCCAATTGGCACTCAGATTATGTTATAGAAGAAAATATTGCATATTGCCTTTTAACAGAGGACGGTGAGCCATCAACATTCCAGAGGCAATAAACAGCTCAGATGCTTTACTCTGGATGATGGCGATGGAAGAAGAAATTGAACTCCTTCATAAAAATAATACATGGGACCTTGTGACACTACCACAAAGAATGAAGTCAATTGGTAACAAATGGGTCTTCAAAATTCAGCAAAATGATAACGATCAAGTGGAGAGATAACTTACAAGACTGGTGGTCAAAGGATATGCTCAAAAAGAAGGTATTGATTTTAATGAAATCTTTTCTCCTCTGGTTCGACTAACAACAGTTCGAGTAGTATTGGCAATGTGTGCTACATTGAACTTATATCTAGAGCAGCTAGATGTTAAAACAGCTTTTCTTCATGGAAATCTTGAAGAAGAAATTTACATGCTCCAGCCTGAAGATTTTGAAGAAAAAGAAAAGAATAACTTGGTTTGCAGGTTGAACAAATCTCTCTACGGTCTAAAGCAGACGCCGATGTGTTGGTATAAGAGGTTTAGTGATAACGATTTTGTTATAGTGTTGTTGTATATGGATGACATATTGGTTATAGGACCCAACAAAGATCATATTGAAGAATTGAAGGCACAACTGGTTAGGGAATTTGAAATGAAGGACTTGGGATCAGCAAACAAGAATCTAGGGATGCAAATTCACCGAGACAGAAGTAATAGGAAGATTTGACTTTCACAAAAGAATTACTTGAAGAAGATCTTGTCACGATTCAACATGCAAGATTGTAAGCCAATTTCTATCTCTCTTCCTTTTAACTTCAAATTATCCTCCAGTATGAGTCCTAGCAGTGAAGAAGAGAGGATGGAGATGTCTCGAGTGTCGTATGCATCGGCAGTGGGAAGTTTAATGTTCGCTATGATATGCACAAGACCAGACATTACACAAGCAGTGAGAGTGGTTAGTTGGTACATGGTGAATCCAGGCAAAATGCATTGGAATACAACAAAGAGGTTCAAGGTAGAAAGAATGGTGTGAAGATATGATTGTTCCAATCAAATCTTCAAGTGGGAGATTATTGAAAAGTAAAAGCGTCCGGTGGCTAAATTGGTCCAAGTTGGCAGCATATTGGCAAGGGAAAATTACCAAATTTAGTCCATATACTTTAGGGTATTTACAAGATTAAGTCCTTAAGCTTCAACTATAAATACCCTAACCCATTTAGCTTTAAAACCATCTCAAATCATTCTAGCTTTCTCCCAATACTAGAGAATTTAGAGAGTTTTCTTGAGAGTTGTTTTCTTCTTTTTATCAAGAGAGAATTGTTATTGTTTTCTTCTTGTTAGATCGAGAGAAGTTGTAATTCCTATTTTCTCATAGTGAAATTCTTTTACCTTTGCCCGTGGTTTTAACCCTATATTATTTAGGGGCTTTCCACGTAAAATTTGTGTCATCTTTATCTTCTTTTTTATTTTCTCAAATTATCAGTTGCGATTTTTCTCTATCTGATAGTCATATTCCGCAACAATGGATCACTCGATAAGTGATTGCATCCTGTCGATGGATTGATGGGAATTAACTGTCGATGGACTAAAATCAAATGAACTGATAACATTCTAAACCGGTGACTAAAATCGGATGGACGAAAAATATAAAAGACCATCGTATAGTTATCCTTCAAATTGGCCCATAATCAACTAAGAGTGCATTAGTGGTGCGCAAGAAATTAATCAGAACCGACATATAAAAATAGTAAGATTTAACCTAAAAATAAGCTCAAACATTTGACCCCCAACATCTCCACAGTTAAGAGGAGAGAGACCCGAAATCAAATCAGCTGTTGCAAACCCTCCATGTCTTCCCTTTTTTGTGTTTATATTACATTTACATACATAGATTTACATTTCACTGTTCCTTTTCTTCTTTAGTATCACTGTCAATCCATGGCCCCCAAATGACAACACTCGTGCATATACTATGCGAACTATAAAGGATACCTAAAGGTAATAAATATAAATATAGAAGATGATATATAAATAATGGAAACTTAAACAAGCACCACAAACTGGTGACCAAGTTGACAATGTATTAATTTTAAAGGAAAAATAGAAAGATCAATGAAAATCATGAGAGCAAACATAAATGTCAATCTTTATGAGCACCAAAACCACAATAAGACCATAACACCATTCAGGAATAAAATGAAAGCTTAGGAAAATTATAACCAAAATTTAGAAAATGCATCATAGTTTAAAGAAGCTAACACTTAGGATCAAGATAAAAAGTGCACGAAATATAGGGCCAGAAACGAAAACCCAAATAACTAGACCAGGGGACCAAAATGCAAGGGAGAGTAAAGTAAAGTGCTCGAAGTAGAAGAACAGCCAACTTTATTTAGTGAATAAAATAAACTATTACAAACTAAGAGTGACTGAAAAATGAAATAATCCAGGCGCTACTCTACAGCCCCAAAATGACACCGTTTCCAGTTGGGTATAAATGCCTAAACCCAAAGCCAAAAATGGATGAACCATCCATTTGCTTCAATTATATTCTCTCTATAAAATGGAAAACAGATTTTCCTATGCCCACTCTCTTCCTCTCCTCGCCGGGGGAGGCCAACAGCCCCCACCACCGCTCACTAGAGCCCTTTTCATCGCCTATGGTGACTGAAGTTTGAAAAATAACCCCAAATCAACCCTTTAACCTTCCTAAAACCGAATCTAAACCCATTTTCACTTAAAAACCAACGGATCATTTTAGATATAGGGATGTACATTCAACAAAACATAACCTCCCGACGATGTTTGGTCTTTTCGATTACAATCGAGACTTCGGTGAACGAGGGTAAGGATCTTTCTTTTCTTCTTTATGTTTATCTCATCCAAAAATGGCTCTTTCCACCTCTCATTTTCTCAAAACCGAAATCCCCTTTCTTATCCTTTTTTTTGTATTTTCTCCCCCTCCTTGGTTGTGTTGTTATTAGAATATATGTAGATCTCCTTTTTGTGTTTCCTCTTGAGTTGTATGTTATAGGAAAGGAACTTGTTGATTTTTTTTTCTTTTCATTTTTTCTTATTTCGGCTTTCGTGCTCTGACCGAGGAGAGTTAGTCATGTCGGACGACAAGCTGTAGGTTACGTACGTACGAATGGGGTAAAAATATTTACCTCAAGGCCCTCTTTTCAAACTTTTCGTGATGATTGGAAACAAATTTGGCTGCAATGGCAGACCTCGAGAATGTGAGAAGTCACGAGCAAGGCTCTTGACTGGGTGGTGTGGCTGACGGACGAAAGGGATTGGGCGCGTGGCGGCGGCCTAGGCGCGTGAAGACGGCTATTGATTAAGGTGAAACTCTAATCATCCTTTGATATGGACCATTGGATGCCCTTTGATCCAACACCTAAGAGACCAGGCGACTAGGAGAAAATGACAAAACCCTAGATTAGTTAGGCTGCCTGTTGGGTTGTAATAGTTTGGGCCAGGTTTTGGGTCTGTAACCAAATGATTGAATCATCATGCTCGAAAGACTTACTGATGGCCTGAAGGACATACTAATTTTTGAAATAGTTTATTGGGTAAGAAACTTTGGAAATCGTTTTCTTACTTTTCAAAGATTTCATCTTCTGAAAATATTAAATGAGAAACTTTGAAAATCGCTTTCTCATTTTTTTGAAAATCATGTGAAAACATCCTGCCCGAAGGTCTTACAGATGGCCCGAAGGACTTATCATCTTACTTGAAATACTGACAGATGACCCGAAGGATTTAATCATCATGCTCGAAAGACTTACTGATGGCTCGAAGGACTTGTTAATTTTGGAAATAGTTTATTGGGTAAGAAACTTTGGAAATCGTTTTCTTACTTTTCAAAGATTTCATCTTCTGAAAATATTAAATGAGAAACTTTGGAAATCGCTTTCTCATTTTTCGGAAATAATGTGAAAACATCATGCCCGAAGGTCTTATAGATGGCCCGAAGGACTTATCATATTGCTCGAAAGACTGACAGATGACCCGAATGATTTGATCATCATGCTCGAAAGACTTACTGATCGCTCGAAGGACTTACCAATTTTGGAAATAGTTTACTAGGTAATAAACTTTGGAAATCGCTTTCTTACTTTTCAAAAATTTCATTTTCTAAAAACATTAAATGGAAAACTTTGAAAATTGCTTTTCTTATTTTTCAAAAATCACGTGAAAACATCCTGCCTCAAGGTCTTATAGATGGCCCGAAGAACTTAAAATCTTGCTCGAAAGATAGACAGATGACCCGAAGGATTTAATCATCATGCTCGAAAGACTTATTGATAGCCTGAAGGACTTACTAATTTTGAAAATAGTTTACTAGGTACAAAACTTTGGAAATCGCTTTCTTACTTTTCAAAAATTTCATTTTCCTGAAACATTAAATTACAAACTTTGAAAATCGCTTTCTCATTTTTCAAAAATCATGTGAAAACATTATGCCCGAAGGTCTTATAGATGGCTCGAAGGACTTAACAACTTGCTCAAAAGACTGAAAGATGACCTGAAGGATTTAATCATCATGCTCGAAAGAGTTATTGATGGCCCGAAGGACTTATTAATTTTGGAAATAGTTTACTAGGTAAGAAACTTTGGAAATCGCTTTCTTACTTTTCAAAAATTTTATTTTCTGAAAAACATTAAATGAGAAACTTTGAAAATCGTTTTCTCATTTTTCAAAAATCATGTGAAAACATCCTGCCCGAAGGTCTTATAGATGGCCCGAATGACTTAACATCTTGCTCGAAAGACTGACAGATGACCCGAGAATTTAATCATCATGCTCGAAAGACTTACTAATGGCCCAAAGGACTTACAAATTTTGGAAATAGTTTACTAGGTAAGAAACTTTAGAAATCACTTTCTTACTTTTCAAAATTTTCATTTTTTTAAAAAATATATTAAATGAGAAACTTTAGAAATCACTTTCTCATTTTTCAAAACAACTTAATGGTCCGGTAACATTCCCCACTTCAAAGTAATGCTTCTTCTAAGGATTGGGCCCCTATGTTTTTCAGGTTCTGTCTCTCTAAATATGATTCCCTGTATTTGAGGTTTGAATTATAGTTTTCATTTGCTGGGATTTTGCCATCATGAATATTTTCTTTTCATTGGAAGATCTGTAAAAAAACTCTTGTGTTTATATGAAATGCGAACGCGATTAAATGTATCAATGTAATGCATTTGACTCTGGGGTTTACTCAAATATCAATGTAGCAACTTATAATTTCAAGCTTGCATTTTTGAAGAGCCATTTTATCAACTTATGTTTTTCTGTCTTCTTTGCCTCTCGTTTGTATTAAACTCTCAGAATAGATGATTCATTTCTTGAATTCATGTTGCAGTCAAAATTATGACCTTGATGCCCCTTTCTGTCCCTGACTTAATTACGCTATCAGATAGGGGTGTGCAAAATTACCCGACTCAGTTGACCCGACCCGCCGACCTGGATAAAAAAAATCGGGTAATTTTATAAAAAAAATACCTGGTCTGGTCGGGTCGGGTCGGGTCTGGGTCACAAAAATTGATTTTTCTGGGTACCGGGTACCCGGTTAAGGCATTTGATTATGTTATTCTTCAGTTTCTGTACATTGCTTTTCTGTTACACTGGTTTATTCTGGTACACTGGTTCTCTTTTTGGGTACATGTAAGGTATATGATATTAACTTGTGGCATTTCCTCTTGTTGTTTCTCAGTAAAGAATTGAAGTTAAATAGTGAGCATTATTTTAGGGGATGTTAAAATAGCCATCTAATGGAGTTTTCACATACTTTGGCATTGTTCATTATCCATTGCTATTGATACTGCTACGTTCTTGATTAAAATTTTTAGGAGTTGCTTCAGCTGGAAGAAGATGTAAAGCTACTAGAAGAAAAATACATTCTTGATTAAAATTGTAGCCAACTAGCACATTCTTTTTCTAACCATTATTTATAATATTCTTAGGTGCGTTGAGCCATCAAAAAAATACATCAAGTTTATGTTATAATGGTATGAGATAGAGATTTGATGATTTAAATTCTTTGCGTGTATTTTTTTGTGTTTTTTTATTTAATAATTTGAAGAAAAAAATCCGGGTATTCGGGTACCCGAAACATCTGGGTCGGGACACGGGCCGATAAATCATTGACACGGATGTTCCGGGTACCCGATTTTCGGGTACCCGAATTTGCACACCCCTACTATCAAAGTTGTTTTTCGAGGACCTTACAGTTAATTGATGCTCGATTGATTTGCTCTACATGGTATGCTCTGCTCAAATTCATGGTCTGCCCCTGACACTACAAGTTGTAAGGTTCATTCTCAGTGTCTTTTTGGTCTGAACCTTGTTATCTCAACATGATCACTTTCATGACTCATCCCTATTTGTGTGCCACAATTTCATCCTTGGATGGTCTCACTCTTGCATCACTAAACAATGTTATCGAATAGCTTGAGGGATTCTCTTCATGATGCCATGGACACTTAAGAAGTGATCAATTATGGTAACATAAATGTCTTATATTTGTGAGGCCGACTATAAAAGGTGTTCTTCGACTCCCATAGTCTATTTACTGAAACCCCATATTTAGTTAATTTGATTTAATTTGCCATTGTTTGGCTAGCTGAATTCAGCTTTATTGTGTGTGTGTGTGTGTGTGTGTGTGTATTATAATTGCCTTTATCGGGCTAGCTGAATTTATTCATAAAGTCAGGGCATTTAACCAACTGCTTTAGAGGAACAACTCAAGCTTTATTGTATACATATTATAATTACATTCATGGGTATGTCGATTCAATTTCTTAAGCTCATCGAGGGGAACATGTTATTGTTTAGGTGTTGTTAAAGGTCAAGAAATCTCATATTTAGAGTTTAATTCCCAAACAACTGACCTATACCAAATTCATCTACTTGACTATTCCATCTAAATAGATTAGAATCATCATCAAACGTCATCAATAGAAGTAGAACCCAATCATCTTTGCAACCTCGTATACAATATGCCCCATTTCGTATGCTCCTATATATACCTGAATGCCAAGCCTTTCGATTGCCTCTTCATGCGAGGAGAAGGCTATCTTGGCCCCTACAAAAGAAGGGTATAGTATTCTCATGTATCTTCTAGAGTAAGATCAAGGGCTCTTGTTTTATACGGGTTCAGTCTTGTCACTTTGTCACAGATTTATAACTCTAATTATTTAAAGAACCCTTAATCCAATTAATATTTAGGGAATTTCAAGATTACAAATTTGATTCATCTAGAATGCCCCATTACTCCTAGAATATTTAGGGAATTTCGAGATTACAAATTTACAACTGTGGTGAATAACGACCTCCACTTATTCATCTAGAATGCCCCATTACTCCTAGAATATTGGGTGTCTAATTGGATTACAGTATTTTATCCTCATTTGCTTCCTATATCTAGATCATTTCTCGTGTTAGGACTTCATTGTTGACGAGCTTTTCTATCTCTTCCATCAATGGTATGCACTTGTTAGTGGGATGACCCAATGCCCCCAGATGAAAATCGCAAGCACTATTTGGGTCATAGCCATAAGTAGATGGGCTAGTCCTCATTCTCAAGGGCCTTGGCGTGAGGTACTGACTCTTGATTAAAGGGGATAACAAGTCAAAAATGGACACTTAAAAAACCCTGAGGGTCTTATTTTTCTAAGACATCTTTTCAGGCAGTCTCAGATTACTTTTATTTTAATTTCCCTCTTGTCATATCCCATTTCCTTATCATTTTTCAGCATTAGAGAAGTCTCGAGAGTTAAATTCTTTAACTCTGCCTCACATACCTTGCTTTCCTTGATTTTACTCTTTTCTTTCTTCACACCTCTTTCTGAATGCACTTAATTTGTTTTGACCTCATCAACTCCATTCTAAGGACTAAATCCCAACTGTTTGACTGAAACAGACTGATTGATAACATCCATCTCTATAACTCCATGAGCCAAAAGATCTTGAAAAGTTACCACAATTCTCGATGGAGTGTCCTCGGGCTCTGGTGTGATATTCAAAAAAAACTCTCTCATTATACCAACTCGGATAAGGGGGTAACAAAGGCTTAGCCAGACGTGTAGTAATCAGTTGAGCTTCAAGCAACTTGGGATATAATTTGATGTACGAAAATAAAAGAAAATTGAGTAGAAGCTCCTTTGACTTCACTTTCTCTTTCCCACCATTGTGATCATCTTGAAGACCTAGTGAATGATCGTTGAAATATTCGTTTTAAAAGTTGAGCTTTTGACTAACGTCTTGTGGGAGACATTGGCTTGAAGATTTCCCCTTAATGATAAGTTCTGAGCTTTCGATGAGCTTAGGTTTTCCATCTTCAAAGCATAACAACCCTTTCGAGATGAGTTTTTGAACCTTTAATCTCATAATCACACAACTTTTTGTATAGTGGTTAAAATCTCCATAATAATGTATGCATGAATTTTGGCACCTTGCCAATCTCGACGCAAATAAGTATTAGGCCTTTGAGGAATAGGTTCTAGAAGGCCACTTTTGAAGAGAAATGGCAACAAGTCTGAATATGACCCTAGAATCGAAACGATAGGTATCCTCTTATTTTTCTTATTGTTCTTTTTAGCCTTCTTTACTGGCGTTTAAACTTCCTCTATGGCTCTCTTCTTTGAGTGAGACTCAACTTTTGTGTTAAAAGTTTCAACCTCAATTTTTGCTTTTCCCAGCATGATCTCTATCAAATTTTCTGGAATCATACCCGATTGTTGGGATTAACTTGGATTACCATACTCCTCAACAGGTTCTTGATCATCTGCTGTCATCACATTGGTTGTACAACCAACATTCAGATTTCACTCAAAGTCTTCAATCTTTTCTTGCATAATAGAGTCCACTAACGATTTCTCCCCATATATCACTGTAACCATCATGCTCGTCAACTTGGACATCTATTCTCTGGATTTAAATTTGAACTTCTTTGCTTCATCAATCATTTCTTGTTGAGTCCTTATGAGTTGTTCATGGATTCTCTCGATTTTACTAACACGTGTTGATATCTCATTCACCACTTTTGATCTTTCTATAGACATGCCCCCGGGTAACTGTAATTTGTTTTCAAAACTTCTATCACAGTTATTTTCACAAGTTACTCTCACGTTTTCATGATTAATGTATGTAAAAATGCTTAAATTAAAGCAGTGCAAATGCAAATGCAAATGCAAATGCAAAATTCAAATGCAAAAGGTGTTAATTCCATAAGTGACCACTATAGAACAACCTTCATTTAGACAACAAGGTTTCATTACACCAAGTAGTCAAGATAAAATTGGGATTCTTCATTTCTTTATTTCCTTGAGTCGTATTCTTCATGGAATCTAATATTGCACCCCAAAGTTGTCAGTTTACTTTTTCAAATTTGATGACACCTGATATCATTGAATTATTTATAGTTGAATCTTGAGATCTCCATTTTTACTTCCAACACGAAGTGGTCTTCATGTCTTCGTGAAGGGTCTTCTCGTCCTTGGTATGACTGCATCTATCTCTTGAGGAAACATATTGGCCTTTGCACTTTCAAAGGAAGTCTTTAATCAGCTTCAAATTTCTTCATTCATCGGATGTTTTTCTTCATTGATCATTAGAACACCTTTGGATCACCTGATTTTGACTACATGACTAAGAATTTCTTGTCTGACTATCACTTGCGAATTAACACTTTGGATGACATGAAGATGAAAATGCAAGAAAATAAAATAAACACATAACAAAAATGGGTTAGTACACATAAGATAAATAACAAGATAGTAAGTAATATAAGCATCAAATACAACCTACCCTCACAGGTTGACTACCCATACATGGTATGATGAATCCTACCAAAACATGTTTTCTACCCACATGTTTTGTTATTCATAAAAACTTTTAACCGCATGATAACTGATTCGTAGGCTTCGTATGGAAATATAAAACCTAACCGCGTACTCTTCTAGTTCTCAAGCTTTTTGAAAAATAAATAAATAAATAAATAAATCTGAGGAAAAGTTAGAGTGAGTTTCCCCTTTGTGACTTTTGAAGAACCACAGACAGAATTTTGGTACAAAACAGGCAGAGTTTCAGTACTACTAAAAGAGCCTTCAAATTTTCCTTTGCTAGTTCCCCATTGAGCCTGCCAGACCCTCGATCCTCACCCATTATAGGCTTAAACAGATCAAGTTCAATTCAAGATGATGCATTTCCCCATGTCCATGCAAGGAAACTCAATTTTTTGCTCGTAAACACAAGGCATATGTACCCCAAAGGTTATTTGCTAAAGCCCATGTGGAGAAAAATATTTTTTCTCAAGTAAGTGTAGCGTTCACCCCTACCTAATAGGACAGAGAACAGTTATAAGGCTCTAAATATTCAAATGGTTATAGCGTGTTTGAGGGGGAACTCACAATCCTTTGCCTTGATCCAAAAAACAAACAAAATTAAAAAAAAAGTTAGAAATCTAAAACAATGAAAATCACACATTAGTACAACAAATAAATAATAGTAAAAAGGATGTGTGACATGATGCGATGCAAACAAAATATAAGGATCAAAACATAAATATCATTCAAATTTTTCATTTTCAACTAAAAATATGATGTATAATCGATTACGACCTGACTCTCTAATGTCCCCAGCTGAGTCACTAAGCTGTCGGAATGGTCCTTAAGCTTTTTTGGGGCTATGACGGGAAACGATCCAACTTTATTTTTAGAAAATATTGGGTTCTAAAATAAAACAAAGAAACAATTCAGAATCGCCATCGACCTTTGGGTTAGGTAGGTCGAATACCTAAAAATATCTTTTAAAATAATTTTAAGAAAAAAAATTAAAAGATAAAAAGTGATATGCGTTTAACTAGAAACCCGTTTTGAAAAGGGTTCGGGAGTCGATTACGTGTGGGGAAGGATTAGCACCCCACAACGCCCAAAATCGGTACCTAAGCGATTATACGCCATCTAAATATTGAAATTTACAAATTTGAATATACATTTAAGTTATGATCCTATTAGAAAAAAATTCAAAAAGAGAATTATTTTGTACGAGCAATCCTAAAAAACACACTCCTTGTAAGTTAAGGCACGTTTTTATGGATTCTCCATACAATAGGTCATTAACATGTTTTGTTGTCTTAAATCACATATTTTGTATATATATAAAAAGGTAAATAAAATGAAATAAAGAAACCACCTAAAAAGAGATTAATTTGCATGGATAATTCTTGAAACGTATTCTTTGTTACTCTAGGTGCATTTTTATAAATTTCCCACAAAAAATAATACTTTATGTATACATATATGAAATAATACTTTATAAAAACTTGTGCAAAGCGTCATATTGTACATGCTTTTATCAAAACAATAATATATATATATAAAGTGCATATGACAACACTCGTGCATATACTAAGCAAACTATGAAGGGGACCTAAAGGTAATAAATATAAATATAGAAGATGATATAGAAATAATGGAAACTTAAACAAACACCACAAACTGGTGACCAAGTTGACAATGTATTAATTTTAAAGGCAAACACAAAGATCAATGAAAATCATGAGAGCAAATATAAAGTCAATCTTTATGAGCATCAAAACTACAATAAGACCATAACACCATTCAGGACTAAAATGAAAGTTTAGGAAGAATATAGGCAAAATGTAAAAAATGCAGTATAGTTTAAAGAAGCTAACACTTAGGATCAAGATAAAAAGTGCACAAAATATAGGGCCAGAAATGAAAACCCAAATAACTAGACCAGGGGACCAAAATGCAAGGGAGGGTAAAGTAAAGTGCTCGAAGTAGAAGAAAAACCAACTTCATTTAGTGACTAAAATGAACTATTACAAACTAAGAGTGACTGGAAAAAGAAATAATTTAGGCGCTACTCTACAACCCCAAAACGATGACATTTCCAGTTAGGTATAAATACCCAAACCCAAAGCCAAAAATGGCTAAACCATCCATTTGCTTCAATTACATTCTCTCTCTAAAAGGGGAAAATATATTTTCCTTTACCTTCTATCTTCCTCTCCTCGTTGGGGGAGGCCAACAACCCCCGGCCACCGCTCACCGGAGCCCTCTTTCGCCGCCCACAGCGACTGAAGTTTGAAAAATAACCCCAAATCAACCCTTTCTCATCCCTAAAATCAACTCTCTCTCATTCCTAAAATCAGATCTAAACAAATTTTCAGTTAAAACGAGGGATCGTTTTAGATCTAGGGATGTACATTCGAAAAAACACCACCCTCGATGACATTTGGTCTTTCCAATAACAAACGAGACTTCGAATAACGAGGGAAAGGCTCCTCCTTTACTTCTTTATGTTTATCTCGCCCAAAAATGGCTCTTTCCTCCTCTCATTTTATCAAAACCGAAAGCCCCTTTCTTTTCTTTTTTTTGTTGTATTTTCTCCCCCTCCTTGGTTGTGTTGTTATCCGAATATTTGTACATCTCCTTTTTGTGTTTCCTCTTGTGTTGCATGTTATAGGAAAAGAACTTGCTTATTTTGTTCTTTTCCTTTTCTTTTTTGCTTCTTTCAGCTTTCATGCTCAGACTGAGGAGAGTGAGACACGCCAGACGACAGGTGACAGGTGACGTACGTACGAATGGGGTAAAAACATTTACCCCGAGGCCCTCTATTCAAAATTTTTGTGATGACCAACGATAAATTTGATGGCGATGGCAGACCTCGGGAATATGATAAGTCACAGGCAAGGCTCTTGATCGGGCGGTGTGGCTAACGCGTGAAGGGGATCGGGCACGTGGAGGCGACTGCTGATTAGGATAAAACCCTAATCATCCTTTGATCTAGACCATTGGATTCCCTCTAATCGACGTCTAAGAGTCCAGGTGACTAGGAGAAAATGACAAAACCCTAGTTTGGTTGGGCTGCCTGTTGGGTTGTAATAGTTGGGCCAGGTTTTGAGCCTGTAACCAAAAACTGTAATAATAAATAAATATTATTAAATAATAATAATAGTAATATTAAATAATAATAATAATAATAAATATTAATGATGACCCGCACAAAATGGGTATCTACATTGGTCGTTTGGAATTTCTTGTCATTTATATTTTTCAATGTTGGACTTGGCATCGTCACAACTGATTAAGATGATATTCATTTGTTATGCCTGATCTTTTCTATTTTGGACCTTCAAATTGGACTTTGATACACAATATGTGTTCGTAGATAGTTTTCTCACAATGTTTGACTCTGATTTACGTTTGTATATGGTCTTTCAATACCAAAATCCTCTATTGTGGTTCATTTGATGTAGCATTCAAATATGTTCATATCTACCTATTTTTCAAGTTTTTTTTGGATGAGTTTTTCACATTTTCCTTGTACTGTCCTTATATGATCTTAAGTGACTAGTTTCTTGTCTTAATGATTATGAGAGAATATGATAATTATGTGTTTAGCTTACGAACCTAGTTGTAAACTCTCATTATTATTTTAGATATTTTTTCTTAATAAAACTAGTTGTTCTATTTATGTAAAAAAACTTATGAATTAAAAATAAAACACAAACAATCATAGGAGTGAGTGTTTGATCGAGTCGAGTTGAATAAAAAAATTGAGTTGATGACTCCTTTTTTATAACTCAAATTTTATTTGAATTTTTTTGAGTCGGGCCGGGTTTATAAAATTCGAGTTGAGTCGAGTTGTTCGAGTTTCTATTTAAATTTAGTTGTAAATATTTATAATATTATAATGTTATTTTATTCCAATTTAAACGATTTTTCATAACCGTATACAATACATAAATACTTTATATTTTTTCGTATATGATATACATATATCATACATAGTTGAGAGACTCGACTCAAACCTAAAAATAAATTTTTTTTGCGTTCACCGTAAAATTATTTAGTTGACCGAATTTATTTTAACCCAACTAGACATTGAAGAAACGAGGAATATTTTTGGAAAAAATAATTACATGAAATGAAAACATCCTAATTTTAAACTCAATTCTAAATAATTTATTTTTTATAAAAATAATAAAATCATGATTGAAATCTAAATTGGAAATTAAATATTTATTTTATAAATTTCAAAAGGCATAATTACTAATTCATACTCTAGCTTAATTTAGTCCATGTATTATTTTTTTTAGATTGTTATTATAGTAATTAGAAGTGAGCGTTCGATCAAATCGAGTAAAAAATTTCGAGTTATTCGAGTTGAAAAGTATTATTTAATAACTCAAACTTGATTTGAATTTTTCTCGGTCAAGTTGAGTTTATAAAATTTGTGTTGAGTCGAATTGTTCGAGTTTTTTATTTAAATTTAATTATAAATATTTATAATATGATGATACTATTTGCTTCAAATTTAAATGGTTTTATATAACCATATATAATGCATATATATTTATTCTAATTTTTTTTGTATATCATACAGAGTCAAGAGACTCGACTCAACACTACAAGAATGAAGATTTTAGTGACCATTTAATTATGGAACTAAAAAATTTTATCGTAGAAAGTATGTTATTTATGACAATTTATTTTTATCACTTTTCAAATGAGTAATTGTGATTTATTTATATTTGGTCACTCTTTAGTTAATAATTGTGATAATTTTAAAGTTCATCACAAGTAATTTATCACTAATAGTGTTTTATTTTAACCAAAGCAAATTGTTATTGTAACACCCTCAACCCGTAACTGACCTGAATACGAGTCTGAGGTGTCACATTGACTTTTTAAAATAATATTCTTACCAAATAACCAAATATTTTAACTTATATTAAGAAAATACGATGATATATTATTGAATTATGTTTGTTATAAAATTTTGAGACAAAAACGTATTTATGAACAGTACTATACTATATGAACAGTACCGTGAACAATATTATACGGTATGAACAACACCATGAACAGCACCATGAACAGTACCATGAACAAACGTACATAAAACTCGTAAAAATTTAACCGCTCATTACTATACGTTTACATTTACATAAATACGTTTAAAACATTAGAAAAGTCAATCTGAGCGTTCATACTAAAACATTTCTTACATGCCAACATACTATATACAATCAAAATACATACTTTATCAATTACTTCTGATATGATCTTCTAGCAGTTTTGCTGTTCTTGTCACTCTTATTTCTGCTATTCTTGGTTCTTGGTACCTACGTGTAAATCACTTACACGCTAAGTCATAGACTTAGTGAGGCATAATAAAATATATAACAATGAATTCATAAAACATGCACTCTTACTGTACAATTGTAACATTATAACCTGCATGTATCCATTACACTACAACATATTTGATCATGTCATACATATATGAAATTTACCTTCTTATGCAAGTTTCACTTCACTTTATCTTTGTATTGCCCATGTACATTATTGAGAACATAAGGTACGCGAGTACACTGAGGTTGTGCAAGAATGTTGTCACCACAGCTCAAATAAATTCCCACTAGGGGCACTGAATATTTGTCCCGAAGGACCACTATGTCCCGAAGGACGACCACTGTATATCCTTCGACTCTTGGCATGCCAATTATACCTACAGCTCTCATATTGAATAAATGGGCTTAAATATGAATACATTTCTCATTTTCATATCTCTTTCATCACTTTTCAGATAAACACATATTTCACTTCACATGTACACATATGATCATTTCCATTATTTCACATACCTGAATTGATTCTCTGACAATTGCATTCTTTCATATAATATCATATTAAAGCATAAACGAATTATGCAAGAAATCATTATATTCAATATATATATATATATATATATATATATGGATGCATGTACATGAATATGAAATCATGAATTCAACTATAAGAGATAGACTTATCATAAGTCTTATCTCCATACAATTCTATCTAGTATGTACACTCACCTTAGCCTTGCTTACTTTGACTCGATTTTAATCCTTCGATTGTTCCGGAACAAGATTACGTTCTATATATATACATAATAATACATTGATACAAATCAATATACATAATATTTACAACTCTCAAATATCCCAAATTCTTATATGAACATTTAAATCTTAAAATCATACCCAAACTTCAAACATGTTATTAATCAATTCTAACACTCCTAACCCTTTAATTAACCTCTTTACAAGTCGAAAATCTTATTCAAACCTCAAAAACTCATCCATATCAAAATTTCATCTAAAAACCCATTTTTCAAATCCATCTCTAAAACACTTATCTTGTTGTTTTAATGCCATATAAGCTTTCCTTTAACTTATATAACATTCAAACTTTCATTACCAAACCAAAAATCAAAGAAACAACCAAGGTTCAGATTCTTACCTTAAGATGCAGCCCACGTTGAAGAAGAAGAGAGCAATATGATTTACCAACTCATCTTCCCTTTTTTCTTCATATATATCCCATCCAAAACCATTTAAAAATATCTTCCCCTAAAATTTACTATTTTACCCTTGTTATAATTCCATATTTATTATAATACCCAACACACCAAATTCCTCCATAAATCACTAGACTTATCACTTTATTCTAATTCACCAACTAAATTTATAAGTTCTTACAATTTAGTCACTTACCCGGTAATTGGGATGTTACGTTATTATCAATTAGTCACTAGTAAAATGGTTGAATTGGCATCAACTTATTTTTTTGCGGGAAAAATTATAATAGTGACAATATATTTAGTCAGTATTATTATCCATAATTATGATGAAAACATTTTGTCACAGTCTTAGTTGATGATTTGTGAAGACAATTATTTTTGTCACTAGTCTTAGTTGGTGATTTATGACGACAATCACTATTAAAGTGAATAGTTATGTCCTTCTATTTGGTCATTAATAAGATGCTAGAATTGAAATCAATTTTTTTAACAACAAACAATGTAATAGTTATAGCATGTTAAGTGATCGCTATTATTATTCATAATTGTGACAATAACAATTTTTGACTAGTAATGTTACCATTCTTGAATTATGTCACAAGTATCACTACAAGAATAAATATTTTTACTTATAAATTGATAGTGACTATTAGTAAAATTGTCACAAATATTAAACTTTTGATGAAAAAAAATTGTACGGCACTATTAAAAAATATAATTGTGATGTATTTTTATTTCGTCACAATAACAGTAATAATTATGATGATTTAATATTTCTCACAATTAAATTCTCACTATAAGTATATAATTGTAACACAAATTTCACCCTCACAAAAATTTAGACATTATTAGAATACACAAATTGACGTCAATTATATTTTTGGCGAGATATGATAGTGATAATATATAAAGTGATCGCTGTTATTTGATATTTGTTATGACAATAAAGTTGTTTGTCGCTTAAAATTTTACTTTTTTTGTGATAAATATTGACATCAATAATAATTAAAATTGTTGTTAAGATAAACTAGTTTGTCTAAAATTTTGTTATTAGTCTCTATACTACGTGCAAATTGTTGTTTTAGTTATTATGATCTAATTAATATTTATATGTTTATATTTTAAAACCTAGCTAATTATTTTTATATTTATCTTCCATGAACGTATTTCATATAGGAAATCATAGAAAATTTAATCAAATTATAATAATAATTAATATTATATATATTAAAATAAATATAATTAATTCCAACAATAGTTTAACCTAAATATTATTATTATTTTTCAACAGCAAATATTTGTTTCTTAGCATAGTGTTTAGGCGTTGCACTCTTTCTTGAAGGTCCCAAGTTTAATCATCTTAAAATTCATGCATTGTATTAATTTATCAAAAAATTACATATGAAACCAACAACTAGTTGGCATAGCGGGAAGAGACACTAGATCCTTAAGCAAATTGGGTTGAAAGGATCGACATTGTCTATGTAGTACCCGATCTAGAAAAAAAATGTGGAGATGTCACATTATCTATCGTTAACAATGAATGCAATTCAAGTTCCTAAAGAAGATGGATACAACTAAAATGTAAAATATATACTATAATTGATTTCATGATGATTTTTTTAATTAATCAATTTAATTATGTAGTTGTGATAAAATATTTGTCACTAATAAAGATACTATTAGAGTCTAAATTTTTGTAACTGTTATTAGTCTTTTTATGTCAAAAAACGTAGTCACAAAATATACTTTCAGCTTTAAACAAATTTATCACAATTCTATTGATAATAGTATCAAACATTTGGTCACTAAAAAATACTTAATTTGATAATATTGATGGTCACAAAATATATTTTTAGTGTCAAACAAATTCATCAAAATTTATATTGATAATTGTGTTGAATAAATGTTAAAAAACGAACAATTGTGATAGTTTTTAGAATAATTGTCACTAATATAATAGTGACGGAGTTATTAGTGACGACAAAAATTTTCACTATGCATTTTACTGTTTAAATTTAATGTCTTTAGTGATCATTTCCATCGTCACTAAAGGTGAATTTCCTTGCAATGCAAACTTAAAAATCAATCCACTAATTATTAAAAATTTCAAGTTATTCGAGTCATTCAAATTGTATTTTATAACTAGAGTTGAATTTAAATTTTTTTTAGTCTAGTCAAATTGAAAACATCAATTTTTTTAGTAGAATCGAGTTTTGCTCAACTCTAGTACTAGCATTTTATTTATCATTTTTACCATATTGTTATTAATGTTAAAAAAAACTCAGATGATTCAATCAAATTATGCTTGCATCATGAAAATATAAAAATATTGATTTAAAAAAAAAATAAAATCCAAAGTTTATTTTTAAAAATATCAAATTATTTTTAGTTTTTTTTTATGGTTTTATATTTTATTTTTTAAAAATAAAATAAACATAACTACAATTTTGAAAAAGAATATAACTTTTGAAAATATAATATTTTTAATTTTTATGAGTTTTTTTATATTTTTTTTAATTTTATTACATGTAGACAATTTGATTGGACCACATAACGTTTGTTTAATGGTAACTGAAATTATAACGAAGTGATGAATATAATACTAATATAAAGATAAACTGAAAATGTAATATAGGGACCAAACTAAAAGTTAGACAAAAGTATATGAAGAAATTGGCTATTAATCCTTTAAAAAAATTAGGATAAACTACATATTTAGTCACTCACCTATTCTCGTTATTCCATTTTGGTCACCAACTATTTTTTTAAATAATATCTAAATTTATATTTTGGCTCATTTTTAGTCGTCCACCATTAAAGAAAGTACAATTAAAAAAACATTAAATAAAGTAACGATGATGCTGACATGTCACCATAAGATAACACCATATCATAATTGAAAAAGATAACACCATATCATAATTGAAAAAATAAAGAAAATTAATGCATCATTGGTTTCATTTAGGAACCAAAACATAACGTTAGATATTATTTTAAAGAGTTAATTGCATCATATTCTCCAAACTATAACTCTTATTTTAGATTGATCCTTAAACTTTTGAATTTTTTAATTTCATCTCCAAACTATGAATATCATTCTAAATTAGTCCTTAAACTTTTGAACATTCTAATTACATCCCTAAACTATGACCCTCTTTCTAAATTGGTCTCCAAACTTTTGAATATTCCAATTTCGCCCCCAAATTCATCTAAATATGTAATTAGTTTCAACCATAGTTTAACCTAAATTTTACTTTTTCAAACATATAATAATAAAACTTGGCCTAAATATTTTATTAACAATGAATGTGATTAATATATATATATATGTATAGTTTAGGGTGAATTGAAATGTTCAAAAAGTTTGGGGACTAATTTAGACTGAATACCATAGTTTGGTGATAAAATTGAAATGTTAAAAAATTTAAGGATTGATTTAGAATGATAGTCATAGTTTAGTGATGAAATTAAATTATTTAGAAATTTAAGGACCAATTTAAAATGATGACCATAAATTAAGAATATGTGATATAATTAACTAGATTTAAAAAATAGTTGGATGATGAGTACAGAACCACAAGAATTGATGGTTAACTAACTATATAGTTTAGTCATAAAACTTACATATTAGAAACAAATTTCAGACAAGACCACAATGGTGAACGCTAGTGAAAACAGAAAGAGAAGAATAACGTGTTAATCACTGACACAGCACCAAACCAGCAATAAACCCTCGTTTTCAAATCCAAAACAAATAGTAATTGTTTCCAAATCTAATTTCCCTTTATATCTGGAGAATCCCTATATTATTATTTTCCTCTCAATCTTCGCAGGGAATTATATAAGAACATATGGGTGTTTGGATGCGCTGAGAAGTTTAGGGGAATTATATGGAAAAAGGTTCGGAGTCGGGTTCGAAATCGGACTCGAATGGATGGAGCCGAGCTCGAGGTTTGGTGGTGAAGACCTTGGTTCTAATTGGCGGCGCCTATTTGCTCAAGAAGTTCACCAAATCCACCACTCGTTGGGACCATGCAAAAATCGTTGCTCGTTCTCTTAGCGGTGAAAAGGTGCTTCATTTTCTTTTCCCTTTTGAATTCATTTTGGGTTTCGAATTTGTTTCTTTATTCGTGTTTGTTTGTAGTTCTCGTGGGAGCAAGCCTCTAGAGACCCAGATAATTACTTCAACATCAGGTGCTATTTATTTACTGTATCTAGGATGAAAAAGAAGAAGTTAATTTTAGTTTCTGTGGGTGTTGATTAAGCTTCATGTTACTTGTTTCTTAGTTTATGTTATGGTTCACGGCATATCCAGCAATGGGTATATGGCTGATGCTTTAAATACAGCTAAATTTAAGAAATACTGATCATTGCAGAACACTTACTTGTCCTGCAACAGAGATGGTGGATGGTTCAAAGGTTTTATATTTTGAACAGGTTTTTGTTCAACTCAGTGCCTATTCTATCTTTTCGTTTTGAAAGTTTTATGTTAATATGCTTCAATTTAGTGGTTTGCTCTTTTTTATTGGCTTAGGCATTTTGGAGGACTCCTCAGAAACCCTTTCGGCAGGTATGTTACGGCTCGAAAAGATATAGCAATCAGACAATCTGTATGATAATTGAGTTCCTTCAGTTATATTTGTGCTTTTGTTTTTCGTGTTTTCCTTTGAACTCTTTTTCACTGGAGCACCTTTACCTCGAACAATTCTGACAGTTTTCTGGTTGTAGAGGTTTCTCATGGTGAAGCCTTGTCCAAAAGATTTGAAATGCGACGTTGAGGTTTGTTTCTGCACTGATTTACGATAAGAGTTTACTTTGCGGTTGAAAGATATTGCGTTTAGGATTTAAGAAGAAGATAGAAAGAGGCATGCTAGGAAATAATCTTGGTTACTTTTGAGGAGTTCAAAATCAATGCATTCCTAAATCAATGCCAATGTGTTCTACTTCTTATGTTTAGTATATTCACACTATTTCTTTGGTCAACTATTTTCTTCATTTGAAATCTTTGGAGCTTGCTGGCATTTGGATTTCTGACTTGTATTTTACTGGCACAGGTAAGTTCATTCGCAATTAGAGATGTGGAGGAGTACAAGAATTTCTGTGATCGCCCAAGGGATCAACGTCCCCTAGCTGAAGAAGTTATTGGTGTAAGCCTTTTCACATTATTCCCTTGTGTGGTAGCATCCATGTATTTGATTTCTTTGGTTTTTTTGGTACTTGCTATTTCTATCTTGTCATAGCTTATCATGCTTAGATTCTTGTTTCTTTATTAAATCTGGAAACAATTTTCTTTTCTTTTGCATTTTAGAGCCTGCCAGTGGTTGGTAATCATTTGCAATTTTGTCAGTAAGATGTTTGGTGCATAAATTTGTGTTGAAGGCCTATATTTCGGCAACTTCCAGAAATGTAATCATGTTTGTAAAACTATATTCTCTGAACAGGATATTGCAGAACATCTGACGACTATACATCTTAATCGGTGTGAAAGAGGGAAACGCTGTTTATATGAAGGTTCGACTCCACCAGGTGGATTCCCAAATTCATGGGTATATTCCTCTCGCTGTCCATGATGTTGTCATTCCTTTTTATTTCCAACTTTGCAAGGTTGTAAACATTCACGTCTCTCGTAGTTGGATTTTAGTATGGGGTCTGATCTTACAAATATACGAAAAAAACTAAAGTGCATATCCAAAACGAACACATGCCTCTTATCTCATACTCAATTTTGAGTTCAAGTAACATAGGAAACAGTTCATTATGCATCAATGTATGATTATTTAACAAGCAGCTAGCATGGATTCTCTATTGCAATGAACGGTGCTGTACTAACAAGTTCCATTTGCTACTCTCTTTTTCACTGTTGTTCTAAGAATGGAGTGACATACTGCACTTCCGAACTTTCGGTTTTGAAGAACAACGAAATACATACCTGGGATAGGGGATATGATGATGAAGGAAATCAGGTCAATTTTGACGATCTCTGTTATGCATTCCTCCATATTTGTTTTTCTATAACGATGAAGTGAAAATCTCTTTGTTAAACAGGTGTGGGGAGTGAAGAAAGGCCCTTACGAGTTCAAGCCTGCATCTGCCTCTAGTTTTAACGGCAAGTTTTCGCCTCTAAATTTTCCTCTATCACAGCACCCCATGGAGAAAAGGATAGAAGGGTCATTTGTCTTGCAAGAATAATTGGTTTTTAACTTGTTTATATATATATATATATACATATACATAGGGTTAGGATCCACTTATACAATATAAAATTCTTTTAATTTTACATAAATTCATATTGTTGAGATTAACTCGTTTTTTTTCAGTGAATATCTTTTAATTTTCTACTATTAATCTCAGTCATCTGTTTTTCCTCATTTAACGGTCCTAAATTTATGTAAAATAAAAAGAGTTTTATATTGTATAGTCCCTATACATATTCTTTGTAGCTTGTAAAATTTGATCTCATTTACTTAAGCTTAAAGATGTATTAGTTGTTGTTTACGAGAGGTGGAAGCTTAGGTAATCAGACTCAATGAATACTTTAGGTTTTGTGAAAGGCACAGTGATCATTCTTCATTTTGTCTCATTAATAACACTAAAATATTTAGATGGTTTTATTTTATTTCTTAAAAAATTAAATAAAAACATTTTTCAAAGAATATCAAATGTTTTAAATTCTAATTTTGATTCGCCAAGTAGCCTGCCGTGTACAAAGAATTCCACGTCACTGTTTTCTGGTCACTTAAAAAAAGGCTTAATATATTTTTTTGAGAAAAATAACCTCAGTGACCAAAAATCTCAGATAATATACGATTTTGATCAATTTTTTTTGGATTTGTGAAAATGATCAATAAAATCGCAATACGATCTTCAATTCGCATTGCGATCTCCACTATCGCAAATTCGCGTTGCATTTCGCGTTGCGATTTTTCATTTCGCGTTGCGATTTTCCATTTCGCGTTGCGATTTTCATTTCGCGTTGCGATAGTCTACAATGTCGTTGCGATTTTTCAAATTCGTTGCGATAGTCTACAGTTGTCGTTGCGATTTTTTAAATTCGTTGCGATAGTATACAGTTGTTATTGCGAAAGTCTACAGTTGTCGTTGCGATTTTCCAAATTCGTTGCGATAGTAGACTATCGCAACAACAACTGTAGACTATCGCAACGAATTTAGAAAATCACAACGACAACTGTAGACTATCGCAACGCGAACTGGAAAATCGCAACGCGATTTTCAACTATCGCAACGCGAAATGGAAAATCGCAATGCGATTTTCAACTATCGCAACGCGAAATGCAACGCGAATTTGCAATAGTGGAGATCGCAATGTGAATTAGAGATCGCATTGCGATTTTGTTGGTCATTTTCGTAAATCCAAAAAAAATTGGTCAAAATCGTATATTATCTGAGATTTTTTGTCACTGAGGTTATTTTCTCTATTTTTTTTTTCTTCAAATTATACCTTTTTTTTAAAATGGTGGTTACTTTTTTTTGATTAATTCTATGTTTAATGTTATCAACATTACCACTTTAGGTGTTTTGACTGTAACAATTGTTAAAAAAGCTTGTTAAATTATATATATTATGTTTTGATAATTTTGATTTTTTAAAATTACGAAAGAAAACTTAAAAATATCATTTTATTTAAAAAAACATTTTTCTAAAATTACTTAAAAGCCTCAAATCTTTAAAAGTCCTAATTCCTTAATCCTAACCTTTTCTCTCTTATTGGATGCCGATGTAGCTCTTGTTATCTCCTTTGTCTGTTGTTGTTAGTCTTACTGTCGATATAGCCTTCAGAGTCGTTGTGTGTCGAGAATCGCATGGGTGTCGCGAATTTTGGATGTCGCAATTTTTCAAACTATTGGGTTCGTCGAGTTCGGGGTGGTCGGAACCATCTTGTTGTCAACTGGAAGTTTGGTCGGGTGGGGGATCAATAGTAACAGTGGCAAAAGATGCAGTTGACGTTGGTATAAGATTGAAATTAGGGTTTTAGAGTTTTTGGATTTTTTTAAGATTTTTGAAAATTTTGGATTTTTTAATAAAAAAATATTTTTAAGTTTTTCTAATTTTAAATAAAATTTTAAAAATTATATAAACACGACACGTTTAACTTAACGAAATATTTTAACGGTCATTACGGTCGAGACACATAAAATGGTAATGTTTATAACATTAAACACTTGAATTGGTCGAAAAAATAGTTTAGACACCATTTTAGAAAAAAGTTATATAGTTTGAGATTTTTTTTTAAATATTAAGCCTTAAGAAAAATACTCACATCACTGTTTTCTATGTGCAAAGCACACTTTGCACCCGTAACATTCCAAATAATTTTTTTTATCTAAATCTGATAACTGCAATTTTTTTATCAATAAATGAAATGTATGAAATATATATTAGGTGTGTGACACAGGTCGATCCAGATTAATCAAGACAAAGTCTTAGAAAATCGGGAGGGTAAAAAAATGTGTTAAATATATTAGTGGAATGTTTGCTTAAATAAATGTTAAAAACAAAGACACCAAAAATCTATATCTATATCTTAATTAAATCCATAAAACTTTTGTTCATAATATTATTATATTATAATTTTATGTTAGGCTTACAATATTAATTATAGATTTTTTCTTAGGTTACAATTTTTTTATATTTATAATATTAATTGTTTTTTGTTATACTTTTTATTTTGTTTATAATATTAATTTCAAATTTACAAAAATGTAATGTAAGTGATAAAACATCAATCTAGATCTAACATAAAGTAAATTAATTATCAACCATAAAATTATGTATTTGATAGTTGTAGCGGTAAGCAGTGAGACTTATTTTTGTCACTTTTGGCTCAAGTCCTATGAGCGAAAATTTTTATTTATTTTTATTTTTACAGAATATTGAGCACTTATCGGCAATCTAATAAAATATATAATGAAAATATATAAGTCTGGATGATACTATCAACGTTTATACAATAAGTCAATAATTTATAAATATTAAAAATTAAAAAATTAATATTATAAATATAACAGAAAATTATAACATAACATTTTATAATTTTTTAATATTTATAAATATAAAAATTATGTCAAATTTTAATATTATATATATATACTTTTATGGCGTATATTATATAATCGTGTAATAGTTATATTTTAACATGTACCTAAAGAAATAGTTATTAATTAAAATTAAAATAAAATAAACAATTATGACTCTACAATTTCTTTGAAATTAGCATTTATAATTTGGTTTTACTTTTTATAGTATTTATAATATTGAAATGAATTGATACATGTTGAAAACAATTTGATGTTTCGATATAACAAATATAGTATTATTGAATTTTAAGATTTTATTCAATTTTAAATTACATATTCGATTAAAATTAATTGAATATCAAAAATATTACTCCAAGTTTTCAAACGTCAATTTTTATTCTTACTTAAGTGTAAAATTGTATTTGAGTCTTAAAATATTTTTGAAACAATTTTACAAAGTATTTCGAACCATACTCGAGCCAAAAATAATTTTTACAAAGGGATGTACCGATACACTCTTTAATGTATCGATACACACCCAGCATCGAATGCATTTTGTGTACCGATACACAACCAATGCATCAATACACTCCTGACTCCTAAAAACAACGAATGTAATTTGTGTACCGATACACTTAAGAGTGTACCGATACACTTAAGAGTGTACCGATACACTTAAGAGTATATCGATACACTCGTCGGGTTTTGACTTAAAATCCCTAAAATTCATTCATTTTGTCAAAAACCCAAAACAAAACTCATTGTCGTCGTTCTATCCACTCAACCCCTACTCTCAAACTTGCTCAAATCCAACGTTTCAAGTCGGAATCTATTTGTTTTTCAACTCATAACCTGCTTCACTCAACAAATTCGTGCAAACAACATCTATTCTCACTAAAATCCGAATTTTCAAGGTAATTTTTTAAAACCACTATTTTATTAATTTTTGAACTTAGGACTAGTTCTAGGTTGAATTAGATATCGAGCATTGTTCATATTATGTTTCTAAACTAGATTCTACAACAAATTTTATATCAAAAACACAAATTTTATCAAAAAAATCGAAATAAAAAAATTTTGTTTTTGTTTTTAAATTTTTTTTTATTTAATTATGTTGTGTTCATGAAAACTATACATAATATGATTTTTCAAACATTGTTTTCAAAATATTTTTCAAATTTTGCCCATTAGGATATTATTTAGAGAACCTTGACTATTGCAGACTCATATTGAGTTTTGGGAATTGATTGTTTTGCATACATGTATTTTCAAATTGCAGGTATTCCTTTATCCATTCCAACTTTAAGCATGCCTCACTCCAAACGCCTAAGTCGTCATCTAGTCGGTCAAACCAACCTCAAAATTGACCTCCTATTCCACCTCAAAATCCAAACACAAATGCTCCCGATATAACTATCTGTAATTCTTGCTTTAACCAACCTGGTCGTCGAGAAGATCTCTACCATAGGTTCGTTAACTCATTCGAGTCATAAAATCCGGGAAGAGCGTATACCCTCAATCCAAGCTATGGATGAAATTCGAATATCTTCATACCCTCTGATCTTGGAAATTTGATAAACTCTTTCACCTCAAACCTATTGTTTATCACCAACTAGTCCGCATTTTCTATTCTAATGCGGTTTGTGTCCAAAACGAGTCTCGTACCGCCACCGTAGGAATTCGGTCTTATCTCTTAGGCCAATTCATTTATATTGACTCTGACACAATAGCTAACACCTTTGGGTTAGATAACGATGGTTTAGATAATGAGAGAGAGATTGTAGCTACTCCTTATAGAGCCAAGGCTAGTGCAAGTGCATTGTTAACTGATCACGAGTGTTTTTTTTTCACTTAATCATCTCTTGGTGGTTTAGACCATCCGGAGGTATATATTCTACGATTAGAGTACTAGATCTTTGGTGGATACATTGTATCCAAAATAAAAAGAAAATAAATTTGCCATAAATTATTTTCTCTGAGCTAGTTGAAACCGTAAACAACGTCCCGTCTAAACATGCAGAAACCTTAGTTTACAGTTGTCTTCTTAGCAGTTTGTTTATCAAATCCAACCTTAGGTTCCAGCTTGATGTAGTCATCCCCTAAAGAACCAAATAAATTTCACAACCTTGAAGAAATCAAGATGGTCCGGGGAAAATGATCAATGGGTTCGATCCACCAAGAAAACATCGGGTGCTAGCTCTTTACGAGCTCCTCCAGCATCGGCTGCAAACGATGATTCAGAGGTTGAAGAACTCATACGCGATATAGATGACCACGTACCCGAGGACAAGCCAGTACAACAAGAGACTCAGATGCCTCCAAACTTTCGATCGTTTATGGAGAATCTTGACATGAGGTTTGCATCCATCGAGTCCCATTTAACTGCTAACAACGAAGTGATGAATCATCGATTCGATGCTATGGACGAAATGGTCGACGCGCTTACACGAGATGTGGCTAAAATATGGGCACATCTATCTCCTCCCGATCCACCTATGGATGATTAGACCTTTTTTTTTCTTGCTTTGTTTTCTTAGGTTGATTTAGAACTTAATTGTCAAAACATTTTGGATGTTTGGATTTATATGTTTTGAATGATTATGGATGTTTGAACTTGAATGATTATATATATATATTTGGTTTGATTTAATTTTTTTTAAATTTTAACTTATATTTTGCATCATTCACATTTTAGACATATTATGACCAATTACCATTACACATTATTTATGAATATTGATGGACTAATGGCTAATATTTCTCTTGATTGTGATCTTAGCAGCTTAAGCTTTGAATTTTTATATCAATTGACTATTTTCATTAAGGGGGAGAATATATCTTGTTTAAAAGCGTTTTATAGAGTCTTTTTGATTTAACAAAAAGGGGGAGAATATAGTAAGGGGGAGTAAGGGGAGTAATTTTTCAAAATTGAGATTTCAAAAATATGATTTTTCAAAGAAAATCTTAAAATTACTCAAATGTTTTGTTATATCAAAAAGGGGGAGATTGTTGAAAACATTTTGATGTTTCGATATAACAAATATAGTACTATTGAATTTTAAGATTTTATTCAATTTTAAATTACATATTCGATTAAAATTAATCGAAAAAAAAATTACTCCAAGTTTTCAAACGTCAATTTTAATCATTACTTAAGTGTAAAATTGTATTTGAGTCTTAAAATATTTTTGAAACAATTTTACAAAGTATTTCGAACCATACTCGAGCCAAAAATAATTTTTACAAAGGGATGTACCGATACACTCTTTAATGTATCGATACACACCCAACATCGAATGCATTTTGTGTACCCATACACAACCAATGCATCGATACACTCATGGCTCCTAAAAACATTGAATGTAATTAGTGTACCGATACACTTGGGATGTACTAATACACCAAGTCTAATAACGGTCGAAATATTTGAATTTTACACACAGTGTACCGATACACCCTTGAGAGTGTACCGATACACCTACGCTCCCAACAAATTTTTTAAATGATAATTACACCATAACGGCTCTATTAACTTCACCAATGATTCCCAATGTTCAGAATCAATCCAAGGTGTATTTAAATAAGCTGAGGAGCCATTGATTAACAACAATTAAGAAGAGAAGCTAGAGAATCAAAGAGAAATCATCAAACCTCAAGTTTGAGCATTTCAAACCCATTTTTCATTTAATATTCATTTTGCTTTCAAGAACACCTTTTGTGCTCAATTGTATTCATCTTTGAGTGTTCTTTCTTTGTTCTAGAATTGTGCAAACATCTTGCCTTGTGAGGTTTTTCTGTAAGTTTGCAAAATTTGTGTATTTCTCTTTGGGAGAGAGTGTTCTCAATAATTTGGGGTATAATTCTTGAGGGAGTTGTAAGGTTACTCTTTGTCCTCAAAAGAAAGACAAATTAATGAATTTGTGGAAAATCCATAGTGTGGATAGCTAAGGTAGTGGAGTAGACTTTGGTTAAGAAAGTCGAACCACTCTAAATCGCTGTGCAAATATTTTTTATTTTCTGCAAAAGCTTCCACCAAAATTTGTATTGCCAATTCACCCCCTCTTGGGATTTGCGGAAGCTTGAATCGACAACCAAAATTGTTTGCCAAGAGGGGTCGAGACGGTTCTTGTGTTTAGGGAGTAAGGAGATTGAAAGATAGAAAATTTGCACAACGATTTATAGTGGTTCGACTTCTCCAACAAGTCTACATCTACTACCTTAGCTCCTCACCAAGGATTTTCCAACAAATTCACTAATTTGTTCTTTCTTTTTTAAAGACAAAGAGATAACCTTTACAACTCCCTAATTTTTCACGGGATAAACTAGAACCTTTCTCTAGCTTTTACACGGACTTAGCTAGAACCTTTCCCCTTTACAAAAAGGATAAAAGAAGTAAACAAATAAACCTCTCAAAGGTAGGTGTTTACAAGAATTTAAGCTCACTAGAACAATATTTACAAGAGAGAATGAAAATAAGAATGAAAAACTTATTCTCTTGTGTTTGAATGTTTGGATAGTTGTTCTCTATATTCTTCAAGTGTCTTGAACATGTATTTATAAGTTGGAATGAGTTTGAAGTCGTATATAGCCGTTGGGGATTCATTTTCTGCAAAAATAGGCTACACATAGCATGGTGTATCGGTACACTATCAAGGTGTATCGGTACCCCTTCATAAAATTTGAATTTTATGACCGTTGGGCTGAAATTACTGTAGCAGTGTATCGATACACTGTAGCAGTATCGATACCCATTTCACATTCGATTTTTTTAGCATCGGCACTGTTCATTACTGTTCACACAGTATCTGTACTATTTATATAGTATATGTAGTATTCATACAGTACAATACTATTCATATAAACATTTTTGTGCTTTTAGTAGGGGGAGTAAGGGAGTAATTCAAAATTGAGATTTCAAAAATATGATTTTTATAAGAAAATATTAAAATTACTCAAATGTTTTGTTATATCAAAAAGGGGGAGATTGTTGAAAACATTTTGATGTTTCGATATAACAAATATAGTACTATTGAATTTTAAGATTTTATTCAATTTTAAATTACATATTCGATTAAAATTAATCAAATATAAAAAATATTACTCAAAGTTTTCAAACGTCAATTTTAATCTTACTTAAGTGTAAAACTGTATTTGAGTCTTAAAATATTTTTGAAACAATTTTACAAAGTATTTCGAACCATACTCGAGCCAAAAATATTTTTTACAAAGGGATGTACCGATACACACCCAACATCGAATGCATTTTGTGTACCGATACACAACCAATGCATCGATACAATCCTGGCTTCTAAAAACATCGAATGTAATTAGTGTACCGATACACTTAAGATGTACCGATACACTAAGTCTAATAACGGTCGAAATATTTGAATTTTACACCCAGTGTACCGATACACCCTTGAGAGTGTACCGGTACACCTACGCTCCCAACAATACAAAATAAATTTTTTTTTTTTGAAAAATATTATGGGACTTTAGTCTAATTCAGACATAAAATAAATTAATTCTTAATCACAAACCGAGTGCATATTTTTGGAGCTAAAATTTTTAATTTATTTATTTTTACTAAAATATTGAACATTTGTCATCCACATTATTTAACAAAATATATGACTGAAATATAACAAATAAAATAGTATAACCTAACAATATTATAAAAATTATAAATTTAATTATGATATATATCTAAATTGTTAGTGTCCTTGTTTTTAAAAGAATATTAATAATAAATTTGTTATTATAATTTAGATTGAAAGGAAGTCGGAAGATTATAGACTGTTTTGTTTAATTTAGAGCATTTTCTGGAGAAAAAGACATTGGATTCACATTCAAGCTATAAAAAATGATGGAATTAAAAATTTTGAGGTCCAACAATCATCAGCAACTGTGATCAACAGTTGTCAACGACTACAATGGTAAGTGACAATTGCCACTGGAAAACTTTGGTTGAATTTAAGGATCAAATTTATATTTTATCTAAAATTCATAGTCTAAATGATATTTCATCTAAAATTTAGAGTCAAATTAGTATTGAATCTAAAGTTTAAGAAAAATTTGACCCCTTCTACTAACATGTTACCAACATGAGTTAACGACTAAATGGTTACAATATAACAATTGATAACATAAGTGATCAAAATTTAATAAATCAATAATATAATTTTTCAGAATTGGTGATAAAAAATGAACAGAACTAAAATGAAAGTGACCATTACGATAATTAACCCAAAAATTAAACATCTTTGATATAATGAAAATGTCACAATATCTGAGTTCCGTTCAGAACCGGTTCGTCAGCATCAACATCGGCTAGGTTTTGCCTGTAATAAAAAAACTGTTCACTGACAAATTCCTCTTTCAGAACAAGTTTTGCTCGTGGGAAAGAAAACACTGCTACAAATACGTTACATACACTTCCTGTGCAGTCCAATTTGCAGATCAGAAGATATGGAAATGAGAAGTGGGAAAGAGTAATGCCATACAGCTTTAAAAACTCGTTTCTGATGAGCTTGTATCGACTGGCACGGCTTTCGAGCATTGTACCTGATATCAAAAATGTGGATGACCGGGTCTGCTGAACCAGATGAGAGGTATAAACCATCAGGAGACCAAGCTTGATTGATCAGAGCTGATTGCGAGTCACTGCTCTCTTGCTTCCACCCGAAAGAATGCAGTTCGGTATGCCTCAGTCGTATATCATAGAGACGAAGCTGCTTCTCATGGGCCCTGCAAAAAAGCATGCATCTCATTGTCTAAAACTTCATAGTGAAAATAAAGTTACAAAACATCCTGTAATAGATCACGTGTTTCACAAGTTACACAAAAAGGCAACAATCCAAGGGTAAACTGTACATAGGTCTGCTCAATTTTTTCCATGTCCATAGGAGTTCCTTGAAGGGTAATATTCATATACCCATGTCATGTCGGGAAGGGAGTTCAACTCAGGTACTTCAAGAAAAATAATAAGTCGAGCATCATTGTTATTGTCATGACACAGGCTATAGAAGACCCGAAATTGCTAACATACTAGATAAATCTGTAAATCATATCTCAACAGTGCTAGCGCAGAAACTGATGTATAATATACATCCGAATCTACCAGTTAAATAGCAGTCCTGTTATATACTAACTCAGAATAATCCTGGAACAGACTATTAACGTAACTATAATGATTTTCATTGTTTATAGCAAATATGCTACATTCAAAAGAATCAGCAGGTATATTAAGAAATGTAAAAGGTAAATTAGTCAACAGTCGAAAAGTAGTTATTTCTTACCCAGTTTGAACCATGAATAGGTTGAAGTCACAAGGATTTGGCAGGACACTCATGCATTTACTTTCTATTTGATGCTTGAAGTCTGCTCTTCCAACATGCACATCAAACCCGATAATTCTTTTGTCTGCCCCAGCTGACAATATAATCTGCTTTTGATGCATCCCTGAAACTCCCATGACAGCTGAAGAATGTAGATTCCGATGCAAGGATTTTGGCTTCCATGCATTCTCATCTTTCTCATTCCAAAGCACCACCGCATGATCACTGCCACCAGTCACAAAACATGTATTTTCCCAGGGCATGAATATGATGCTGTTGATGATACCTTTAACATGGGGCTTATTCTCTAAGTAAGTTAAACGGCCTCTCTGTCATTGCAAAAACAAGCAAAAGAAGAGTTTAGTTTACATAAAGATAGGCCCTTCTAAGGTGGAAACAGAATGTTCCAAGTACAAGATCACGGGGGGCTAAGCTCTTCCAACGGCTCCATAGATCCAAGATATACTAATTCTGAATATAGCAGGAGGAAGTTTTTTAAAACAATAAATTACAACCATCGTACTTACCACTTGTGTTTTGTTAAGATTTAATACAGATATCTGAGAATCCCCAGCATCGGCTGTGTATGCACAGAAAAGGCTGTTTCCATGTGGATGCCAGGCTATGTCTTCTGGCCATCTTCTTTCTACTGCAGATCCACAATCCGTGCTAGAGAGAAAAAAGCTGATGACCTAAAGTTCAAGGGGAAAAAAGAATAAGAAACTGTTAGGACTCAATTGAAAGAAAGGGAGAAAAGACTTATGGTTCTAAATACTACTAAGCAACAATCACACAACTTGCTTTGACCCATATCATCTTTGGAAATGTTCTCATAAATGCCATCCAAACAAAAGTATGACCAATGAAAGGAAATGAAATCTATGATGCTGCCTTGATCAAACTAGAGTGTGAAAGAGGAAAAAAGGCTTAATAATAAGAAATCACAGAATATATGACTGGAGCTTCAAAAGTGCTCTGCATAAAACCAACTCGATATTTCATTTTCTGAAGCAAGCCCAGGACATAAACCACACGTTTCAAAATTTAACTTTTGATACCAACTCCTTGCTATACCTAACACAGTTAAGCCTTAATCAAACCACTTGTATCATTTTCCTTTATTACTCATGCAGTCATGCTCTAATCACACTAAACTTAACTTGCTTGCTACTAAACAGAATTGCAAGGATCTTTCAAGCTCCAGCACCACAAAACTTTGTCAAATTCTAGTAAGAGAGCCCTACCCCTCTCTTTACCCAAATGGCAGAACAAATGTCAAAGTTAATAGGCTCTCAGAATCTATAAATTACATTTCCATAAAAAGAAAGCTTCCACTCTTCTATCACATGCATTGTATTCAAATTATGGCATGGTGGTATATATCCTTATCAATTTCAAACCATGTTATAATTAGAAGTTTAATCATAAAAAAAATTGCCTTGTAATCTATGGATCAACAACCGATATAGGCCACAGATAGTAGATAGCAGGTCCAAACAAAATAAGAAATTGACCTTACCCTCTAGCCTGAATTTGCCACAAATGCACTATTCCATCCAAAGCACTGCAAATAGCCCAAGATACCAGCAGAAATTAGATCCTATAGAACATATAGTACAGATTTGAAATGCTAAACAGTTCAAACAATGAGGTGCAGGAGGAATTTCATCATGCTACTAAATGCAAATTCTTGCATGATCAACGACATAAGCTCCTCTTCACTTATCAAAGAGCACACCTGGTCACGAAAAGCTGATCATTCACTGGACACACAGCAAGACTTCTCAACTTTCTTTTGTGCTGACTAGATATGTGATTGCTTGAATAGGAGCCAATTTTGGTCAGCGAAGAGCTGTTCCGTACCAAGGGAATCAACTCTTTGTGCTCTTTTTGTTCTGATACAATAGTAAATTTGAAATGTTCACATAATCCATCATGAAGTGAACAACTCAGTTAGAGGTGATTGCCTTACCAAACTTCCTTTTAGCCCCTCTGTCTTTACTTTCAACAACCTCGGAATTGGAAGAATTTCTATAAGATGCCTCGGCTCTTACTTTCATAGCCCTGTTAGAGGCAGGACTTGCTTCAAGACTAATGGCAGTCTTTTCACTTGACCCTGGCGGTTTTATGGGTTGTGAAATCTTTGGATTCACAGAAGGGATTACAAGTTCAGTTTTTGACTGTGGTTTCATTTTAGAACCCCCATTTATACATTCGGGAGTTGATCTCTGATCCACCTTCACACTTTTACTAGCCAGAGAAGCATTAGAAAATGTTGTATTATGTCGTCGTCGAAGGCGAGCCAATTTAGATTGTGAGTCTTGCAGCCTCTTCTCTGCTTCATCAAGCTATGTTTCAAAAAACAGGAAGAAACAAACAATAAAACAAAGCGGTTCAAATGCATGTGCAAGTCAAAGCTTGAGCTTATACTAAAACAAACCATCATATCAACACTTTTTAACAGCACAAACAAATTTATTAGCACACATTTGATTCACTAATAGTGTGCTTCTAAAATAACCTGATAATAAAATAAAACCAATATAACATTTAACAAAACAAATGAAAGCAGAAGAATGAATTCTAAAAGATGGGTAATTTAATTAGTTCATAGATTAAAAGATTGTTAATTCCCCACTTAAACATCACTTATTTGAACTTTGTACTTGTCATTCTCCAAAGACACATTAAAAGACCATCATTAAAGTGGAGAACTGAAAAGAAGAAACTTTCTCAAATAAAAATTCACAGAATTCTCAGGAAAACAAAAATCCCTCAATTGAAGAAAAAGAGAAAAACCCAAAAATCGGAGGAAAAAATCAAAAAAGATATTCATGAAAAAATTGGAAGAACCTGAGTTTTGTAATAGGAAATACGGTGGCCAAGTTGCTCAACTTCTTTGGTGCGATGCTCGATCAAAGCCACCAATGCTTCTTCTTGCTCAGCTATGGAGTTTTCGTCTTCTTCATCTGCTGCTGTTTCTTCCTTTATTTTCTTCGAAATCGTTGAACCCGCGCTCATTCTTCTTCACTTTTTTATCTTTTCTCTTTACGCCACTTTCCCCACCGCAAAGACGCTTTGTGTTTTCTTGCTTTTATAATCTTCAATTTGTTCTAATAATTTGTCATAGAAACTACTGTCTAAAATTCTTATCATTATTTTAGTTTCGTTTATATGAATTTTTTTATATAAACAATCAGGAAATTTAGAAAGAAAAAAAACCCTTGAATTAATTTGTTTAAACTCTAATTCTACCAAGAGAAAACTTTATAAGTATGAATTAGACATGTTGTGAACATATATTATGGGTAAACTGCATATTTAATACATAACTATCAATTTTGATCTATTTAAGTACTTAAACTTTCATTTTTTTAAATCATACCTAATGTTTAGTTTCTGTTTCATTTTAGTACCTCACCGTTAAAAACTTAACGGACGAGCTAGCCGGCCATCGCGTTTATAGTTGTCGGTCTTCGTATCTGTTAGTCGATGAAGCCCAAACTTTTTAGTCCGTACTTTTTTTGACCCCTTTAATGTTGCCTCCGTTTCACAAGGAAACGCCTAAATCTCCCCAAATTGACAATCAACTATTCAATTTCTTCATCCTCTAATTTTCATGGTCCACTGTTCGATGGGATTGAAACTGGACTATGTTAGTCAAGTCGTCATTCTCTCGTGGTGCACTATTCGAATTAGTCGTCCGTCCACTGGAGTTATGCCACGTCAGCCTGTCCATTAAGTTTTTAACGACAGAGTATTAAAATGAAACAAAAACTAAACGCTAGGCATAGTTTTGAGAAAAAAAAATGAAAGTTTAAGCATTAAAAATGACCAAAATTATAATTTAAATACTAAACGCGTAGTTACCTATATTGATTTATGTTTTCATAAAAACTAAATAGTTAATTGTATCATATATCCTCAAAGTATGATCCTTATTTTAAATTAGTATCTAAACTTTTTAACATTCCAATTTCATCCTTAAACTATGACTATTATTCTAAATTAATCCTCAAATTTTTGAATATTTCAATTTCATCCCCAAACTCTGGCACTCATTCTAAATTGGTCCCCAAATTTTTTGAACAATCCAATTTCATCATAAACTATACGTATATACTAATCATATCCCTCGTTAATAAAATCGTTAGGCCAAGTTATATTTTTATATGTTTGAAAAAATATGGTTAAATTATGGTTGAAATTAATTATATATTTGCATGAATTTGGGGATGTAATTGGAATATTCAAAAGTTTGGGGACCAATTTAGAAAGAGGGTCAAAGTTTAGGTACAAAATTAAAATTTTCAAAAGTTTAAAGGCCAATTTAGAATGTGATTTTAGGGATAAAATTGGAATATTCAAAAGTTTAAGGACTAATTTTAAATGAAGATTATAATTTGAGGACATATAATGCAATTAACTCAAAACTAAATCATTTATATAACCATCATCTATGAATAATAAAAATTAATTATTATATATGATGCGTAATAAATGATTAATTTTTCTCATATGAAAAATGATATAATTGTTTCATAGTCATTTCTCTTAGATCAAACGGGTTAGTTTATAACTGCTTAATTACTATTCAATTAGGGATGGAGACGAGATCCAAACTCAACGGTTTTCGACATGATCTGGTCTTATGAGTTAGATATTTAAAAAAAAGTGGGTTCTAGTCAGTATGGTTAGAGTTTAGGGTAAAAAATATCTAATTCCACTTGATCGAATTTTTTTTTACCTTAAATATTTATAGATAATTACAATAATATCCCTCTATATATTATTTTTTAGTTAAATCACTATTTTTATTGAAAAATAATATATTTTATAAATATATTATTTTAAATCGAATTCGTTTTTATCTAAGAAAAAAAGGTCAAATAAAGGTGTATATTTTTTGAGTCGGATGAAAAGTGAATATTTTTTAAATTTTGAGTCGGGTCAAATTAATCGAAAATCCTACTCAATCCTACCTATACGTCTCCTTAGCTCCAATGTTGCGTAGATAATAAATTTTTTACATCAATAATTAAAGTCATTAAAGTTTTCAAAATATGCAACAATTTTATTTACCGATTAACAAAACTTTAAACAACAATATATTGCACTGCTGTTAATGTATTACTTAATATATTTTTTTGAATATATGTCAAACATCAATATATATCATTAATTTTATAAGATAAAATTTTCAAATAGTCACTAAATTGTGTTAAAATAATCTTTTTAGATATTAAATTTTCAAAAGTTATATTAATGGTCTTTAAACTTTAAATTTTTAATAAGATGAATATTACAACTTTTGATGTCATTAAAGGGGTGAAATGAAATATTAAACTAATAAAATTACCATTTAACCTTTAATTATAATTAAAATTTTATTTTTGATATTTTTATTTTAACAGGTCTACATAATAATTCAAAAAAGTATTTAAAAAAAATATAGAATTGACAATTCATTTTTAAATTATAAAAACATTTTTAAAATTATATATGCATGAATTTGTTAATTCGTCAAATTATTTTATAAATAATATTTTATTTAATTATTATTATAGTTGTAAAATTTATAACTTTTTAAGATCTGACAATTTTAACTATCAGAAATCGAAAGTCACTTTTATTTGTTAAAGAATATGATTCAACTATTTAACTTTTATTGAATAAGTGTAAATATAATTTTAAGAATATATTTATAATTTCAAAAATAAAATTTGAAATTCAATACATTTAATTTTTTTTTTGAAACTATTACTTAAAAGTATTAATAAATATATTAAAATAAAATATTAGTTTCAATTGCGAGACCAAATAAGATATATAAAAACTGTATCAAAATTATTACTTAATGATAATTAAGGATAGATGCTTATATTTTGAATGAGATATAAAAATTAATGTTTATTTTATAACTTTTGATAGTCAAATGACTAATAAAATAATTTTATCATAGTCTAATGATCATTTAAAAAATTTAGTTTATTTTATATCGATGCACATCAATATTTGACGTTCGTGATAGACTCATCTCTTATTATATAATAGAGTAAAAGAAGATAAAATCAATAAATTTAATGATTATTTAATGATTTGTATAACTGAGAAATTAAAATAGGAAAATGCTTTCTATTTATATAGTTTATATTATTTGACACTCAATGTCAAAACCGGCACCATAATTTGCGAAAATATAAAAAAATGACAATTTAATTTAAGGTTAAAAATAATGGAAATAGAGTGACCGAAAATATTATCGTAATACATAATATTTTAGGTTAGACACAACCTAAAATGTTACATTCTTGAAAGTATTATTTTCTTCGTAACATTTTAGGTTCAATCGAAAATGTTACCAAGAAGATAATGTTTTAAGGTGCATCCAAACTAAAATGCTATGTTTTATGATAATATTTTCGGTCACGCCTCATTTTTCACCATTTTTTAGTTTTAAATTATTAGGTTGTACAACAAAACTATCTGCATGATTTACCATTCGTTTGTCGAAAGAAAGCTTTCATGTAAGGATATTCTATATAATTTTATGTTATGAGAGATAAACTTATAAAATTTTAAAAGACGAAAATAAATCTTTAATAAAAAATATAAAAGAAAATAATTAAAATATATAAAATTTAAAATTTGTAAAGAAACGACCTCCTCGATTTATTCTATGAACACTACCGTGGAAGGAAGATTTATTATATTATATGAACACGAACACTCTAACGCTGGGTTCTGCTACTATTATTATTACTCGTAAAGTTATTGTTAATCGAGTTAAATGGATTATTCGGGTACTCAATTTCGGTTGTGGCTGCCGTCGTGGTTGTTGCTGTGGCAGCGCAGTTACGACATATTTTTTTCCCCAATAAAAACTGCTTTTTATGCTGCAGATGCGGTTCGTGATTTGGTGATAACCTTGAAAAAGGTTACGATGCCGCCGTTACAATTGAATAATATTCTACTATACAGGTCTAATATCAAGCTCTGGAAACCGGGATTCTTAAACTTCGTCAGTGCCACCTTCTTCGGCGAACCTCCCTATGGATCAAAGATGGTACGGAAAGGTCGGCGGCGGTGGTTTCGGCCTTGTTTATTGGTTGTTGGTTGAGTTTTGGAGGGAATCTGAAGTTGGTGTGGAAACTTGAAAGATAAAAGGCGCCGAGCACGCCTTTTTCGTTTGACTGAATTACCTATATGTTCTCCCCTGATTTCCTCGATTTCTCGGTCCGATCAGTGAGGGGGAGGTTCGTCTACTACTGAAAAGGAGATTTTGATAAAATTTGCTTGTCATCTTCGGATTGGATAAGAGCTAATTCCCCCTTGATTTCTGTGGGTTCCACCTTGATTTAAGGCGTGTTTGTTTCTGAGGAAAAAGAAAAGATTCGCCTGTCCACTGTTGAAGTGCGAGACACGAGAGTATAATATAAGCTCAAATCAAACACTTCAAGGACAGTTGTTTGTCTCATTCAAGAATCATTTCTTTCAGTTTCTTAATATTTATTTGATTTATTGAAAGCGACCTGTCTTGATCTGTTCACCCCCCTTTCCGCAACTAAACAAATAATTATACAACAAAGAACTGATCGCCCGATTCCATTGTTCTTTGAAATCTTCGCCTGATCGTTGAAGGCAGCTTCGTTTTCATCAATAAAGCAAAGACTTTTTCACTTCATTTCCCTCTCTCTGAGCTGAGTTTATTGGCCAGGATAGCCATGGCGATTCATGGGGCGTGGATTTTGATTACGTTGATGAGCATTTGGTGCGTTGAATCTAAGTATATGGTTTACAATACTACGTCCAAGATTGTTCCTGGGAAACTCAATGTTCATTTGGTTGCTCATACGCATGATGATGTTGGTTGGTTAAAGACTGTTGATCAGTACTACGTCGGCTCCAATAATTCTATTCAGGTCTTTTTCGAATTTCCCTTTTTTCGTCTACTCATATTTACTGAGCAACTTGTGATTTTGTTCTTCATTTTTGGTTGATAATATTTGCAGGGAGCATGTGTTCAGAATGTCTTGGATTCTATTGTTCCGGCATTGTTAGCTGACAAGAACAGGAAGTTCATTTACGTTGAACAGGCAACTATCTTGTTTTCTCAAATTTTTTGAAACCCCATTGAAATATTATTTGGAAATTGAAAATAATGGGAATTATTTGTTTTGTTCTTTGAGATTATAGGCATTTTTCCAAAGATGGTGGAGAGATCAGAGTGAAACTGTTCAAGAGATAGTAAAACAGCTCATCAACTCTGGTCAACTAGAGTTGATGTAAAGGAATAAATTCAATTTTGCTTCTTTTTTTTGTGATAAGTTCTGGGTTTTCATTTATCTTTCACTGGGAAATGTGGGATCATGTAATTTAAGTTTTTGCGGGGCCTTTGATAATTGACTTGCAGAAATGGAGGCATGTGCATGCATGATGAAGCTGCCCCACACTACGTCGACATGATCGATCAAACAACTTTAGGACATCGATTTATCAAACAAGAATTTAACATCACCCCTAGAATTGGTTGGCAAATTGATCCCTTTGGACATTCTGCAGTGCAAGGTTATTTGTTGAGTGCAGAGGTAAGGCTTTTGGTCTTGTGGTCTCCCATAATTTTAACCACTTGTCCGATCAAAACTGTTCTACCCATCTATATTAATTAAACAACACTTTGTAGTTGTTCTCTGTAACAATATGCTAAGTACAAGCTTTTGTTTGCTGCATAGGTTGGATTTGATTCACTTTTCTTCGGGCGAATTGATTACCAAGACAGAGCTAAAAGGAAAGATGAGAAGAGCCTTGAAGTTGTTTGGCGCGGATCGAAGAGTCTTGGCTCATCAGCACAGGTGGGTGGAGAGTGCAATTTGGTTCAGATATTAGGATCAAGGAGATTGTTATTTTTCTAACTTGTTAAGTTCACTGAATGAATCATTTACTTTTCTCTAGATATTTGCTGGTGCATTCCCTGAGAATTATGAGCCTCCGAGTAATTTCTACTATGAAGTTGATGATGATTCACCAATTGTCCAGGTAAATTCTTTGTTATAATGTACACATGAGCTCTTTACTTCATATGTTTGTGCAAAATGAAATTTTATGTTATTGTCCCTTTCACTTGAAGGATAACATGGAGCTGTTTGATTACAATGTCCCCGAGCGTGTCAATGAGTTTGTAGCGGCTGCGTTGTCTCAGGTAAGGTGCCTCATTAGTTGGTATCACATGTTTATCGATTCAAATCACACTGGTATGGCCTGCTTTTATGACTCTTCTGCAGGTTCAGTTTCATTCGTACTGCTTCCCGTCTAAAATATCTGTTGTTATTCCTGGTCTCAGATCGGCATAAAAAAATATTTCCATGTGCTGTTATTTGTATGAATATTCTTAGTTTATGAAGATGCAGTGTATTTGAAATTTTAGAACGAAGATCTTAATTATGGATTTCTGCACTTTCTTTTCAGCACAGCTGCCTTTAGTTGTATTACAAAAGGTTGACGCTTTAACCTAAAATTTCTCGTCATTTCCAGGCTAACATAACTCGAACAAATCATGTGATGTGGACTATGGGAACAGATTTCAAGTATCAATATGCGCACACATGGTTCCGGCAAATGGACAAGTTCATCCATTATGTTAATCAAGTTAGCATTCTCCTAGACCTTTCCTATGCTCATTCATACTTGGAAGTCTGCTGCTTTACAGTTTATCACAATTTACAAACTACACATGATCTAGCTGGCACCAACTTGAAAATACACTAGATATACATCTTCAGGCCTCAACGCCCTTCAAAATGTTTGATTTGATCAACAAGCATCGATCTGACTCGTCTTTTCTTGTGTAATCAGATAGAATCACAAATGCGAGTCTTATGGGAATAATCCTCAGTTAACATTGATATGTTACTGCATTTTTTTGTTGTTGCTAAAAGACTGACTGTTGATTGTAATGCTCATAGGATGGTCGTGTAAATGCCCTATATTCAACCCCATCGATATATACCGATGCAAAATATGCAACAAATGAGGCTTGGCCACTGAAGACTGGTGACTACTTTCCGTATGTTCATATTTTTGAAGCTAAAACTTGTCTATTTAGAAAGTTTTGCTCTGGATATGTAACCAACATTCAAAACTAAATCATGCTGTTATCAGATATGCAGACCGTATAAATGCCTACTGGACTGGATATTTTACAAGCAGGCCTGCACTCAAAGGCTATGTTAGAACAATGAGTGGCTACTATTTGGTAAGGTTAATATCGTATTTAACTGGCATAACGTGTTGCATGTGTCTCAAGATGTTGTTTTAACTTGGATTCCTATGCATAAACAACAGGCAGCAAGACAATTGGAATTCTTTAAGGGAAAAAGTAAAGCCGGATTGAACACTGACTATTTAGCGGATGCTTTGGCACTTGCTCAACATCATGATGCAGTCAGTGGCACTTCAAAGCAGCATGTGGCTAATGACTATGCAAAAAGACTATCCATTGGCTATGAGAAGGTAAAGTTCATATGTCGCTTATTATCCTATTAATACATCAGAGGCTCAGCGGTGATTCTCTCAAAATGGTTCTTACAGGCTGCAAAGGTGGTGGAAACATCGCTTGCATCTATAACAAGATCTTCTTCAAAGACTGAGAGTGGGAGCCCAGTGGCCAAGTTTCAGCAGGCAATAGCATGACTAAACTCTGATCTTTGGTTCGAAATATTTAAAGAATATTTAATCTATGGAGGGGTTAATGGAGCATATTTCAATGCTATTATTAGTTGAATTCTCTAATTGATTGTATATTTTTCCTGGAAGTTCCTATATTAATTAGATTTTAGAGGGATACTGATAATCATTTGCCTTGAGTTTGAGTCTACTGATTCTCAATTTACCCCTTTCAGTGTCCGCTTCTGAATATAAGTTATTGTCCTGCGTCTGAGGTTGATCTGTCTAACGGCAAAAATCTGGTAAATGAGATTAGCATTTCAGAATTTCATCTTTTATTGTAATTTTCCATTGGTAATGAAAAGATTAATCTAATTCTACTTATATCATTCTCTACTGGTTTGTTCTCTCAGGTGGTTGTTGTCTACAATTCTTTGGGATGGAAACGAGAGGAGGTTATACGAATTCCAGTGAGTATATATTTTATTAATGCTATGACCTTTACTTCCAGTCTCACGATATTGTCACATATTGCCGTGATCCTACTTTAGTCTTATAAAAGGAAAAACAACCTTCTGTGTATTTTGCATAGTCCTTGTGCTCCTCAAATGTGATTTTGCATAATCATCACTTGTTGCAGGTTATCGATGAGAATGTCATTGTTAAGGATCATGGAGGAAACGAAATCAAGTCGCAGCTTCTACCTTTTCAAAAAGCTTCTTTGGACTTAAGAAATTACTATTCCATGGCTTATTTGGGGAAATCCCCAAGCGTTACCCCGAAGTATTGGCTTGCATTTTCAGCATCCGCACCTCCTCTTGGGCTTAACACTTACTTCATCTCAAGCGACAAACGAAAAGGTGTAATATATCATTTCTAATCTCCAAAAACACTAATACACAAGACAATGAGATTTCTTATTTGCATTCTTTTGACATAAAAGTATATTTGGTTGTCCTTGTTTCACAGAAACAACCATAGCAGCTCCCTCAAAGTACCATGTAGCATACGGTTCTAAAGGTAAAAAAGATGTAATCAAAGTAGGGCCAGGCAACCTGAAACTTGTCTATTCCGCCAACCAACCAAAACTGATTGGATATGTTAGTAGCAAAAAGATGGTAAGATATCTGCTATTTTGTTTACAATTTTCCATTTTCTTCTCCCTTTATGTATGTATCTATCTATCTATCCATATGCATAATTCGCTACATCTTTTACTGTACATGAATTTCTTACATCTGATTTCTTATTGTTTGAAATTGAAGATAAAGGAATCTGTAAGGCAATCATATAGCTTTTATGCTGGCGCTACTGACATACAACAGGTGATACTGTACCTTTTATGAAAGCCTCTACTTTCTCGTGTATTTGATTAAACGTGTAAAATTTTTGACATAATTGATATAACTTATTGAAGGCATCTGGAGCATACATCTTTCGACCAAACGGCACATATTCTACTAAACCTGATGACCAGGTATCTATTTTTGAAGCATGCTTTTAGGATTTTCATTTTAAAGGAAACTGGTTTAAACTTCATGAGACGGCGAAATTTTCAGGCTTCTTTTACTGTTTTACGGGGACCAATATTGGATGAAGTACATCAGAGAATCAATTCGTGGATATATCAGGTTATCCACTCATCCAATGACCTGTGAATCAAATAATAGACTTGCATGTAAATTGTTGTTTGTTCATGTAGATATCTCCAATACCACCAACTATAAATTGTAAAAGATGAATATTCTCTTTCATGCTTTTTAAACTAGAAAAGTGGCAGTTTTCTTTAACTTTGATTATTTTGTAATTAATGTGATTGTCTGCATAAACAGATCACAAGAGTGTACAAGGAGAAGGAGTATGCTGAATTTGAGTTCACTGTAAGTATTTATCGGAGTATTCATGTAGATATATTTACTGTGAAACAGCTATTTGCATAACAGGCTTGTTCCTAATTTTAGGTTGGTCCAATACCGATCAATGATGGTATTGGAAAAGAAGTTGTGACTCAGATTTCAACACCTATGAAAACCAACAGAACATTCTATACGGATTCCAGTGGTCGGGATTTCCTTGAAAGGGTTTGTTGCCTTCTTATCTTGATATCTTAGCATGTTGATGGAGCATGTGTGACTGCATGCATTATCTGCTATTTGCAATGTGCTTGTATATAGCCTTATCAGAATTATTGTTTTGCAGATTCGAGACTATCGAAATGACTGGACCCTGGACGTGAATCAGCCTATTGCAGGAAACTATTACCCTGTATGCTTTCATCACTGCTTTGAATCTCTTATTATCCCAGTACTGTGCTTGATTGATCTCTTTAAGGCTCTTCCATAAAATTTCCTTTTTTGCTTTCATTTCAGATTAATCTTGGGATGTATATGAAAGATGACAATAAGGAGCTTTCAGTCTTAGTTGATCGATCCGTGGGTGGAGCCAGCATTAAGGATGGTCAATTGGAACTAATGCTCCATAGGTTAATATCTTCCGTTTTCAGTTGCTTGTTCAATTATATATTACGTTTCTGTACTAATGTCTGTGAACAGATGCATTTATAAATTAATTTTTCGTTTTCTACAACTTTACAATCCATTTTTGGTCCTGCTTTCTTTATATAGGAGGTTGCTTCGAGATGATGGTCGAGGTGTTGCAGAAGCCCTAAATGAAACAGTTTGTGTACTAAATAAGTGCAGTGGACTAACAGTAAGCACATTTCAGTTATATCTTTGAACTTTAGTTTGCAGCAAGACCGTACTTTTTTTGCTTGTATATTTGTTAACATTCAAGTTTTATAGATCGTGGGAAAGTATTACCTCAGAATTGATCCTCTCAGAGAGGGAGCTAAGTGGCGTCGATCATTCGGTCAGGAGATTTACTCTCCGTTTCTCTTAGCCTTTACTGAGCAGGTGAAAGCAATAAGCTGAATTATATTGTTAGCAGATTCCTGGTCATCCTGAGTGTTATGAACGTCTAGTTAAACATTTTGCAGGGAGGAGATGAATTGACTAATTCCCACGTTTCATCCTTTTCCGGGATGGATCCGTCCTATGTTTTACCCGATAATGTCGCCATGATAACCCTTGAGGTATATATCTCTTCTCTTTTTCAATGAACAACTCTTGCTGACATGAAAAGGAGAAAGAAAAGCCTGAAAGAAGACATACCCGCCTGGAACTGCATCTTTGTGGACTGCAGTTCCAAGTGTAGTATCAAACACTGGTTAATGTAACTGATATGTGATCAAATAGTTTCAATCACCTTCAGTACTATCAAAGTATCTTCTCACCATGACTTGGAAAGTTTGATTTCTCGATCCAAGTACTTTACCGTATTTCTTAAAATCTGCAGGAATTGGATGATGGAAAAGTTCTTCTTCGGTTTGCACACTTATACGAGGTCGGTTATTTCTTTTTATGCATCGGTAATAGAATTCAACCGTATTTCTTAAATGTTTGATTTCGCTTGTTGTTCAAAATGCAAGGTTGGGGAGGACAAGGATCTCTCAGTCATGGCAAGGGTTCAACTTAAAAAAGTATTCGCACATAAGAAGGTAAAACAATTTCAATGCCGTGTCTGACAATCAGTCTCTCACCAAGTATTGTTTCGATAGATAACTCTTCTATACTACATTAGTTCTAGGGCCATCTAATTGAACGATGATCGGTGTTGACTCGAGAGAAATAACCGGTAACAGACATAAAACGATCACTGCAGTGCATGAGAACTCTTCATCTTGCTCATTATTCAATCATTACATCATTTTTCATTTCGTCTTATGTTCAGATAAATAAAGTGACAGAGATGAGTCTATCTGCTAACCAAGGAAGAACAGAAATGGAAAAGAAAAGGCTGGTTTGGAAAGTCGAAGGCTCCTCCGAAGAATCTCCGAAAGTGGTGAGAGGAGGACCGGTGGATCCGGCGACATTGGTGGTAGAACTTGCTCCTATGGAAATCCGAACATTCGTAATCGAGTTGGAGTAGAAGACAACAAATAAGTTTATCATGAAATAATGTACTAGAGTCGATCAAACAGCCTGTTGTAACATTAAATAAACCATCTGCCTTTTCGTCGTCAGCCTCTGCAAATCCAACCAGCAGTATACAAATTCATACATGTGGTTGACAATGCACAAAAAATAATGTATCAGAGTCAAGTTTATCATGAATAGATTTATTCGGGGATGAGTTTTGAATTAATTAATTAAATGTTCATGTTTATAAACAATAAAATCCACTTATTCCGATTTACAAATTCATATTTTGATTGACATTAAACCTGTAATTTTGGTAACTACCATTGGCTAAATTTATTAATCTATCAAGGAGTTCACTTGAGGAAGAAGTTAGTTGTGTAAAATTTATTAATCTATCAAGGAGTTCACTTGAGGAAGAAGTTAGTTGTGTTTTGTGAGTTTACTTCCATTTTAACAAGTTCAAAATTTGTGTAATTATTAAGAGAAATATTATTCATTTTACTATGTATTAGTTCTTGATGCGTTCACTAGTACTTAAGCGGCTAATTGTATCGTTATTCTTTTCAAACATTCAAAATTCTCTACTTATTTGTGTAGGCTCTATAAAATCAACAATAAATTATCAAGAGAGGGTGAATTGTTGAAAAATGTTTCCCTTTAGAAAAATATTATATCAAAAATAATTTAAACTTCAGAAAATAATAATGAAGAAAAAAATGAAGAACATTTGAAAACAAAAACTCCCCTTTAAAAATACATTTCGTTTAAGATTTTGGGACAAAAACTTTGACAATCAAAAGATACTGAATTTCAGCACAAATGGAAAAAAAACAAATTAGTAAATTCAATAAACCCAAGACTTTATAGAAACTTTATGCAATAATTAGAAATAAAATATTTAATCTCATATGAATAAAGTACTACACAATGCCGTACATTTAATATAGATATCAATTGTTAGTATGATACCATTTTTTTTAGTGAGAACATATGCATGAACGTTTAATATCATTTGCATTTGCATATTAAAAATGTAAGAACTAAGTACACATGCAAATTTGCCAAAAAAGTAAAAGAGATGAATTTCATCAAAATACTAAGATCCAAACATTTAAAATCAAATGATGAAAATTCAAACCAATTGTTACATAATCATGCAATTGAAAAATATTGTTAATAATTACTCTTTGTATGATTTAGATTTTGTATTTATGAAAGTCTATTAAAATTATTTTTCTAGGACTCCCTCTTCCTTAGACATCCCAAGAAAGAAAATTTTTAAAGAGTAAAACCCATAAGATACTAATTTGTTGAAATAAACTATTTAAAATAATACCAATTCATATTTAATATAAAATAAGAATTATGAAATCAATTGTGTACTTGGAGGATGTCAAAGAAAGCATATGCAAGTAAGAGATTTTTTTTTTTTGAAGTTTTCTTACATATACACCTCTCAAAATGATACCAATTAAAAGAGATTTGAAAAAAATTATAATTCTAATAAAATTGAAGCAATTTCAATTGTTAAAAAAATTTAATAAATCAAGGTCATCACTTATTTAAGCGAAATATTTTCAACAAAAAAATTAAGGTCAAGATCTTTCAAAGAAATCATTAAAACATGAAAACATAACTTGACCAAAAACATTATGATGAATTAAAAATTGATAAAAGTATCTAAATTTAAAACAAGCACATCGTAATATATTTTCAATATGCATGAAACAAAAAACAACACATAATCAAGCATGCTCAAAACTATACGTTAAAGCACAAAACAAATGTCAATATGCAACCAAAAAGCACAACCAATAAACTTTAAGATTAGAGGTTATTCATCATTCATTTTTTGATACTAGAGCATTCAAATTCTTCATCTTTATCATCATCGCTCCAACACACTTACAAGAGACATTCAGTTGATTTTTCAAACCTAAATTGCCTTAGGTCCTTGAACATTAGTTTCAATGTCTCTAATTCCTTTAGGAACTCATACTTGTCTAATTTTATAAGATTTTATTTTATTAATAGAAAATATGTAAAACATGACCATGATAATAACAATCTGAGCATTTGATCATTACAAAAGTAGATGAATTATTAAAAATAATTTAATTTTCTTTTATTAAGCTACCAAGCTTTTTCAAGTCAAAATTTTATTTTTTAAACTCTTCATTTTTATTTTTTAAGCTAAATCTTTTTTTCTTCAAAACAAGAGACATTCAGTTGATTTTTCAAACCTAAATTGCCTTAGGTCCTTGAACATTAGTTTCAATGTCTCTAATTCCTTTAGGAACTCATACTTGTCTAATTTTATAAGATTTTATTTTATTAATAGGAAAAATATGTAAAACATGACCATGATAATAACAATCTGAGCATTTGATCATTACAAAAGTAGATGAATTATTAAAAATAATTTAATTTTCTTTTATTAAGCTACCAAGCTTAATTTTCAAGTCAAAATTTTATTTTTTAAACTCTTCATTTTTTATTTTTTAAAGCTCTAAATCTTTTTTTTCTTCAAAATCTCATTTTAACTTTCAAAATTTAATTTTTGTTTTGAAAATAAAATAATTTTAAAATTTGAAATAATTTTATTGTATTTGGATTTTATGGTGGCAAATTCTAAATATAATTCATTATAATCATCTTGTAACTCATCAAAAGAATAAATGATTAAATTCATTTGAGTTAGAAGATATCTCTTTCTCTTTAAGAGCTCTTAAGCATGCCACAAGGCAATTTGATTTCGTTCTCTTCTTCCTTGTCATCATAAAGTTTTTCATGCTTCGCTCATATTTCTTTAGTACTTCTATATGAGATAACTTTGATGGAGATTTCCTTATTCAAGGCACAAAAGAAGAGTTTGTATAGCTTTGACATTTAGTTGAGCCTTCTTTGAATCATTTGCACTCCTTTTCTTTTTCCTTGTAGGAACTTCCAAGAGACTATCTTCGATAATTTTTCAAACATCGACATCGAATGTTTGGATGAAATATTTTATCATATTTCTTCATTGAAAGTAAGAATCTCCTTTGAAGAACGGAGGACACATGATAGAGCAACCTTCTTCGTAATTTGTCAATGTAGACCTGGTTACCATTTTTCTTAGATTGATAAACTTCGAGCTTGATGATCTTTACTCCTGGTTATGAAACTTTCAATGGAGACGAGACTCTAATACCAATTGTAAGCTCGATTGATCAATCAGAAACCACCAAGAAATAGTGAAATGGTCTTTAAAAATCTTTGGTGCAGAAGTAATAATCGATAAGAATTTTGAAAAATTCAATTAAGTCCAGAAACATTTTTATATTTATTTGTTACATCAATATATTATAATTCAAACTTCAGTAAATTGCATTAATGGAAGACTGTGAATAATGTAAATAGTGAGGATTAAATTTGGAGGGTGAGTTATCCATATTTAGGGAGTGGTTGGAGTCTGTAGTTATCATTTGACAACTTTACCTCTCTACTACTCCTATAAAAGTTGTAGACACTCATTTTTGTTCGACCTTTAATTAAAGCTTTAATTTCTAAATTTTGAGCATTTAATTTTATTTCAATTTTTCTCTTTTTAACCTCAACTAACTTTAAGATTAATATTAAATAAATAAATTAGAATTATTAATTTAATAAATCTTAAATTATAAATATGTGAATGTAAATATTTAAGCATTTAAATAAACACTAATGTGATTTTTATTTCTTTGGCGAGCCCCAACAAGCCCATTTACAATTGAGGTTATCCATTTACAATTAAACAGATCCAGTCACATAGATACAACGGTCCAAATATGACCCAAACGTTTGCAACATAAAGAAACCCTAGCTAGAGAACCATCAGCCACCGTCGACTGTTTAGTTTCCCTAAGCGTATGAGGCACTCGCCCAACTCATATCTCACGTGATGCAGCCAAGGAACACCGTTGATGTTGCCACATCAGTCGTGGATCACGACCTCATCGTTCGACCGCTTGTGCATCTCATGCACATTCATAGTCCCTCATTTCTCCTCAGCATACGACAATACCGACCACGTCAACTAGGGACCATTGTTTCCATTGTCCCTTTGTCATATTTTGCAAGCAGATCTGGTACTCTGGCAGAGGCCCTCGCACCAACGACCAAACGACCTTCACTCACGCTTGGCAACATCCTCTCAATGGGATTATAAGAACATGCAACAACCAAATCAAGTAAGGGGGTCTCTTTTTTATCATGCAAGGGGGATTGAACATTTTTTATCAACAAAAAAGAAATCAAAGGAGACAACAAAAAATCACAAAAAAGGAAGCCATTCTCATGAACCAAAAAATCAAGAGTAAAAAAAAAAAAGAAAAACATTTTTCATCAAAAAATTAGTAAGCCATAGAGAAAAAAAAGAGAGATCGAAAGGAGTAAAAAAACCTAGAAAATCTTACCTTTAGCCGTGGTAACCCTCATCGCTTCTTAACCAGAACACAATGAACCCTCTCATCAACCAAAGGTAACCCCTTTCTTCTAAGCTTGGTTTAGGGTCGAGCATCTAAGAAACAAAAAAGGGGTTGCCTTGGAAGGATTTAGGTTTGTAGAGAGCTTTTGTTTTGGGTTCGAGGTTGGAAGGTTTGTAAGAGGATGTTTAGGAGAGGAAAACGGATGCTAATAAAGCTTGATACAAATAGAGATGGCAAACGGGCGGGTCGAGTGCGGATACCCCATCCCCATCCCCATACCCACTTAATATTTTTCAATCCACTACCCGCCCACCACTCATGATGGGTACAAATTTTCAAATCCACACCCGCCTACGCGGGTACATTTTCAAATCCATCCCCACATCCACTATCCACTAGCGACATACCCATCTAGACCCGCCTGACAGCAAACTAATGGGATGTTGGAGTTGTTTCCCAGACAATTCGTGATGGGGTAGCAACGCATGCTTCAATTTGTCAGAGGAGTGGCTCTACGAATGTTATGGAGATAGATTGTAGGGAGCATGTAGTCGCAGAGTTGGATTGTTGAATTGCTTTCGATGTTAATGCTCATAATGCACCTAATATGGGTTTTGAGGGGCTAAAGAACATGAAAATTGCTTCTTTTGATGTTAATGCATATAGTACGACTAATTTGTGTTTGGATGGGCAGCATGGGCTAAAGAACATGGAAAGTGACGTGGTTAGTGAGATTATGAGTTTAATCAAATAACCGAATATTTCCCTAATTAAAGACCAAATATCCTTAATATTTGGTTAAATTATATGTTATATATTATACAATATTAAAATTTATAAATTAGTCTCTAAAATTACACCTAAATTCATAATGGTCAAAAATTTAATAGATATTTAGCGGGGAGGGCGGATGCGGGGCGTGTAATGTCTCAAACCCATTATCCGTCTACCACCCACGACGGGTACCATTTTATAAATCCACACCCGCCCACTACCCGCTAAAATTATACCCATCCCCGCTCCAATTAGAGCAGATGTGGTGCGGAATCCACGAAACTGTACCCGTTTGCCATCCCTAGATACAAATGCATTAGGTTTTTTTAAAGCCTAAACAAGGCTTACTAAAGCAATGGTTCTTCATACTTGTCTAATTTTATAAGATTTTCTTTTCTTAATAGGATAAGTATGTAAAACATGACTATGATAATAACAACACGAGCATTTAGTCATTATAGAACTAGAATTATTAGAAATAATATATTTTTCTTTTATTAAACTATTAAGCTTAATTTTCAAATCAATTTTTTCCAAACTCTTCATTTTTCATTTTTAAAAGGTCTAAATCTTTTTTCAAAATTTTATTTTAGCTTTCCAAATTTAATTTCTATTGTTTTGAAAAATCTTTTTTAACTTTAAAATTTGAAATTCTTTTATTTTTATTTGGAATTTATGATCTCAAATTCCAAGTCTAATTCATCATAAGCATATTGCAACTCATCAAAAGAATATAGATTAAATTCATTTGAGTTAAAAAAGATATCTCTTGCTCTTCAAGAGCCATTAAGCATGCCACCTTTGGATTTGAAAGGATATTTGCACTTGATGGCACATCAATTTCCTTACCACAAGTTGAACATTATCTTTCACAAGACAATTTGATTTCCTTCTTTTCTTCCTTGTCACCATAAAGCTTTTCATGCTTATCTCATATTTCTTTAGCACTTCTACATGAGAGAACTTTGATGGAGATTTATTCATTCAAGACACAAAGAAGAGTGTGCATATCTTTGGCATTTAGTTGAGTATTCTTTAAATCATTTGCACTCATTTTCTTTTTCCTCGTAGGAACATCCAAGAGACCCATCTTTGATAATTTTCCAAACATCGACATCAAATGTTTGGATGAAATATTTTATCATATTTCTCCATTGGAAGTAAGAATCTCATTTGAAGAATTGAAGACACATGATAGAGTGGCATTCTTCATAATTTGTCAATGTAGACTCGATGGCCATTTTTCTTGGATTGATAAACTTCAAACTTAATGATCTTTAATGATCTTTACTCCTTGTTATGAAACCTTCGATGGAGACAAGACTCTAATACCAATTATAGGCTTGATCGGTCAACCAAAAACTGCCAAGAGATAGTGAATTGATCTTTAAAAATCTTTAGTGTGGAAGCAATAAAAGATAATAATTTTGACAAATTCAATTAAGTTCAAAAATATTTTTATATTTATTTTTTATATCAAAATAATATAATTCAAACTTCAACAATTTCCATTAGTGGAGAATTGTGAATAATGGAAATAGTGAGGGTTAAATTCAAAGAGTGAGTTACCCATATTTAGTGAGTGGTTGGAGTGTGATGTCAGGCCCGTTTCTGAGATTTTGGTGGCCTTCAGGCAAACCAAAAAATTAGGCCCTTAATCAGGGATTTAAATTATAGTTTGCATTTTGTGTTTATCGTTATTACAGAAAAATGGTGATATTGTAGTCACTGCAAGTATCGTGGTTGTGAATTTTTAATAACATATGTTATTGTAAATGTAATACCCGAAAAATTTAGGCAATGACTAAAAATGAAAATTTTAAAAGTTTGATGGTCAAAGTATAAAACTTAGGAAAAGTTTAGGGAATTAAGTGATAAATTTCCTAAAAAGATTTTAATTCCATAAATATATGGTTTACTCTTGAGATTGGAGTTTTATGGAAATCATATTGTTGGATTTGGAATTTAGTAAAGAAAGAGTTAAAGCCGGTAAGGAATCGGTAAATTCCGATCGAATTGGAATTTTACAAAAATTTGAAGGATGTTATAAAATGGTTGGAAATATTATTTTAATATTTTGGATCAGAGAAATTTGGTCTGGAAATGTGCAAATTTTCAGATTTAACCGAAACAGTGGAATTTAGTGAGTAAAACGCAAGTTTTGAAAATTTTAGGGCATTTTCGTAGGTCAAAGTCAAATTAAATTATATTTGACTTTGTAATATCAGATGATTTGGTTTTATGGTGATTTTGGAGATTCATTAAGGGTGATTTGGTCTTATCACAATTAAATGAATTTTATATTCATTTAAAGTGAGATATTATGTTAATTAAGATGAAATGCACTCAAAATGTCATCTAAATTTGTTATCTTCTTCTCCAAAACAGACGTGGTCTTCTCCTAAGGTAAGAGCAAGCCTTAACTCATTTTTTCAAGCCATTTCTGTAGGATTATGAGTATGATGAAAATAGAAAATGGTTATTTGCGAAAAACGCTATCATTTGGTACCAATATTGCATGATTATCTTGCTTGATTTCAAAATCCCCAAATCTGAAAATTTGGGTTTATACTATGGTTGTTGAAATTGATGATGATTATTGATGATTTTGAGGCTGTATGAATTGATGAAGAACATAAGGATGAGGTTAAAGAAAAACAGTTTAGATTTTGGGAATTACAGTAGGTTTGAAAATTCACCAGAAAATATATAAAAATAATTTGGAGGTGAATTTTATATATTGTGTTCATATGTGGATCTAGTTTGGTTTAAAATAAACGGGGATCAATTTCAAGTTGTATACAAATATATATGAATTTTTAACTGAGGAAATGTCAGAAAAGTCGGACAGCATAATTCCGTACAAAACAGATTCTGTTGGTGAACTTTGAAAATTCACCATAAATTGTACAGAATGAATTAGAATGAGTTATTTATATGGATAGATTCGTATTCGAGTCTAGTTTTCAATGGAAAAAACGGAATTAAATTCCAGTGTGTGTATCAATACATTTTAATGATTCTTTAAGGGTAGTACGATTTGTTTGAATTCTGGAAAATTGATGGGTTATTGTATAAGTGTTGAATAATTGGCGTACTATGCTGGAATTGTTGTTTGAGAATTGAAAAGAGTGTTATATGTGAAATTGATTATTTTTGGGAAGATTGAAATGATTGGTGATTTAAGTACAACAATTGCATTGTTGGGGTACTTAAATGTATTTATGCTTTTGTAAAAGCATTTGAATGGAAATAATTTCAATGTTGGAATTATTGGTATTAAGAATTTAAGTGGTAAAATGGTGAAGACCATTTTGAGTAAATTGGAAAAGTTGGTTCCAATGTTATAAGGAATTATTAAGAGTTAAATATTTTGATAGATGATGAATTTCAAATATAGTATGGAGATATGATGGAATGTATTTATGTTAGTAAAATACTAACATATGGATTATTATGAATTTGTGATTTATAAAGATTGTGATTGATTTGTAATCGAAGCAAATCAAATATAAAAGGGCTTATGGTGGACAATAGTGAGGCTTATATATTTTGAAAGACATAAAGTGTCAATGTGAGTGCAATACATGCATGAAATTATACATGGATGTTTTATACATCATAAGGAAGACTTGCGATAAGTCGACCTTGTTTATATCGACATGATTTTATATCATTTTTTATAAATTGACATTGATATGTCAGAGTATGAAATTAAAATGCATTGATCACTGATTTTTGCATATGATTTTACCATGAATGTTATTTCGGGTATGAACTGTCCCATTGTTAAATATTGATAATATACTTTGCCATGGATGAATCAAATAAAATAGACTGTATGCCCAAGTCAGTTATTGAGGGACAGTGTATAGTTGGCATGCCATAGAGTAGTAGGCTGCATATTCGGGAATACACTAAAGGATACCTAGTGTATAAGGTGGGCACGACCTTATGTGTCATATTCGGGATTGTACTTAAGGATACCTAGTACATATGGTGGACACGACCTTATGTGTCATATTCGGGATAACACTACGGTGCTTATATTTGACTCGTGTACCCAGGGTCCTCAGAGTTGAATATTGGGCTATAGGCTATGGTTTATGGTTTATTGCTTAATAAAAGGTAAGCATACAAATAAGTTTTACGAGCTTTTGGAATAATGGCAAGTATATGGGTAAAATAAGCTTACGAGCTTATGGAATTTAAATGGTAAGTATTTTGGTAAAATAAGCTTACGAGCTTATGGAATAAATGGTAAGGGATTTTATATTATTTTGATCATGGTAAAAATTATTTTATGGAAACTCAATTTTTGACATTGAAAATCATGCATGAATTGTATTGCACTGTTAAATGTTTTAATTGCCTCACTAAGTTTATACTTAGCGTGTGATGATTTTCACGCGTAGGTAAAAAGCAAAGAATAAGAATAAGAGTTCAGAACGACATCAAGCATCGAGAGGTATATTTCAATATCAGTAAGACATCCTATTGTGAAATTTGATTTTAGATAGTGGCATGTAATTTGAAAATGATCAATATATTTGTTGAATTAATTTTGGAAATTTTTATAGTGATGAAAGGTTAATTTTTATGAATTTATATGTAAATTTTCGGAAGTTACTGTAGCATGAACATTAACCACGTTTTAAACAAAATTTTCCAGAATACATTTGGGGTATCGATTCCCCTGCTACAGGGAATCGATTCCCCCACTGTTCACTGTTCACTATTCGGGTACTATTCACTATTTATAATTAAAAATATTTTGAATTAAATTGGTTACAACGAAACATAATTTTTATGATATGATAATTTTATAATATCATTTACTATTTTAAGAAAATAAATTTTAAATTGCTTTCGAATCCTAAAATGGTTTTAGAAAATTCGGATAACATCTATAATCTGTATAGGTATAATTATACGGGTTATGGGTGTTACAGTAAACATAACAATTGTGAATATTGCAGTTTTGGTGATGTTGTTACTACTACATAAGAATATTTGTTATTGTAACAAACCATTATTTAAGTAATTGTTCATAATAATAAGTGTTGAAAAGTATAAATTATAAGGGTAGCTCCGTAATAACAAGTATTGGAAAAAATGAGTCTCTAATAACAAATATTAAAAAAAAAAATTTTAATAGTATGTTCATACTAACAAATATTGGAAAAAGAATTGGACCTTTAATAAAACTATTGAAAAATTGGGCTCATAATAACAAATAAATATTAGAAAAGAAATTGAAAAGGATGCACCTAATAACAAATATTGAAAAATAGGCCCCTAATAACAAGTATTGAAAAAATTGCCCCCTTAATAACAAATGTTAGAAAAAATATTGGCAAAAAATTGGACAACTATACAAATATTAGAAAAAAATTTAAGAGTAGGCCTCTAATAATAAATATTAGAAAAAATTAAGCCCATAATTATAAACATTAGGAAATAATTAAACCCTTAATTGCAAGTATTAAAAATATTAGACCATGTAACTGATATATAAAATCAATTTTTTTACAATTATAACAATTTGACGGTTTCTTTATTTTTCTCGAAAATTTCTTATCGAAGAGAGAAAAATAAGCAAGTACCACTTTTTCACTTTGGGTGTATGAAGTTTGGAAGGCTAAATTAACTTTGGGGGACAATGTTCACATTCGAAAGTATACTAATATGAACAAAATTGCTTTTAAGATAATAACTTCTACAACGGTACAATAAATCATTATAATTTTTTAATATTTTATTATTACTTGTTAGTCATTACTAACATTATTGTTTTGTAACAGTACTATGTTCTAACAGTTCTTACAGATATTGTGAAGTTGGATTACTATGACAAATGGAAAGTTGTGCTATTTCATTGTGATTGGGGTCGATGAAATACTACTGGAGGGATTAAGAAGGATTGAGTTGTTGGTATTATTCTATCTAAACATCTTAATGGATGGTGTGAGGCTATTTATTATTTTATTTAACTAATACATTGTTATAAATGTAGTTAACATGCTGAGAAAGAGATTGAAAGGTCTAACAGCTGTTCAACCCCATTCATGACTAAACGAAGAAGTAAACTTGAAATTTTAAAAAATTCAGAGGTTTGAATTAAAAATTTTAAATATTTTGAGGGTTTAGTTTTTTTTTTCTTCTAAAAATCAGGGTCCAACTAAATTTTTGAAATTCTGAGAGACTTAATGAGAACTTTTAAAAATTATGGGAGGGGATTTAATTAAGAACATTAAAATTTTTTAAAGTATAATATGAATTTCTAAAAATTTTGAGGAGACCAAATTAACTTTTTAAAAGATTTTAAGGGTCTAAATTATAATTTTTTAAATTTTAAGAAGCTATGACCCACACTAGTCCCTCATATTCCACCACTGCTACGGACATCATACGAGTAACTCTGCCTTCTTAGGTAACACATCGTTTAACTCTATAGTCTAGAGGATTTGATTTAAAAAATCAGCCGTTTAAACCAAAACAAAAATTAAAAAGTAAAAGTACCATTTTCACTAAAAAGAAAGAAAAAGAATCAATTGAGAGAATGTGCTAAGTACAGGGATCAAATGTGTAATTAAGCCTTAATGAGAATTAAATAGTGAGAGAGAGGCAGAAAAGGCGGGTAATAACACAATTCTCCGTTTTGCGCCCTTTCCTCAAAGCCTCCCGTACCCAGCACTAACGAAAATCAAATAAAATCAATCTCTCCTATCACTTTTCATTTCGTTACGAAGAAATCACTCAAATTCTACGTTTCTCAAAAAAGAAAAAAAATGCAATTCTCCCAACTCGAAGATACGCCGATGTTTCGGCAAGAGGTTCGTCTTCTCCATCTTCTTCTTGTTTATATACATATATGGTTGGCATTGCGGTTTTTTTTTTCTTTTTTTCTTTTTGGTTAGGTAATGCAACTATTTCGCGCTTTAGATTGTATGCAGTTAGAGATGAGTATTCGATTAAGTCGAGTTAAATAAAAATATTTTGAGTTATTTGAGTTGATGAGTTATATTTTATAACTTCAATTTTATTTGAATTTTTTAAGTCGAGTCGAATTTATAAAAGTTGAGTCAGTAAGGTCGATTCGAGTTATCGAGTTTCATTTGAAATTCAATTACGATTTATAATATTATGATATAATTTGATTTCAATTTAAACAATTTTTTATGACCATATACAATACATGTATATTTCTTCATATGTGATATACATATATCATATAGAATTGAGAGACTCGACTCAAATTTCAAAATAAATCCACTAATCAATAAAAATTTTGAGTTATTCGAGTTTTATTTAAAACTCGACTCGAATCTGAATTTTTTTTCGAGTTGAATCGAATTTATGAAATTACGAGTCGAGTTTTATTTACACCTACCGGCTCTGTTAATTCTTTTAAGAGAAATTGAAGCCGAAAATAAGGTGTTTTCCTAATGTGGTTATGTTGCCATCTCTTGTGGATTTCCTTTACCAAAATTAGAACCAAACTGATAGAATGTGAAAACATTGGGGGCTAAATGTATTATTATACCACTCATCAACCAAAATAGAATAGTTGAACGACTAACTGTATAGTTTACCCTAAACACTTTTACCTGTATTTTACTAGGATTATCGATGAACTTATTTCTATTTTCCGAAACTTTTTCTTGCTCAGCTTTGAGTGGAATCTTTTGCTTCAAATTTTTAATTATACATGTATACGTGGACGAACCTGTATACTATTTACGCGTGAGCCCCCAAATTTAAGGGCCCTGTGATGTGTCACAGAATAAACATGCAGGGACTGAGCATTAGTAATTTTGCATTGCGTTTAGGTTAGTCTGTGGTAGTAATTGTTGTATTGGTTGCTGAAACAGATACAATGCGTGGAAGAGAATGCTGAGTTGGTGCGAGGAAGATGTTTAAAGTTTTATAAAGGATGTCGAAAATACACGTAAGTCTACATTTTTGTTACCGTTCCAATCGTTTGGGTACATCCTTTATAAAGAGAAACACTCCTCATTTACTAGCGATATCTAGTATTACCTCCGCTTACTTTAGTGATAAAACTTGTTGATAGAGTTTGGCAACTTAAAATTTTAAAAATTTTGGAGGTTTAAATTAAGATTTTTAAAAAATTGGAAGGGTTTAGTTTATATTTTCCCCCCGAAAATTAGGTATAACTATATTTTTAAAATTTTTGAGAGGCTTAATGAAAAATTTTAAAAATCATGGGAGGGAGTTTATTAAGAATATTTTAAAAAAATTAAAATTTAATTTGAATTTCTAAACTTTTGGGGGCAAAGTTGAATTATTTTAAAATTTTTAAGTTTAGCTTGTGTTCCGGTTCTGGAAAAGAAGAAGAAGAAACATGATAACTTATTGATTTAGAAGCTGCTTATGAGTTTTAATGCATAATTGTAGTATTATTGAATGGTCTATTCCATGAAAATGCCAGAGAAGGGCTTGTAGAAGGGTATGCTGGTGACATAGCTTTTGTAAACGCCCTTGAAACGTTTGGAGGGGATCAAAATGATCCTGCATGTGTTGCTTTTGGAGGTACACTTTCTGGCTTGTTATACCCCCTTGAGTAATACCTTGAAAATGCGATAAATTGGTCAAGAAATTAGTGGTGTTCTTGATGATGAAATGCAGGTCCAGTCATGAACAGATTCACTGTTGCATTCAGAGAGATTGCCTCATACAAGGAAGCTCTTCGCTCACAGGTAGTGACTTTTGTGATTTTAGAGATGCCTAGTTAAAACATCATGTATGATCTTTACATTTTCCCTCGGGCTTTGACTATCGAATGTGGTCTATGTTTTATTTCTTGGAGTGAAAAAACTGTCGTTTATTAAGACTTGTAGAACAAGTTTCATCCTTAGTTTTAAAAAAGGCATCAGGCGCAGGTGGACGTCGGAAAAATCGACTCCGGAGACAAAGGCGTAGCGCAGTACAGTAGGTGCGCGCTTCTTCCGCTTTTAGAGCTTTTTGCGCCTTTAGGGGGTGGTGGGAAGAGAGAAATAGAAAGAAATAGAGGAATAACGACGAGGAGAAGAATATTAGAGAGATGGGAAACAAAAGGGAAACGGAAGAGTATTAGAGAGGAAGTGAAAAACAGCGGGGAAGAAAGTCAAAACCAACATATCTTTTAACTCTAATATTTTGGGTTTTATAGCCTATTACAGATAGTAACCCAAACCTATAGCCCAATTACAATGCTTATTTATTTATAAAAAGCCCTTCTAGTACTTAATTTGAACCCTAAAGTCCATTTATGCAAATACCCCTTCTAGCATTTATAGGTTTTTTTTACAAATAGTAACCCAAACCGACATTCATTTACAGGTTTTTATAAATAAAATGGTTCAAATCTTAATACTTATCTTTAATTGATTTATAGGTTTTTTTAGTACAAAAGTGTCCTTACCTACAAAAGACAGCACTTTCGCCTTGTACTTTGTATTTAGGCTCTAAAGACTCTTTGAGCTTCAGTGTGCTTTGCACCTTTCTGAAATTTTAATGTAAATTATGAATAGTTACAAACAAAAATGATACAAAAGGTCTTAATTATGCACCTATAGAGATCCGCCTTAGGCATTAGATTGTTGTGTGTTCGTACGAAATGAACTGGGAAGTTGTTTCTCACAATTTCTCACTTCCTTACATGACTCATCTTTTTCACTAAATTTGCTAGCACATTCTATTGTTCTAGCAATATGCCTGAGACTTCTGGTATTAACCATTAAACTTCTTAGATGTTTCATCCTACCAAGGTAAGCTAATGAGATGTGGAGAAAAATTTTTGAATTAATTTAGTCCTCTTCTGACACTTAATTTACTTTTTCAGACAGAGCACATGCTAAATGATAGGTTGCTTCAGTTTGTCAATGTTGATCTGCAAGATATTAAGGTACTCTTTTATTGTATAAAAGATGTTATTAGGAATAAGTAAAATTCGACTTAATTCGAAAATTTTTTTTTTTTAATTTTGAGTTATTTGTATTGTTCAAGTCAATTCTAATTATTGATTCGTTTTTGAGTTCGAGTCGAGCTGGAATTTGAAAATTTCGAATTACTCAAAAAATCAAAAATGACTATTTTGATAGTTTTATGATTTAGTCCTGATTTCTTATTCCTTCAATTTCTTTTTCATTTTAAGTCTATTTTTTTACTAAATTAAACCACGTGCACTTGACCCATGTGCTTTCAATTTCTTTATTTTATAATATTTTTTATTTTTTAATTTATCCCTCAACTTTTCATGATTTCTTTATTTCTTCAATTCAACCTTCATTTTAAGTATTTTTTTATTAAATTTGAATCACATGCTCCTATACCACTATAGAAAATTATGTAACTTTGCATTTTACCTAATTTGTTCTTTTGATTGCAATTGTTTGCAAATTCTTTCTTTTCATCAATTCTTTGACTCTTTTATACTCTCATTAATACTTTACCCTCAAAATATTTTTTAAAAATATAATATTGTAAATATATTTTGTAATTTTAGATTGTATTTGATATATTAAATAACATTATATTGTTTAAAAATAATTATAATAAAATTTGTATAGAAACTCGAATAACTTGATTCAAATTTATTAAACTCGACTCGATTTGAAAAAATTCAAGTTAAGTTCGAGTCACAATATATGACTTGTCAACTCGAAAAATTTGAATTTTTTTTACTCGACTCGATCGACTTGGAAGTGTTGGTGATGTTAAGTGGCTTCTCTCATATTCTCTGACCCACTGTTAAACCATTGTTTCAGGATGCCCGAAAACCTTTTGACAAGGCTTCACTTGCTTATGATCAGGCACGGGAGAAGTTTATGTCTTTAAGGAAAAGCACAAAGACTGACGTAGCTGCAGCCATAGAGGAGGTATATACAACATGAACTCTCTCTTGACCCCAAAGATTTATCCAACAAGACAGGGATTTAAGTAGCGGTATGTGACCACGATAACGTCCGTTATATAGCGTTGGCGGTACTTTCCGTGATCATTACTGTATGACCGTGATATCTGCAATCACCGCAATAATGCCGCGATAAATGCGACGTGATCGCGACTGCAATTTGAATCCCTGTTATAAAGTGCATAAACTGTTGAACATTTTGTCACGGTTAACCATTACCTTTCATAATCTAATTTGGTAGAGAGACATTCCAGGAATTGCTTACTGCTAAAACCTCATTTGAGCTAGCCCGATTCAATCTGGTAAGTTACTTTTTCCAACAAAGGCATGTTCGGTTTGATGTTCGTTTCTTTACTTGAAGCTGAGAATGTATGTACTCGTTCTGCTACGTCCAGGTTAGTGCTCTATACAAGTTTGAAGCCAAAAAGAGTTTTGAATTTTTGGAGGCTGTTAGCGGGATGATGGAAGCTCACCTACGATTCTTCAAACAGGGATATGAACTCTTACATAAGATGGAACCGTTTATTAACCAGGTTTGTCGTGTTAACTTTTTTTTTTTTTTGTGTGTGGATAAAATGTGTGTATTATATCTAAAGAAGCAGCAAGCTGCTACATATCGACAAGAATCCTACAATAAATCGATCCAATTCCTATACCCCTTACTATACATTTCCGGGTATATTCTTCCTAAGAAGTTTCACCTGTACAATCTCCTCAATACAACCAAGGAGTTCCTCCTCATTCCTAAACAAATTATTGAAACATTCCTAGTCCTCTCTTCCTAAAAGAATTCCATGAAATCTTAAGCATAAAAGTAGAAATGGATTTACCCTTCCACTGCGAGAGAGCCCACTGTAGCTCGCTCTCCCAACCAATGATCCTACGCCGAATACCCCACTAGGATAGTACAGTCCTCCAGATGCCAACCCAAAAAAGCACACTCAAAGAAGAGGTGATTCCTGGTTTCCTCTACAGCTTGCGTAACACACAAACGCCATCAATCGCCACACCCATGCGATGAAGCTTATCCTTTGTAGCCAAACGATCTGACAACGCCAGCCAAGAAATAATAGCATGTCTAGGGACATGCAAAGAAAACCACACCCAATTCTGCCATGAGACTGTCTTTTTTAACTCCTGTCTTATTCCAAATCTACCTTGTCCGAACCAGCAGCATCAAACATTAATTTGCTATACCTTTAGGTTTCTTTCATCCAGTTTATAACTTCTTTTAAAATAAAAATGAAGTGTAATGAAGCTGCTGAAACTAGCTACCATTACACTTGTAAATACAAAAAGTAGCTAGACATACTATTAACTTTTTCTTACACTGCTTTCCTCCGATATTGCTTTCCAATAAAGGCATATCCATATCAATACTCCCCCTGTCGGAATTGAGCTTGTCCTCAAACTCAAATTCAGGATAAGCTTCTTGTAACAATGAAAATGGTTAGAGTATCATCTTTTCGAGAACAACCTGCCCACTGCACTAACATTTCCCATTGATCTAGATTGAGTCTGCTACGAATAATAGCTTGTGGAGTGGGTAAGGCCTTGCCATCGCACGCTAAGGGCAAGTCTCTGTCCGCATCCAGTTGAGGTCTCTTGCATTCTTTAAGCATAGAAACAGGAACACATCATGTATCTTGCTGCTCGCGCAAGCTGATAGGCCATTGTTCATACCTTGTTCAAGACCTTAAAAGGACCAAAATATTTCGAGAGCAGCTTGTGGTACTTCTATTTAGTTATTGTCAACGACGGAACTACAAATTCAGGCAAGCCATGAAGTCAGAATACGTCTGCTAAGAAGACGGTAAAAACATATATAACAGCAAAAAGATGAGCCGAGGGTAAAAACTGAGTGTATTCCGATACTATTTCCACCACCACCGTAGGTACAGATTCCCATTTAACATTAAGTAGACCCCTTACGAGGTCCATGGAGATATCAACCCAAACTTGTTGTGGAATTAGATGAGGTTGAAGCAATCCTACAGGATGTAAATTCTGTCATTTTTGGCGTTGATAAACTAAACAATTCTACACAAATTTGGGTAATTTCAGAATTGCAGCTGCTGAAAGAACAATTTTTAATAGATTGAAAACAACATCAACTTCCATAGTCCAACTAAAGGCATTTTTCTTTACAAGAGATTTTAAGGGCACAGCCACTTGTCCATAGTCCTTGATGAATTTTCGATAGTATCATGCTAACATGAGAAAACCCCCGTAGTCCCTTGGTAGATTGAGAAGTTGGCCCATCAGTCATAGTATAAATTTTAGTATGATCAACCTCTACTCCATCACAATAGATGACATGACCAAGATAGGTTACTCGGGACTTACTAATGAAACACTTGGATTTCTTTAAGAAGATACTATCTCGTAAGAGTTCAAAAAGTGATCCATGTTTTGCTGTAAATTAATATGTCATCAAAGAAGACTATAACAAACTTTTCAAATAAGGGTAGAAAATGTCATTCATCAAACTTTGAAATGTGGAAGAGGCATTGGTAAGCCCAAATGGCATGACAAAGAACTCAAAGTGCCCTTGGTCGGTTGCCATTCTAATTTGAAAATAATTCAAACATAAATCTAACTTTGTAAAATGTTTTGTCCCATGAAGTTCATCCAATAGATCATCCATTACAGGAATCGGATATTTATCCTTAACAATGCAAGCATTAAGCTTACGATGCTCAACACAAAAATCCGCGACTCATCATGCTTCTTTACCAAGAGTACTGGATATTAGAATAGGGATCTATTGCGCTGAATAAGTCCTTGTTATAGCATTTGTTCACATTATTTTTCAATCTAATACTTTTGAAAATGTGGGTACGATGAAGTCTGACTACAGTTGGTCTTGATCCTAGTTTAAGAGGTATGCGATGGTCATATTCGCTGTCAGGAGACAACTCGGATGGCTCTTGGAACAAAGGTGCAAATTCGATCAGTAGTAGTTTATTCAAGACTATAATAGTTGATTTCTATCCTTGCATTAGACTAAGTTGTGGAACTATCTCTTGAAGTTGCCCTCGCTATAGTATCTCCTTTTCGTTTACAGCAAATTTCATAGTCAAATAGCTGAAATCCCATAAATTGGGCCAAGAGTACACGACCATTTTACCCCCAAAATCACATCAAAATTAGCTGACCCTATTCCCATATGTAATGAGGTAAGAGAGAGGTAAGGTAGTAGGCTGTCTCCAACGCCAGGTTGAGAGTAACTTCCGTAGAAGACCTCCATTATGAATTGCTCGATCCCACAACCACAAGGTTAAGAGTCTTGCGCTCTACCAACTGAGCTAGACGGGCAATTCACCCCCAAAATCACATCAAACCCCTCTAATAGTATGGCATAAAAATCAGCTTGAAAGCTATCATTTGCAACCATGAACTGTACTGATTTACTGATGCTTATGGTAGGTACCCGTTCTCCATTTGCCGCAAACTTGCAGCCTAAGTTTTTTCCATACTTCCAATCCTAATTTTTGCATCAAATCTTCACGTAGGAAGTTGTGCTTACTGCTCGAGTCGTCAAGTACTAATATCAGTTGCATAGTAAATGAACTGCGAATCCCGCAAATGGCATGTAAAGAAAATTCAAGATCGTCGACGTCATCATTATCTTTCTCACCTTTATTATCTGGTACTTCAATTCAAAATAACCTTTTACTTTTTTGTCCCATGAAATAATACTCATCACAATTATAAACAACACCTTAGTCCTTCTTTCTGCCATTTATTCCCGTGTCAATCTCTTAATAAAGGACACGGAAGAGCCTACTTTGCCATTGTTCCCATTGGTTTCATCGGCTATTCCCCTCCTATTGCATTGAAGCTCTTAATTATTGGAATGATCGAATTGTTGTCAGTGTTTTGGGAAGTTGGCCAATTCAGTTTGGTTCAAGATGGCATTTTTAAGAGACCTTTTGTTTATGTTTCAATGCTCGAATCATATTCATTTCAATTCCAAGGTTTCCCGGTTGATGCATCTCAAAATCAATTCTAAGTTCCTTTACCAACCCAGAAGTAAAGAGATTCCAATAAAGACATCCACATCAGACACATCAATGAGGCCAATACAGGTTCGGTGATTGATAGCTACCTGCTACAGTGAGATTGATTTCTAAATCTACTTGGAAAAAGAAGTATGATAAGAGCATGGACAAGATCTATTTCTTATCTACTTTACTGCAAAAAGATAATGACTCTAGCCCACAGTGGTATTTGATAATGCTTCAAAATTCTTAAACTGTTTTTAATTGATACCATCGGGGATGCTGCTGTTATTCTTGTGGATAATCACTAGTGTATATGGGTTACAGGTCTTAGATTACGCACAGAAGTCTAGGGAATGTTCGAACTATGAGCAGGAATCTCTAAGTGAAAGGATGCAGGAACATATCAGACAGATTGATCAGGGTAAGCTGTCCTTAACCGGCTACACCGGTCCTTCTGTTGCCGATGGCATGCAACCTTACACAAGGGGATCCCAAAAAGTTATCGAGGCAGTTATGCAATCTGCCGCAAACGGGAAGGTGATATCTCAACTAGTGATTCTTAATCTTGTTTGAATTTATTAATGAGTTCATTTACATTTCCATTTCGATACTACTTCTACATAGGTCCAAACCATACGACAAGGTTATCTTTCAAAGCGTTCCTCAAACCTGAGAGGTGATTGGAAGAGAAGGTTTTTTGTTCTGGACAGTCGAGGGATGCTGTACTACTATCGTAAACCATTTGCATGGTCTTCTGTAAGTCAAATGAAAATCACCATTAATAATATGGGCTGTAAACTGTTGCTCTTTCTCTCTTCTCCACACTAACTGTTACTTATTCAGGCAGGTGGAAGTCAGCCTACTACACAAAAGAGTAGTTCTGAAAATGGTCAAGGGCTGCTGAGTCGATGGCTTTCTAATCATTATCATAGTGGTGCAAATGATGAAAAGTCTGTTACACGTCACACAGTGAACTTGTTGACATCCACAATCAAGGTCGACGCTGATCAGTCAGATTTAATGTTCTGTTTCAGAATTATCTCACCAACAAAAATCTATACATTGCAGGTATTTGTTCAATATTTCACTTTTTTTCCTTCTTGGTAGTGTTTTGTGGTTAATAAGTTTGGAAATGATTCAATTAGCAGCAAACCATTGAAAGTATTAGGTTGGCAATGCAGGCAGAAAATGCACTAGACCAGAGGGATTGGATTGAAAAAATAACAGGAGTGATTACTTCATTATTGAGTTCCCAAACACCTGAAACGGTAATTGATTAAATTTCCTTTTCCCTCACTACATATCCCTTTGGTTTCTTTTTCCATGCAAATGACCTTAAAACGTTTTTGTCAGTCTCTCTCTGCTTTCCCCATGAGAAGTGGTGGTGATAATAGCTCGACTAGTGACAGTTCACTAGTCGAACCCCCTGATGCGTTTCAGACAACAACTGGACAACATATGCCTAAGATTCCCTCCACTGGGAGTCTTTCAGATATGCCTAAAAGTTTGCAACATCAAGAATATTACGAAAAGAGTGAAAAACCAATCGATATCTTAAGAAAAGTACCTGGGAACGATAAATGTGCAGATTGTGGTTCACCTGAGCCAGACTGGGCATCTTTAAACCTTGGTTTACTCGTATGCATTGAATGTTCTGGAGTTCACCGCAATCTTGGCGTACATATATCAAAGGTATATCATATGAATGTGCTCTGGGAACCTTGTGTCTTTCTCATATGTTTCTCTTTTACTTTTGTTTTCTTTGATTGCCTATTCATGCTGCTTTTGTATAACCTTACTCAGGTAAGATCACTGACACTTGATGTTAAAGTGTGGGAACCGTCTGTGTTGGCTTTGTTTCAATCACTGGGAAATGTCTATGTGAACTCAATCTGGGAGGAGTTGTACTCCAGACATACAAAAACTGTCTTACCTGTGGGGTAAGTAAAACTATTCGATTCGATGGGGGCAACTCTTCCTATAATGATACGTTTTATCTTGGTTTAGTTCTTCCAAGTCTGAAGGACAAAAACAGCTTCCCAAAACGAAACCTTCTCACGATGACCCGATCTCAGCGAAGGAGTTGTTTATCCATGCAAAGGTATTGCCTGGTTACCTAGTTTTGCTTCCTTTTCTGAAATAAGACTGCATCAATGATGTCTAATTCACTGGCTTTAACTTTGCAGTTGTTAATACATAGTCAGTTTTTGACATGTTGCTAGATATTTGCAACGTCTATGCCATAACTTGGTACTAGGCTGTAAACGAGCCGAGTCGAGCTCGACTCGAAAACTATGAAATGGAGCTCGACTTGGCTCGAAAACTCACGAGCCTATAATTTTCAAGCTCGACTTGAACTTGAAATCATGAGTTGAAGCTCGAAAAACCTCATAAAAGCTTGAAATAAAAAAAATCTTAAACTTAACCCGGTTAAAGCTCAATCTCAAACCTGAATCTTAAATACATTTATATTGTATTTAAAAAAAACCAACACATAAATATTAATATTATAAATTTTAATATATTATTTTTTTGAGTTGAGTATGAAGTAGTCGTTTCGGCTCGTTAAAAACTCGAGTCGAGTATTTATCGAGCTTTGATCGAGCCTATCTCAAGTAGCTCGCGATCTAGCTCGTCTCATTTATAGCCCTACTTGGTAGCATATGTTGTTTTAGTAACCTTTTTCTTTAGGATGTGGAGTTGATGGTTTCCTATGATTTCAGTATGCAGAGAAAGCTTTTGTTTGTAAGTTAACGGACAATCCGCGTCTCCTTTCGGTAGCAGAAGAGGTGTGGGAAAGGGTTCGTTCTAATGACCCGAAGGCTGTATACCGCCACATTGTTTGCAATGGAGCAGATGTCAATACCATTTATGGTCATGCCTCATATTGTACATCCTACCCCTCTGTCCACAACTCCAGATTAATGTAATGGGAAACACCAAAGAAATCCTTTAATTACAACTTTGATTGCTTTGCAGTTGACTCTCTCTACCAGTCGAGATCCTCGAGCTCGTTAAATGAAAGAGGAGATCAGATTGAAAAGGAACGTTGTGACGGTTGTTCACTGCTACATCTTGCCTGCTTAAACACGGATATCGGCATGGTGGAGCTACTGCTTCAGTATGGTGCAAATGTAAATGCATCCGATTCAAGAGGCCAGGTGCCCCTCCATCTTTGTATTGTTGGCAGAAATTTTGCAATAGCAAAATTGCTTATTTCAAGGTGATTTTGCTTTTTCTTATTTCAAACATTTAGGGTTTCCTACCCTATATTATACATACATATACAGATGATATATTAATAGTTTTGTTTACACTGGTTATCTTCCCAAACTGGTTCCAAAATTGCAGGGGAGCAGACCCACAGGCTGTGGATGGAGAAGGCAAAACTCCTCTTCAGCTCGCATTGACATCAGGGATCAATGATAATGAGCTTTTGGCACTCTTTAGCAGATTTATAGTATAGTAGTTCAGAATCCGAAAAGAGAATGTTAGGCACTGCAAACGGAAGAAATCAACGATGGGCTTTCATCTTTTGCTCTAATTAACCAGGGTTATTCGTATACAAAGTCAAAAGGTGAAACTGCATCATAATGCAAAGGTTTCTTCAAGCCATCTTGGTAGTTCCTTTGGGTGCTCTGTCATGGTAGCTATATATATAATTGTAGGATGTAAATTTTACTTGAGGATTGGGTAGCTTCGGCTGAATTGCAAGAGAAAATGTGACATTAAAACATATGTTCATGCACTTATGAGCAAGTTATAAGAAAATGAATCTTTTTCATCTAAATTTGGAAAGATAATGGTAATATAAGTATCACATGAGAGAATTCAGAAGTTGATTACTTATTTGGTGTATACATTCTTTATTTTGTGTGTTATTCGTATCCACTGGCAACAAACATGAAGAATTTAATCCTAGAAAAAATAATGCAAAAAATAGAGAAATCAACATACAAACAGGTAGATAAAGCATGATATTTCTCAGGGACCATTTATCCATCAGTAAAGAACTCCAGCAAAGGAAAAAGAAGAAGAATACTAGTGGTTTAAACAATGTGAGAAACCTTGTACTCCTTCCGCCTACATCTCTTATTCAAAGTCACCATGTTAGTCACTATCACTGAACTTTCCGAGTGTCTTGATCACCTGAATCGTCGTCCGCTTTGGTTGGAAGCATCCAACATGACAAATTTCTAGTTTTTTCTCCTGTAATCATGCTTACACCTGACAAGGAACTCCACATGTTCCTTGCTTGGTTGAATCGACATCATAATCTTTATCGATTATGCTATTTAGGGTGGTAGAATTTAGAATCCATCCGAACCGGATCAAGCTCTCCAGAATCCTTTCAGCTGTCTCCGGACTTCTTTTATTGTGAAAACCACAAATGAGCTTGTGACATGTGATTGGACTGAGCTTAAGTCCTATCTCTGCCATTTCTTCGAGTAACTTCGGAACTTCCGAAAAGTTCTTTGTATTGCATACTGCATCCAGCAGAAGGAAAGACAGGTTTTTATCAAATGCAACATCCTTCACTAGTATTTCATCCAACAGCTTCAACATTCTGATCAAATTGTTTTCTTTCACGTAAGCCTCAGCAACAAGACCATAGATTATTTCATCAGGCTCAACCCCATTAGTAGCCATCGACTCGAAAAGAGCAAACATCTCGGCTCGCCTCTCTACTCTGTTGTAACCATGTAAAAGCGAGTTGTAAGTTACAACATTCGGAACTAAATTCAGCCTTTGCATCTCCAGAAAGAGATTTTCAGCTTCTTCCATCTCTCCTTCCTTGCAGTGATGATCAATCAGGATACTATAGGTTACATGGTTCGGAGGAATAGACTTATCAATCATAACATCTAACAGCCTCTTAGCTTCATTTGGTTTCCTCAACTTGCATAATCCATCAATCAATGTGTTGAAAGAAAAGATGGAAGCAAAGCCCTTATGCATCATTTCGGAAAATATAGAGAGTGCCTTGTCCATTTCTCCTTCCTTACAGCATCCGTTGATAAGGGCTGAATAAGTAAAACTATCTGGTGGAACACCCTTCGAGTGCATTTTATCCAGTAACAGAAATGCCCGAGTTAAATATCCAGATTTGCAATATCCGTCTATAACCGTAGAATAACTCTTAGTATTAGGTGCTAAGCCTTTCTGCGAGATTTCATTAAACATCTCCCAAGCTTTCTTGGTGTCACCTACCTTACACAGACCATCAATTATCGTATTATATGTAACAATATTCGGAGCAATACCTTTTTGACACATCTTATTATAAAGATTGAGAGCTTCCTCCATATTACCAAGCTTAGAGAAGACAGAAATGAGAGAAGTATAGGTGTATACGTCAGGCACTATACCCTTTTCATTGAGTTGAGAGAAAAGATGCAATGCATCATTAATTCTACCATTTGTCGCGAGGCCATGGATGAGCGCAGTGTAGGTCTTTATATTCGGGAGCACACCTTTTTCAGACATGCACCTATATGTCAATAGAGCCTCAGTTACATTTCCTACCTTGCAAAGGCTGTTAATCAATGCAGAATACATAGAATTATTTGGAGCTATACCATAACTTTGCATCTCTCCGAAACACCTTTCTACGCCCTCCATTTCCCCGGCCTTAGCATATACATGGATGAAAGTCACATAGGTATGTTCATTAGGCTTCAATCCCCTGCCAACCATTTCATCTAAGATGCTCCTCGCTTCATTGATCTTTTGGGCCTTACATAAGCCATTTATAAGAGTATTGCAACAAAAGATATCAGGCATTACCTCATTCTCCATCATTCTGTCGAAGATCCTTCTTGCTTCCTCGAATCTACTTTTCTGGATATGACCTTTCATCAGATTTGTATACAAAATGACATTGGGCTTCAACCCTTTCCTGATCATTTCCTCAAAAACATTATTAGCTCGACAAAGATCTCCACAGTGGCATAGGCCGCTAATTATCATGTTGTAAGTGTACATTGTGGGTTTCAAGTTGCGCTTCTTCATCACTTCAAGCAGTTCATGGGCCTTGACAAAATTCCCTTGTCGACAATAACTCTCTATCATAAAACTAAATGTTTGTGTATCAGGTTCGATACCAATTGATACCATCTCATTGATAAGAGCTTTGCTCTTCTCCAAGTCACCAGCCTTACAAGCACCACTAATAAGCGAATTATATGTGAAAACATTCAATTTAATTCCACAAGCAACCATCTCATCCTTGACTCGGAAAGCCTCAGCCATACTACCCTGTTTTATGAATCCATTGATCAAAGCCGTGTAAGCAATATGGGTAGGATTTAAACCTGCACTACCCATTTCCGCCATCATCAGTTTCGCTTCCGGTAATCTATTCTCCCTACACAACCCATCGATAACTATATTGTAAGTATAAGCATCAGGGTTGATACCCTTTTCAGCAATGGAATTTTTCAACTTCAATGCTTCATCAACAGAACCGGCTCTGCACAATCCACAAATCATAACATTATAAGTAACCAAACCAGGACTAGATCCCTTCTCCTCCATCTCCAAAAGCACCCTTTTTGCTTCCTTGATGCTCCCAACTCGACAATGAGCATTGATCACATTGGTATAAGTATAAACATCGGGCACCAATTTAGCATCGATCATTCCATTGAAAACCTTCCAAAACAAATCCAGTTTATTTAACTTAAGCAAATCGCCTAAAAAGTTATTACAGCAAACCAAACCAGGCAAAACCCCAACTTCTTTAGCACCCAAAAAAACATAAACAGCATCATCCGAAGAACCCATTTTCTTATAACAATCAATCAAAATCTCCAAAATGTCTACATCATTCCCTTCATAATCCTTATAACACCTAATAATTGAACCCAAAACGGCCTGAACCGGCATCCTTGTCCTAACCATATTGTTTAAAACCTGATTGGCATCACGAAACAGTTTTGAATTGCATAAAGTAAGCGCTAGGAACGAAAAAGAATCTAATTTTAGAGGGTTTGGGGATTTGTGACTTGCCCAGTTGAAGAAAAAGAGGAGACGCTTGGGATCAAGAACCGAGTTTTGGAGAAGAAAGGAGTGAATAATTTCTGGGTTTAGCTTGATTTTCAAATCTGATGATGTTTCCAGAAGGCCTTTCCAGTCATCCTTAGTAAGGATAGATGCGATTTGCAAGGCTTCAGCATCATTTCGAGCTGCTGTACAAAGGTAAGCTGATTCGAGACGAGAAAATCTCGTTTTTGTAAAACAATAGAGCCTTCGCTTTGAAGATAAACGCATAGTTTTGAAGGAAAGTGTCCCCTTCTACTCTGAAGAAACGAAAAACAAAAGGCAGCAGCGAGGAAGGAAGGAAGGAATTTAGAAGTTAGAACACACGCTGATAGTCTTTCTGCATTTTGGGCTCAAATAATTCAAAAGCCTATGGATCCTACACTCATGTTTACTTATTTATTTTTTTACTTTTTATAGTTTACTTGTTTATACGATTAGATGTTTGTATTTATATTTTATTCGAGTTTATTAGGTTAGACTTTTTAACTTATTTTTTATGATCATTGTGATCTTAAATGATTATTTTTTGTTATTATTTATAGGAAAATGTCATTATGTATTCAATTTATAATTATAGTTGTAAATTTTCATTATAATTAGATATTTTTTATCTTAAAAAAACTAATCTGTAACCCCATGAATCGATGCGGTTGGCCATATCCGATCCGGGTTTCACATTAGGTCACCGGAGCGACCCACCGTACAAATCCCGAAAAATTAATTTTTTTTTTAAAACATGTAAAATCATATAAACAACTTATAAATACAAAAGTAAAATTTACCAGTATTTAGATATAAAACATATTTCAAACTCAAATATAAAAAAACAAAATACAACTTACATGCCCCCTAATCACATGCACCGTACTCCATAAGCAACACCAGTGGAACTCCCTTACTGATGTCGATAGTTGTACTGGTACGATTCTTTTAACCTGAAATGGTGAGTAATAGAGTGAGCTTTGGGAAGCTCAGTAATACAGAACTACCTATTGATGCTACAGAACATGCAGATAAATGGAAATCCATAAAATTTCCTTATTTAATCAGACATATACAGGTTTTCGGGATGAGTTGTGGTTCCACAGGTAGTTCATCGAGTAAAAGCCATGAAGATCTCAATTCATAGAAAACATTGAGAGAATAATGTTTTCAGGAGATTGGAATAGGGTGATTAGTGTGTTCCAACCAAAACCAGTGAAAATATATAGATCTTTTTAAAACAGTAATCGTTTAAAACATGTTTTCAAAACCATAGTAGAACCCTCCAACCGAACACTGTTATGCAGTTCCCCATAACAGCATCCATAAGGGCTTACCCTAAGTACACAGCAAAGGGAGCCACCCTAAGGGAATGCCTTAGGGCCATAAGGATTTACCAGCTGGATCAGGGCTGAACCTCCATACTCCAGAATTCTACCCATATAAATCCAGTATAAATCATTTTTAACAGTAAACCGTAATATCTAGATTGTGATCCAGTAAAATCTTGTAAACGTGTTAATGAAATAAACCATATAATTGTCCTCCACATGTACACCATATACATAGTCCCATGATTTAACCCAATGGAGTGCCTTGGGGCTTGAGAGCATACCCAAGAAAGTTTCTCGGGGCCTCAAAGCCTACCCAAGGGTCACCTTAGGTCTGTAAGGATTTACCAGCTTGATCATAGCTGAACCTTTAGCCTACCCAGATAATGTCCCAATAAAACAGTTCAAGTAGTAACCAGTGAAAACAGGAAACCATAGTTCATAAATCAGTAGATTTCATTATTCCATAAATCAGGAACAATTCATATTTTTCAGTGAAAACCGTAATCGGAGAACACATACCATGTAGCCATGGTTCATAAGCTAGTAAATCAATAAATTTCGATAAAACACATTTCAAAACATATAAAACAATCATGTAGTACATGGGGAACACACTAGAGGTTCTAAGTATTTTTCAGAAGCACTTAATAGTTATCGGGAAAACATGAAACTTATGTAATTTTATTGGATTCCAGGAATGAGGTCCTATTGAAAGGGATCGATTACTAATTGATCAAAGTATACATTTAAAGTTGATACTTTAGAATCCCGCTATGATTCAGGTGCATTAGGAAGATGTTCAGGAACCTTTATACAGAATAAATCTATATTCAGATTTACTGAGAGTGATTCCATTACCCAAACAATCAGGGGTATTCAGGATTATAAATTGAATTATCAGGATTTTAAGTCCAATTGAACCAAATGGGGTAATCAGGATCATTTGCATCTGAGTTACTTGTGTGTTCAGATATGACCGGAGTGATTTAAGCTGATAAGGGATAAACGAAGATCCAGAACATTTACAATCTGTGTGGATCTATCGGATTATCGAGTTAACTCGAGCTGAACAACTCCCAGAACTAATGCATGTCGATCGGTCAATTCGTTGCCCTCCCAGGGTATTCACTCTATAATACCAACAATTCTTGTCCATAAATCACCTTCAGAATCATCGCTGAATATATATTAAGGAGACGAACAGATATTCCAATTGTCTTTATTCCATTCCCATGTTGCAACACTATTAGGATATGTTGACATACTTGATTCATGGTTCACAACCCATGGAGATAATACATCATGTAAGTTCATCAATGTTTCCAGACTTATCCAAGTCACTCACTTAATTCTAAGTCATTGAGGTTACTTAGGACATTTAGTATTCAAGGTTGATTTATTCTTTAGATGAAAGTATTATTAATTACAATGCTTAGATGTTCATTGGGCCATTTTACATTTCAGAGGCATTCCAATATAGATCCGGAATTAATTTCAATGATTCCAAAGTTCAGGTGAATCATAACATAAATTCTTAGGTCGTCTCCCTTATAATAACCATTCATTGTACTTTTTACACTTTAAGCGTATCATCATCATTCCACTCAATTCTGTCAGTGGCATACTTTCGATATATTAGGCTTGAATGCAATCGAGTCCCTTTAGCATTTAGGGTATTTTGTTCCTTTGATCATTAGAGGTTATTATTATAGTTATTACGAAGCTTGAGGATATTTTAGTAATTTCTTTAAATTTAATCATATGTAGTTTCTTAGATAATTAGTCAACTATGTCATTTCAGAGTTATTTTTCACCATCCGAGGAAATCTTGGTCATTTTTCCATTACAAGGGCATTTTCATAATTTTATCTCATGGTGCTCTTTTCGGTAATTTCATATCCAATTAACCCCGTTGTAATACCCCAAATATCAGGTCAGGGACTTTAGTGAAAAGTTTTAGAATTTGAGGATGTATTTGATTAAATGATAAAGTATAAGAAAATAATTTAGGAATTTGGTTAAGACTAATTTCTAAGAGTGAAAGAATGAAAGGGGTATTTTGGACATTTATAGAGGAAATGAATTATGGTATTTAAGTAAAGAAAAAGGGAAGAGTGTTAATATTTTTGGCTATCTTCTCTTCTTCTTTCCCGTGTTCACTTGGCCTTCTCCATAGATAAGATAAACTTCATCTAATTAGTTTTTCCTTTCGAATTATGGTTTGTTTTTGCAACCTTAAGTGATATGTAAGCTTAAGGAAGGGTTAAATAAGATTTAAACTAAGAGATGGATGAGTTATTGAAGATTAGAGAAAATGGGTTTTTGAATGATATGTTGGAATATGAGGTTTTACAAATGTTTATTAGTATTTTTGACTTGTCAAAGAAGTAAATAAGAGATTAGAAGCTTTAGATATCAGTAAAAACATGCTAGAAAAAGTGATACGATTCTTGAGTTGAGATGTTCTATGGAGATTTTAGATGTTATAAGAGGTTAAATGAAGTAAAGTTAATTGGGTTATGTAAAGAAGAGTTTAATAGTATTGTTGGAGGTAAAAGTAAGATATTAGAGAGGAAAATTTAGTAAAAATCGGGCTGAAAAATGGTAAAATGGGTAAGGGTATCAGTACTGATAGAACAATACTGATACTATAGGCTTAAATGGGTAGAATTGTGACGAACAGTATCGGTAACGATGCAAGTGGTATCGATACTGATGGGGTATCGATACTAAAAGGGAAAGTGTCGATACCATGGATAACAGAATGCCAAAATGGTATCGATACTGAAAAGGAGTATCAGTACCATAGTGTAGTAGTATCGATACTGAGAGAAATGTATTGGTACCATAGTATAGAAGTATCGATGCCATGCTAGGGGTATCGATGCCATGGAGCCTGAAACTATAAGATTGGTTGAAATTGTTATAGAAATGTAAATAATAATACTTGTGAATATTATTAAAGTATAAATGTTAGGAAATATATTAACAAATGATATTGTACGTGTCTTTAATGGATGCTTGAGTAGATCGAAATCAAGCTCCGAGTCAAGCAAAACTAAAGACAAAGGCAAAGTAGCTGAGTAATCAGAATTTGCGTTTTGGATATAATAGTGAGGCAAGCCATGTGAGTGCATTTATTGTGTACCTATATGTGATACTAGTCATAGATGTATGATTGCTTAATATTTGTATGATGATTACCAAATAAGCACTAAGTGTGCAATTCACGGAATTCATCATATGTTGATGAATAATCATTTCAGCACTATGTGTGCAATTCACGAAATTCATCATATGTTGATGAACAATCGTTTCGACACTATGTGTGTAACTCACGGAATTCATCATATGTTGGTGAACAACCGTTTCAACACTAAGTGTGCAATTCACGGAATTCATCATATGTTGATGAACAATCGTTTCGACACTATGTGTGCAATTCACAGAATTCATCATATGTTGATGAACAACCATTTCGGCATTATGTGTGTAACTCACAGAATTCATCATATATTGATGAACAACCATTTCGACACTAAGTGTGCAATTCACGGAATTCATCATATGTTGATGAACGACCATATAGGCACTACGTGTGTATCTTAATAAAATGATCATGACTAGAAAGTTGGTAAATTACTGTGTTAGCACTATGGGTGCAAAATTATAGGGTTTATAATAAATTAAAAGAGTTAATTGATATTATGAATAATTATTAGAGTATAAAATATTCTAAAATAAAAGACTAAATGCCTAACTGTTCATTTGGCAGAAAAGGTGCTAGTAATGCAAGTTAGAAGAAAGGTTAAATGTCTTTAGGATAAAAGACTAATGCCTAACAGTGCATTTTGGCATAAAGGTGTCACTAATACAAGTTAGATGAAGAATAATGCATAATTGGGATGAAAGGATACCATAAATAAAAATATATAACATTGCATAATTGGCATGAAAGGATACCACAAATGAAAATACATAGCGGTATATTAATGGTATATAAGGTGTAACTCTTGATAATTATAAAAGATAAATGACCATTTGGCACTTTGGTGCAATATATGTATAATACTTTCTCATTTAACGTACATAGGGAAAATAAAAAATAATTGAGAAAAATATACAGAAGGATAGATATGCTGGGATTACCAAGAATATTTTCGATGATTGTAGGAAAGAAAAATCTAGTTTAACTGAGAAGGATTTATCTAATCTTTATGTAGTATGCGATTTAGTTCGTCATTAAATAGACATGAGATACTTATGTTTAAATTGCAGATTCTTTACAATATTATGTCTCACTAAGTATATACTTAACGTGTTGATTTCATGTATAGGTAACATCAAAGACTAGACGGGTACTGGGAGCAGGAGAAACTATCATCAATCTAAGGTTGACTCTCATCAGTAACAGTAGGACAATCATATTAATTTGAAAAATTGCTGGCATGTAATCGAAATTAAGAAAAGTTGCTCTAGAATGTATTTGAAGTGATAACTTTGGTAATAGGTTTCAACGACTGTTCTATTGTTGTATAAACATGTTTTTGGTTTTAAATTTCAAGACAAAATTTTATGGGTTTTCAAATGGAGAAATGCTATTAAAAATAATGTGACATTTGTATCACATGTACGGAAAGGTATACGAGAGATGAGTGTTATATTTATTGGTATCAGAGCTACAGGTTTAGCTGATTCTTGGTCGAAATCAAGTTTAATTGAATTGAGAAAAAGGATTACATGCCATTAAGATTGTCAAAGTTACTAATATGGTGTCAATTAAAGTGTGATTGATGTCACTCCTTATTAACTTAAGTGTTATTATTATGTATGCCCTAATAGATTTCGGAAACTAAGGACAAAGGTAAGAAAGTAGATGATATTGAAAAGAAGGTTGAAATACAAATCGACACAAGAGAAGTTTAATCAGATGAGGATCTAGAGGAGATTTTCGAATCTAGCGATGATTCCGAGGTTTCTTCATGTAAGCTTAAATAATTGAGGAAATGATTAAGCAGTAAATACATTGACTGTTAAAAGTTTATAGAAAGAGGATTTACTAGTGGATCAACAGATTATAAGTTTGTTAAGAATAAATGTTAAGTTTTATGGACCTAATAGAGTTATTAGTAGAAGGCAATTTGTGAAAATGATTTTCTACCCATTTCATAATGCAATAAATTATTATTTAAAATCGAGATTAATTCTCGAGAACTTGAAGAATTGTCAAGTTCGTAATGATTGGAAAGAAAGTAAATTTCTTTACTAGTGTGAATTATAGCATTAACTACTATGAAGTTATTGCTACAAAGTTGTCAAGTCTTCTTATTAAATGAGGTTAATTAGACTTTCATAGTTGAGATAGAAAATGTTTCAACTGCACGAGAATATTTTAAATGGATCCATAAAAGTTACACGGATTACCTCAAGAAGGAAATGAAAGATTTTAAAATAAAAGTATTCTATTAAACTTAATCTCGAGTGAGATGATAACGGTAAACCCTAGCGGGTTATGGTACAAGTGTGAGTTAGACAGTTAGTAAACATTTAATAAAGATTCACGGGGCTATGTTCTTGGTGGATCTAATGGAATTGTCATTTGATGAGTTAAAATCATATTGAGTATAAGTTGGTTGTCACCAAAGACGATTAGTTCAGAAATATGCAAAGGGTTTGTAAATTATAGTTTTTAGAGAGAAAGTAAAATCATCGCTCAATGTGATATCGATAATGATGGTGAAGAAAATGATGTCAGAAAGATATATATATATATATATATATATATATATAGCTTTTGTGGTTAATGTGATAGATAATTTCACAAAATAGGGAATTTATAGATGTTTTTTAGATAAAATCTTTGGGTTACTTCCAAATCGAGAGTTGGAATTCAAAGTTTATGGTTATTAAGGTATTGAGAGATAAACCTATGATGTTATGCAGAGATTTTGACAGTTAGAAGAACTTGTATGCCAAACTATACCAATGTGGAATTCTGGTTAGCAGAGATAACTTTCTTTGGCCAGGTTGTTTTAGCATACGATATAAGAAGAGATCATAAGAAAACTCATGTTGTAGTAATTGGAAACTCCCAAAGAATGCTTATGAAGTTCAAATTTCTTTGAGGGCTTGCTAGTTACTATCGAAGGTTAGTGAAAACTTTTCGACGTTAGCCTTGCTGCTAACCAAGTTTTTTTTTAAAGAAATATATATCTTTTATAGAACGAAAAGGGGTCAATAGAGTTTTGAAATGCTAATGAGTATTTTAATAGAGATACCAATGTTTATACAGCTTGAGTTGGGTAAGGATTATGTGGTTTTACTGATGCATCTATCAACGGTTTAGGAAGTATGCTTATTCACAAAGGTAAGGTCGTGGCATATGCCTCGATAAAGTTAAGGACTCACAAGAGGAATTATCTACGCATGATTTATAGTCGGAGTAGTCTAGTTGCCTTAAAAGATTTGACTTCATTATCTGCATAATGAGCGGTGCTAATTAAAAAAGCCTAAAATACTAGTGGAACTGAAAAGAGTGAACCTGAGACAGAAAAGATGGATAGAACCTTTAAAGGTGTATGAAGTGATCATTGATTATCTTCCAAGAAAGACCCATGTTGTTGTAGAGGTACTTGCTCAAAACCTTATGTAGTTTTGCGAGCTATGGATGTGTAATTAGCATTGAATGAAAATGGCATTGTGGAATGAATTAAAGATGACACCAATGTTTATTAGAGCTAATAATAGAATTAAAAAGAAAGATGAAATTTTTTTAATAAGAATTTTATAAGTAGAAAATGAAGAGATTAAGGATTTTTGAGTCCAGGTTCGACGGATGTTCGTATTATCGTGGGATACTTTTTATTCCCGATGATTAAGAATTTATAAACATATTCTTGTTGAGGCATTAAGTCCGTTGTGTAATATCCAAAAAATCAGAACAAGAACTATATTGAAAAGATTTGAAAATTGAGATTTAATTAAATAAGTGGTAAAAGATGAGAAAAATGATTTGGAATAGTGTTTAGATTAACTTGTACCAATAGATAAGTTAAGAGGGAACTTTGGTCTTTTAAGATGAAAAAGGAATTTAAAAATCTATTAGGGTTTTTAAATAGTAGGAAAGAGGATAGTAGAACATTTCCTACTATTTTTCTTCTTCTTCTCGTTGGTGTTGCTCTCATCTCTAATATAAGGTAAACTTCCATTAGCTAGTGTTTCCTTTAAATTATAGGTTGCTTTGGTAACATTAAGATACATGTATGCTCAATGAATGAGGAAATGAGATTAAAACTATGAAATGGATGAAATAACAGAGATTTTAGAAAATGGGTTTGTTGATGTTTACTAGTAGGTTTGACTTGTCAATGAGGTAAATAAGAGATTAGAAGCATTGGATAATATTAAGAACATATTAGGAAAAGTGGCGTGATTATTAGAATTTACGATTCTTGAAAGCTTTTTGATATTTGAAGAGGATAAATGAAGGAATATTAGTATGGATAGTTAAAAAAGAGTTTAATAGTATTATATGGTATAAATATATTGAAATTTGACCCCATTTGGTGTGATAATCAGGCTGAAACTGGAATTTCTAGGCTCGAGTATCGGTAATGATAGAACAATACCATACTATAGGCTAAAATGGGATGAATTTGCTTAGTAGTATCAATACTGATTCAATCAATATCGATACCGAAGAGAGAGTATCGATACTGAGGGGAAGGTATCGATACCATTTAAAAACATAATTCAAAAATGGTATCGATACCATATTATAGTATTGATACCATAGTATGGTAGTATCGCTACCATGGTATGGGTACCGATACTGAGAAGCTAGAAATTTTAAGATAGGTTGAAAACGTCGTAGAAAAGTTAATAATAGGTTCTATTGAGTAATGTTTAAGAGTAATTGTTAGTAGATATACTAACAATTGATATTGAACATGTATTTAATGGATATTGAATAGATCGAAACCAGGCACCCTAGTCTAGTAAAGCAAAAGACAAAGGCCAAGTTCTGGAGTAATCAACTTTACATTTTGGATACCAAAGCTAGGCGAGCCAGGTGAGTACGTTTATTGTATGCAATCTAGACGAAAATGATTAGAAATTAGTCAAGATGTAATATTTAATTTTTTAATATATGTTTTACCGTAATTACTATGTTTTTATTGAATATTTGAAAATGATATTGTGAATGAGTCTAGAGTATGAACTGCTCTAAAACGAATGAAAATAATAATGCATATGGGTGCATTATCAACAGAAAAATATACCATAGTTGAAATGCATATGGGTGCATTATCAACAGAAAAGTATGCTATAGTTGAAATGCATATGGGTGCATTATCAACATAAAAGTATGCCATAGTTGAAATGCATATGGGTGCATTATCAACAAAAAATATGCTATAGTTGAAATGCATATGGGTGCATTATCAATATAAAAGTATGCTATAGTTGAAATGCATATGGGTGCATTATCAACAGAAAATTATGCTATAGTTGAAATGCATATGGGTGCATTATCAACAGAAAAGTATGCTATAGTTGAAATGCATATGGGTGCATTATCAACATAAAAGTATGCAATAGTTAAAATGATATGGGTGCATTATCAACATAAAAGTATGCTATAGTTGAAATGCATATGGGTGCATTATCAACATAAAAGTATGCTATAGTTGAAAATGCATAATGGTTCATTATAAGCATGAATAGAGGTTATAAATGAAAAGAAAGAATAATGACATATGATCATGATAATTGTGAATGAAATACAATTGTATACATAAGGGTTACTTTACAATATTATGACTCACTAAGTAATTACTTAACGTGTGTGTTTCCAAGCGAGGTAACAGCGGAGACTAATCTAGGAAGGAGTGTAGCTGTAACAACAGATATCATCCACTAAGGTTGACTCATCAGTAACATTAGGACAATAATGATCATTTTGTGAACTTATATGGTATTTAATTAAATGTAACAAAATATTTTGTAACTTGTTTTCAACAAATACTTATTTATTTCGTTAAATTCAGGGGAAATTAAGTTTGAAACAAAGTTTTAAAAGTTTTTCAAATGAGAAACAAATTTTTAAATGATGTGACAAATGTACTTCGTATATAGAAACATATACGTGATATGGATATTATATTTATTGGTATCAGAGCTACATGTTTAGCCGATTCTCAGCCAAAACTAGTTCTATTATAAAATAGAAAAAAAGATTACATGCCATAAAGATTGTCAATGTTACTGAGATGGTGCATTAGAGGGTGATTGATGACACTCCTTACTAATTGTATTGTTATTAATATGTATGTTTTAATAGATGTTAGAATCCTCGAACTCGCGAAGAGCGGGGGAACAAGAAATGTAAGAAGGAACGGGTAGTTAAAGCTATGAGGATAATAGTGCACAACCTCTTCCCTCTGAAAATGCAAGTGCACCTGCACCACAATGGATTCCGGTGCCCGAGTTTGGAACTTTCATACAAGCTCTTGATTCCATACTAACTCGGTTTCAACCTCCCCATGCTCTTCCAGTACCTAGAATGTTGATCCTAAAAGAGCTGAAGAGTTTGGGAGCTCCAGAGTTCCGAGGAGATGAGGGTCCTATGGAGGCCGATATGTGGTTAAATGATGTAATGTTAATGCTTGAAAGTCTGCAATGCTAAGATCCAAAAAAGTTGGAAGGAGCTGTATCTTTACTTAGAGGATCAGATCGAGTATGGTGGTCAAACACTATGATGTATGCACCACCGGAACCAGTTACCTGGCAATTTTTCCTGGAAGAATTCAAAAACAAGTATGTGGGTGAACAGTTCAAACGGGTAATGTTGTTGAAGTTCCTTAATCTAAAGCAAGGTGAACGAGCTGTACATGAATTCGAGACTGAGTACAACAAGTTGAGTCATTTTTCCATTGAAGTTGTTCCAAATGATAAGGCAAGATGTGATTGGTTCATAGAGGGTTTGAGGCCAAAGTTGAAAGAGAGCCTTGAACTCGCCGAGTCTACAAGAAGTCATAAACAAAGCCAAAGCTATTGAAAGAGCTCAGGAGGAGACATTAGCGACAGAGCAGAGTGTTCAAAAGGGGAAAAGAGTGGGAATATCTTCCACTCCCCATCATGTTAAAAGAGGCAAGTGCTCGAGTTTCAGATACACTAATAGAGATAGTTTTGCAGTAGCTTCACAGAAAAATAGACAATCCCAGTCTTTTGCTTTTAGCTCGGGTAGAGCATCTGGGGAAAATAATCCATGTCAAACCTGTGGCAAACTGTATCTTGGAGTATGCAAATTTATCAATGGAGCTTGTTTTCTATGTGGCGATATGGGTCATGATGTGATTCCAATCAGCCCTAAATTTCGTCTTGATCTGATTAAATCATTGAAGTTCACCAAGGCTGATTCAAAGGGAGTTATACCTTACTTCATCCTATACCTGCTCATTTATGCACTATATTTTATCATATGTTTGTATTTACCTCTTAGGATATGCTTATCATATGATATCATTCATTGCATGAATTTGCATGACATTTATTGCATTTAATAAGTTTTCTTTTCATTAAAGCATGCATTGCATTTAAGCTGGTATTTCATTTAGGGAAGTAGTTCATTTATGCATCTAGTTATTTAATAAACTACTTCATTCATGCATTTAGTTCATTGAATAAAATTAGTTCATTGAATAATGTTATTTCATTAATCAAACTAACTCTTAATTATCCCATGCATATTTACATGTTATGATTGAATAAAGTTTATCTTTGTTTTTAGGTGCAAGAGGGAAGCTGAACAGTCTCAACAGATGTAAGAATATCAGTCAGAATGTATTCTACTTCTGGAATCTATACAGACATTTTTGGGTCCAGAAACTAATTGGAAATTATTCTTCTATCTCTTAGCTTTCCAACGCCTTTTGAATCACCTCAATCCGATATCGGGAGCTTGAGATATGATCGATTTATTGAAGACAGTGCAGGCTGAAATTTTGTTACGGGAATTTTATGCATGGATGATTTTGATGAGTTTGAGCCAAGGAAGAGTCCTTTCATCTTCTAACAAGAGACAAACAATTGATGGCCATCTTAATTCACTAATTCAATGAATTCAAGGTTGATATTATCACCCATTGAAGGCCATTATGTTCAAGCAAGGGGACATGAAATAACCATCATTCAAAATTTAGTATTCAAGGCCTTTATCATCTTTTGAAGGCTGATCATATTCTTTAAGGGAACAAGCAATGAAGGCTGATATTATTTCATTTAACCACCAAATTACGTGATAAAACAAGCAAGGAATTTGAAGAGACAAGCTGATTTGGACATGTAGGATGTCCACATTCATCCTATGACTTCATTTAACCTCTTTCCTTCCATTTGCAAGCAAAGCAAGGCAACCTAAGAGTCTTCCACCCCTTGGACGAAATTAAGGCCAATTTAAGCTTCAAATTGTCAAGATTCATCCCCAAAATGATTTTCAACTCTTATTTCTCTTTCTTTGTTGCAAATATTTCCTTTTTCTAGTTGTTCTTGCAATTGTGTTTCTTTGACGAAATTGTCAAAACACTCTTGAAGACGAGTTAGACTGAAAGATGCAAAACTGCTTAGCTCACTCCGCGTTGAATTATTGACATTGCTTCTTATTCGAAAATTGGGATCCTCCTTGCAAGATCTTTCGCTCCAATTGGATGTAGAATTAGAAACGAGTCGAGTGTCGTCTCTCCTCTTTACTTGTCTTTTGATATTCGGTGGAGGTATTTGTGAACATGAACCTTTTTCGATTATACGATCCAACTTCTTTGAGATTAAGTTGAGATACTTTTTGAGCAAACTCCTCATTTCTTGATTGAAATCTTGAAATTGAGAATTTGATGAAAAATCTCGTACGTTGTATGCATGGGATAATTAAGAGTTAGTTTGATTAATGAACTAACTTTATTCAATGAACTAGATGCATGAATGAAGTAGCTTACTAAATGATCTAAATATGCATAATTGAACTACTTCCCTAAATGAAATACATGCTTAACTGCAATGCATGCTTTAATGAACAACATACTTATTAAATGGAATGAATGTAATGCAGCTAATAAAACTCATGCAAATTCATACAATGGATGATATCATACGATAAACATATCCTAAGAGGTAAATACAAACATATGATAAAATATAGTGCATAAATGAGTAGGTATAGGATGAAGTAAGGTAGAACTCCCTTTGAATCAGCCTTGGTGAACTTCAATAATTTAATTAGATCAAAACCAAAGTTAGGGTTGATTGGGATCACATCATTCTCTCCCTCTTTAAAGCGATTTGTCCCCAAATCGACGCTTGCTACAAAAGGAAACAATCTTGAATTCCTTCTATCTGGGAACTTCTTCATTCTTGTTTTGCACAAACACCATTCTTTGTAATTAAGTTTTTCTTGCTTGTACACTTCATTTCCATGTTCATCCGAATAGGTGTATGTTCTTTGCACTCCTTCTTTGTGTTCCTTTGAATCATCATGAGGGTGGGTGGAAAGTTTTGACCTTTGAACTCATTCAAGTAGGTAGGTTACACCATCTACTTTAATCTTTGTGCCCTTCCATATGATGGCTCTTGAGTAGGTGGATAGCTTTTTCTTTAAATCATCTATTTGCAAAATGGAGAGTGGCATCTCAAGATTGCAAGAAACTTATCCTCGTAACTCAATACATCAATTCCTTGTTTTTGAATCATCCATCTGAAAAGTAAATGAAAGTTAGAAGTAAATAATTTAATAACAAAGGAAATGGAATAATCAAACCATGGAGGATGCTTGATGAAATTATTGGGCATCGGTTCTTTGGTGATAGAAAACTTCTTTGGATTCTCCTTTGAAACATGATTAAAGCATGGACGATGTTCGGTCATCATTAGAATTGGCAATATGTTTGACATGTCTCTTGAAGTTCTTTTCTTATCATCCTGCAACAATGAAAATTTAAGAATAGAAGAAGAATTGGTAAGGTTGTTAGTGCAAAATGAAATTTGACTCTCTCTCTCTTTTGCACAAACAATTTCTTTTTCAAACTCATCATTTTCACTCTCATCTTTTTTTTGAATTTCTTTTTCAATGTAACTTTTTTTCTCCAAAAATCTCCTATTTCCCTTCTTTTTCAAAAAATTCTTTTTCTCTGTTCTCAATGTCTTTTTCAACTCTTATTTCTCTTTCTTTTTTGCAAATATTTCCTTTTTCTAGTTGTTCTTGCAATTGTGTTTCTTTGATGAAATTGACAAAACACAATTGAAGACGAGCTAGACTTTCTGGATTGAAAGATGCAAAATTCCTTGGCTCACTTTGCGTTGAACTTTTGTATGATATTACAAAGATAGATTTTCAGACCCGATATGGGCACTATGAATTTGTAGTGATGCCATTTGGTTTGACTAATGCACCAGCGATATTCATGGAATTGATGAACCGAGTATTCCAACCCTACTTGGATCAATTCGTGGTAATATTTATATATGATATCTTGGTATATTGCCAAGAGAAGAACATGATGCTCATATTCGAGTAGTTCTTTAGACACTCCGCGAGAAGAAGTTGTATGCCAAATTGTCAAAGTGCGAATTTTGGTTAGCCGAAGTTACTTTCCTTGGTCACATAGTCTCCACAGAAGGTATACGAGTAGATCCAAGAAAGATCCAAGCTATAGTTTATTGTCAATCTCCAAAGAATGTTTTCGAGGTTCAAAGTTTCTCGAGACTTGCCGGTTATTATAGACGATTTGTGAAGAACTTCTCAATATTAGTTTTACCGCTAACTAAATTATTACGAAATGATATGACAATTGTCTGGTCATAGAAATGCCAATAAAGTTTTGAAGGGCTCAAGAGAATATTAACAGAGGCCCCTGTACTTGTACAACCTGAGTCGGGAAAAGCCTCTGTTGTGTTTAGTGATGTATCCCATAATAGAATGGGGTGTGTGCTGATGTAAAATGGAAAGTTTGTGGCTTATGCTTCAAGACAGTTGAAGAATCATGAGAAAAATTATCCGACACACGACTTGGAGTTAGCAGCAGTTGTATTTGCATTGAAAATCTGGCGTCATTATCTGTATGGGGAACGGTGCCATATCTATACGGATCACAAGAGTTTAAAGTATTTATTTACTCAGAGAGAATTGAACTTGAGGCAAAGTAGATGGATTGAGTTTCTAAAGGATTATGATAGAATTATCGATTATCATCCTGGAAAGGTGAATGTGGTAACGGATGCACTAAGCCGAAAGATTTTTGCATCTTTACGGGCTTTGGATGCGCACATGTCATTAAAGGAATATGGTTCCTTAATTGTTGAGCTTAAGTTAAAGCCGATGTTTGTGGATTGGATTAAAGACCTACAAAGTCAAGATGAGAAATGTTTGGCGAGAATGACACAAGTTACCAATTGAGTATTATGATGGTCTCGTATGAAGCATTTTATGGGAGAAAGTGTCGTACACCATTAAATTGGTTTGAATTGAAAGACCGAGACCTAATTGGGCCGAAGTTGATTAAAGAGATGGAGGAGAAGATAAAGATTATTCAAGGAAATCTTAAAATAGCCTCTGATCGGCAGGAATCTTATGTGATTTGAAAAGAAAAGAAATCAAATTTCAAGTGGAGATAAAGTGTTCCTAAAGGTGTCGGCTTGGAAGAAAGTCTTGAGATTTGGGCATAAGGGAAAGCTGAGTCCTAGATTTATTGGACCTTATGAAATCTTGAAAAGATTCGGACCAGTAGCATATCAGCTACCTTTGCCTCCGGATATGGACAAAATCCATAATGTTTTCCATGTATCGACGCTCAGAAGATATCAATCTGATCCATCTCACATTATGAAATTGGAGGAAATTGAGGTCCGAACGGATTTAACTTATGAAGAAGAACCAATGTAGATATTGGCTAGAGAAATCAAAGAATTGCGCAACAAAAAGATTTCTTTAGTTAAAGTACTATGGCAAAATCATAAGGTTGAAGAGGCTACTTGGGAAAGAGAGGAGTACATGAAATTGACAAAATACAACCTACATGCCCCCTAATCACATGCAATATATGTACGAGAGATGAGTGTTATATTTATTGGTATCAGAGCTACAGGTTTAGCTGATTCTTGGTCGAAATCAAGTTTAATTGAATTGAGAAAAAGGATTACATGTCATTAAGATTGTCAAAGTTACTGATATGTTGTCAATTAGAGTCTGATTGATGTCACTCCTTATTAAGTGTTATTATTATGTATGCCCTAATAGATAACGGAAACTAAGGACAAAGGTAAGAAAGTAGATGATTTTGAAAAGAAGGTCGAGATAAAAATTGACCCAAGAGAAGTTGAATCAGATGAGGATCTTGAGGAGATTTTTGAATCTAGAGTTGATTCCAAGTTTCTTCATATAAGCTTAAATAATTGAGGAAATGATTAAGCGGTAAATACATTAACTGTTAAAAGTTTAAAGAAAGAGGAGTTATTAGTGGATCAACTGATTATAAGAATAAATGTTAAGTTTTATGGACCTAATAGAGTTATTATGAGAAGGTAATTTGTGAAAATGATTTTCTACCCATTTCATACTGCAATAAATTATTTTTTAAAATCGAGATTAATTCTCGAGAACTTGAAAAATTGTCAAGTTCGTAATGATAGGAAAAAAGTAAATTTCTTTACTAGTGTAAATTTTAGTATTAACTGCTATGAAGTTATTGTTACAAAGTTGTCAAGTCTTCTTATTAAATGAGGTGGATAATTAGACTTTCATAGTTGAGATAGAAAATGTTTCAACTGCACGAGAATATTTTAAATGGATCCATAAAAGTTACACGGATTACCCCAAGAAGGAAATGAAAGATTTTAAAATAAAAGTATTATATTAAACTTAATCTCGAGTGAGATGATAATAGTAAACCCTAGCGGGTCATGGTACAAATGTGAGTCGGACAGTTAGTAAACATTTAATAAAGATTCACGGGGATATGTTCCTGGTGGATCTGATAGAATTGTCATTTGATTAGTTAAAATCATATTTAGTATAAGTTGGTTGTCTCCAGATGATTAGTTCAGAAAGATGTAGAGGGTATGAAAATTATAGTTTTTGAAGAGAAAGTAAAATCATTGCTCAATGTGATATAGATAATGATGGTGAAGAAAATGATGTCAGAAAGATATATATATATATATAACTTTTGTGGTTAACGCGATAGATACTAAATTAATTAAAGTAGAATTGTCAGATAATTTCACAAAATTGGGAATTTATAGATGTCTTTTTAAATAAATTCTTTTGGTTACTTCCAGATTGAGAGGTGGAATTCAAAGTTGATGGTTATTATGGTATTGAAAGATAAAACTAAGATGTTATGCATAGATTTTGACAGTTAAATAAGACTCTTTGAGAGAAGAACTTGTATGCCAAACTATACCAATGTGGAATTCTGGTTAGCAGAGATAGCTTTCTTTGGCCAGGTTGTTTTATCATACGGTATAAGAACATATCCTAAGAAACCTCATGCTGTAGTAATTGGAAACTCCCAAAGAATGATTCTGAAGTTTAAATTTCTTTGAGGGCTTTCTTGTTACTATCGAAGGTTAGTGAAAAACTTTTCGATGTTCGCCTTGTGCTAACCAAGTTTTTTTAAAGAAATATGTGTCTTTTATAGAACGAAAAGGGGTCAAGTGAGTTTTGAAATGCTAAAGAGTATTTTAATAGAGATACCAATATTTATACAACTTGAGTTGGGTAAGGATTATGTTGTTTTACTGATGTATCTATCAACGGTTTAGGAAGTGTGCTTATGCAAAAAGGTAAGGTTGTGGCATATGCCTTGATAAAGTTAAGGAATCACAAGAGGAATTATCTACGAATTATTTATAGTCGGCAGTAGTCTAGTTTCCTTAAAAGATTTGACGTCATTATCTGTATAGTGAGCGGTGCTGTAGTGGTGCTAATTACAAAAGCCTAAAATACTAGTGGAACTGAAGAGAGTGAACTTGAGACAGAAAATATGGATAGAACCTTTAAAGGTGTATGAAGTGATCATTGATTATCTTCTAGGAAAGGCCAATGTTGTTGTGAAGGTACTTGCTTAGAACCTTCTGTAGTTTTGCGAGCTATGGATGTGCAATTAGCGTTGAATGAAAATGGCATTGTGGAATGAATTAAAGATGACACCGATGTTTTATTAAAGCTAATAACATAATTACAAAGGAAAGATGACATTTTTTTAATAAGAATTTTATAAGTAGAAAATGAAGAGATTAAGGACTTTTAAGGCCAGGTTCGACGGATGTTCGTATTATCGTGGGATACTTTGTATTCCCGACGATTAAAAATTTAGAAACATATTCTTGTTGAGGCATTAAGTCCGTTGTGTAATATCCCAAAAATCAGAACAATGACTATATTGAACAGATTTGAAATTTTGAGATTTAATTGAATAAGTGGTAAAAGATGAGAAAAATGATTTGGAATAGTGTTTAGACTAATTTGTACCAATAGATAAGTTAAGATGGCACTTTAGTCTTTTAAGAGGGAAACGAAATTTAAAAATCTATTAGGGATTTTAAATAGTAGGAAAGAGGAAAGTAGAGTATTTCCTACTATTTTTCTTCTTCTTCCCGTTAGTGTTGCTCTCCTCTCCAATATAAGGTAAATTTCCATTAGCTAGTGTTTCCTTTAAATTACAGGTTGCTTTGGTAACATTAAGTGATATGTATGCTTAATGAATGAGAAAATGAGATTAAAACTATGAAATGGATGAAATAAGGGAGATTTTAGATAATGGGTTTTGAAATGAATATTAATATATGAGTGTTTGTTGATGTATACTGGTAGATTTGACTTGTCAAAAAGGTAAATAAGAGATTAGAAACATTGGATAGGATTAAGAACACATTAGGAAAAGTGGTGTGATTCTTAGAATTTATGGTTCTTGAAAGATTTTTGATATTTGAAGAGGATAAATGAAGGAATATTAGTATGGATAGTTAAAGAAGAGTTTAATAGTATTATATGGTGTAAGTATAACGAAATTTGACCCTATTTGGTGTGTTAATCAGGTTTAAAACTGGAATTTTGGGCACGAATATCATTACTGAAAGAACAATACCGATAATATAGGCTAAAATGGGATGAATTTGCTTAGAGGTATTGATATTGATTCAATTGGTATCGATACCGAAGGGAGAGTATCGATACTGAAGGGAAGGTATCGATACCATTTAAAATAAAATGCAAAAATGGTATCGATACCATAGTATAGTATTGATACCATAGTATGGTAGTATCGATACCATGGTATGGGTATCGTACTGAGAAGCCAGAAATTTTAAGATAGTACTTGTACAACCTGAGTCGGGAAAACACTATGTTGTGTTTAGTGATGCATCCCATAAGGGACTGGGGTTTGTGCTGATGCAAAATGAAAAGGTTGTGGCTTATGCTTTAAGACAGTTGAAGAATCATTAGAAAATTTATCCGACACATGACTTGGAGTTAGCAGCAGTTGTGTTTGCATTGAAAATATGGCGTCATTATCTGTATGGGGAACGGTGTCATATCTATACGGATCACAAGAGTTTAAAGTATTTATTGACTCAGAGAGAATTGAACTTGAGGCAAAGAAGATGGATTGAGCTTCTAAAAGATTATGATATAATTATTGATTATCATCCTGGAAAGGCGAATGTGGTAGCGGATGCACTATGCCAAAAGATTTTTGCATCTTTACGGGCTTTGGATGCACACATGTCATTAAAGGAAGATGGTTCCTTAATTGTTGAGCTTAAGTTAAAGCCGATGTTTTTGGATCGGATTAAAGAGCTACAAAGTCAAGATGAGAAATATTTGGCGAGAATGGCACAAGTCGAAAGGAATGAGACCAAAGATTTCGAAGTAAGAGTAGATGGGTGTTTATATTATAAAGGAAGACTTTGCATCCCAGATAATGATGATTTGAAGAAAGATATTCTTGATGGAGCACAGTATAGCCCATTAACGATGCATCCAAGAGGTAATAAATTGTACTAGGATTTAAAAAGTCGTTATTCGTGGCCTGGTATGAAAAGAGCTATATCGGAGTTTGTGGCAAAATGTTTGACATGTCATCAAGTGAAAGATGAACATCAGGTACCCTATGGATTACTTCAACCGATATTTATTCCTGAGTGGAAGTGGGAGTGAGTTCCCATAAATTTTATTTCGGGGCTACCATTATTGCCTGGTAAAAGGGACTCCATATGTGTTATTGTAGACCGATTAACCAAGATAGCTCATTTTATTCCAATTCGGGTAGATTACTCAATGGATATGTATGCTGAGTTGTATATTAAAGAAATAGTCATATTGCATGGAGTGCTTATATCAATAGTGTCCGATCGAGACCCAAGGTTTAGTTCAGGTTCTGGAAGTCGTTGGAAGAGGAATTGGGTACTCGATTGAACTTCAGCACAAGTTTTCATCCGCAGACAGATGGGCAGTAAGAGCGAGCCATCCAATTACTTGAAGATATGCTAAGGGCATGTGTGATTGAGTTTAAAGGATCATGGAAATGTATTTTCCTTTAGCCGAATTTGCATATATAACAGTTACCAATCGAGTATTAAGATGGTCCTGTATGAAGCATTATATGGGAGAAGTGTCATACACCATTAAATTGGTTTGAATTGAAAGACCGAGACCTAATTGGACCGAAGTTGATTAAAGAGATGGAGGAGGAGATAAAGATTATTCAAGGAAATCTCAAAATAGCCTCCGATCGACAAGAATCTTATGTGATTTGAAAAAAAAGAAATCAAATTTCAAGTGGGAGATAAAGTGTTCCTAAAGGTGTCACCTTGGAAGAAAGTCTTGAGATTTGGGCGTAAGGGAAAGATAAGTCCTAGATTTATTGGACCTTATGATATCTTGAAAAGAGTCAGACCAGTAGCATATTAGCTAGCTTTGACTCCGGATATGGACAAAATCCATAACGTTTCCATGTATCAATGCTCAAAAGATATCGATCCGATCCATCTCACATTATGAAATTGGAGGAAATAGAGGTCCGAACGGATTTAACTTATGATGAAGAACCAGTGCAAATCTTGGCTGAAGAAATCAAAGAATTACGCAACAAAAAGATTTCTTTAGTTAAAGTACTCTGGCAAAATCATAAGGTTGAAGAAGCTACTTGGGAAAGAGAGGAGGACATGAGAATGCAGTTTCCCTACCTTTTCGCTCCAGGTATTTATCTAAATTCGAGGACGAATTTTCTTAAGGGGAAAATTGTAATATCCCAAAAATCAGAACAGAGACTATACTGAAAAGATTTAAAAACTTGAGATTTAATTGAATAAGTGGTAAAAGATGAGAAAAATGATTTGGAATAGTGTTTAGACTAATTTGTACGAATAGATAAGTTAAGAGGGCACTTTGGTCTTTTAAGAGGAAAAAGGAATTTAAAAATCTATTAGGGATTTTAAATAGTAGGAAAGAGGAAAGTAGAGCATTTCCTACTATTTTTCTTCTTCTTCCCGTTGGTGTTACTCTCTTCTCCAATATAAGGTAAACTTCCATTAGCTAATGTTTCCTTTAAATTATAAGTTGCTTTGGTAACATTAAGTGATATATATGCTTAATAAAGGAGCAAAGGAGATTAAAACTATGAAATGGATGAAATAAAGATATTTTAGAAAATAGATTTTGAAATGATATGTTAATATATGAGTGTTTGTTGATATTTACTGGTCGATTTGACTTTTCAAATAGGTAAATAAGAGATTAGAAGCATTGGATATTATTAAAAACATATTAGGAAGAGTGGTATGATTCTTAGAATTTACGGTTTTTGAAAGATATTTTATGTTTTAAGAGGATAAATGAAGGAATATTAGTATGAATAGTTAAAGAAGAGTTTAATAGTATTATATGGTGTAATTATAACGAAATTTGACCCCATTTGGTGTGATAATCGGGTTGAAAACTAGAATTTCTAGGCACAAATATCGGTACTGTAAAATGGGATGAATTTGCTTAATAGTATCGATACTGATTCAATCAACATCGATACCGAATGGGGAGTATAGATACTGAGGGGAAGGTATCGATATCAATTAAAAACAAAATGAAAAAATGGTATCAATGCCATAATATAATATCGACACCATAGTATAGTAGTATCAATACCATTTTATGGGTATAGATACTGAGAAGCCAGAAATTTAAGATAGGTTGAAAACGTTGTAGAAAAGTTAATAATTTGTTCTATTGAGTAATGTTTAAGTGTAATTGTTAGGAGATGTACTAACAATTGATATTAAACATGTATTTATTGGATATTGAATAGATCGAAACCAAACACCCGAGTCTAGGAAAGCAAAAGGCAAAAGCCAAGTTCCGGAGTAATCATGATTTTGTAAGAAGCATCCAACATGACAAATTTCTAGTTTTTCTCCTGTAATCATGCTTACACCTGACAAGGAACTCCACATGTTGTTTGCTTGGTTGAATCGACATCATAATCTTTATCGATTATGCTATTTAGGGTGGTAGAATTTGGAACCCATCCGAACCGGATCATGCTCTCCAGAATCATTTCAGCTGTCTCCGGACTTCTTTATTGTGAAAACCACAAATGAGCTTGTGACATGTGATTGGACTGAGCTTAAGTCCTTGCTCTGCCATTTCTTCGAGTAACTTCGGCACTTCTGAAAAGTTCTTTGTATTGCATACTGCATCCAGCAGAAGGAAAGACAGGTTTTTATCAAATGCAACATCCTTCACTAGTATTTCATCCAACAACTTCAACATTCTGATCAAATTGTTTTCTTTCACGTAAGCCTCGGCAACAAGACCATAGATTATTTCATCAGGCTAAACCCCATTAGTAGCCATCGACTCGAAAAGAGCAGACATCTCGGCTTGCCTCTCTACTCTGTTGTAACCATGTAAAAGCGAGTTGTAAGTTACAACATTCGGAACTAAATTCAGCCTTTGCATCTCCAGAAAGAGATTTTCAGCTTCTTCCATCTCTCCTTCCTTGCAGTGATGATCAATCAGGATACTATAGGTTACATGGTTCGGAGGAATAGACTTATCAATCATAACATCTAACAGCCTCTTAGCTTCATTTGGTTTCCCCAACTTGCATAATCCATCAATCAATGTTTTGAAAGAAAAGATGGAAGCAAAGCCCTTATAAATCATTTCGGAAAATATAGAGAGTGCCTTGTCCATTTCTCGTTCCATACAGCATCCGTGATAAGGGCTGAATAAGTAAAACTAGCATCCGTTAATAAGGGCTGAATAAGAAAAACTATATGGTGGAACACCCTTCGAGTGCATTTTATCCAGTAACAGAAATGCCTGAGTTAAATATCCAGATTTGCAATATCCGTCTACAACCGTAGAATAACTTAGTATTAGGTGCTAAGCTTTTCTGCGAGATTTCCTTAAACATCTCCCAAGCTTTCTTGGTGTCACCTACCTTACACAGACCATCAATTATCGTATTATATGTAACAATATTCGGAGCAATGCCTTTTTGACACATCTTATTATAAAGATTGAGAGCTTCCTCCATATTACCAAGCTTAGAGAAGACAGAAATGAGAGAAGTATAGGTGTATACGTCAGGCACTATACCCATTTCATCGAGTTGTGAGAAAAGATGCAATGCATCATTAATTCTACCATTTGTCGCGAGGCCATGGATGAGCGCAGTGTAGTTTTTATATCCGGGAGCACACCTTTTTCAGACATGCACCTATATGTCAATAGAGCCTCAGTTACATTTCCTACCTTGCAAAGGCTGTTAATCAATGCAGAATACATAGCATTATTTGGAGCTATACCATAACTTTGCATCTCTCCGAAACAACTTTCTACACCCTCCATTTCCCCGGCCTTAGCATATACATGGATGAAAGTCACATAGGTATGTTCATTAGCTTCAAGCCCCTGCCAACCATTTCATCTAAGATGCTCCTCGCTTCATTGATCTTTTGGGCCTTACATAAGCCATTTATAAGAGTATTGCAACAAAAGATATCAGGCATTACCCATTCTCCATCATTCTGTCGAAGATCCTTCTTGCTTCCTCGAATCTACTTTTCTGGATATGACCTCTCATCAGATTTGTATACAAAATGGCATTGGGCTTCAACCCTTTCCTGATCATTTCCTCAAAAACATTATTAGCTCGACAAAGATCTCCCCAGTGGCATAGGCCACTAATTATCATGTTGTAAGTGTACATTGTGGGTTTCAAGGTGCGCTTCTTCATCACTTCAAGCAGTTCATGGGCCTTGACAAAATTCCCTGTTGACAATAACTCTCGATCATAAAACTAAATGTTTGTGTATCAGGTTCGACACCAATTGATACCATCTCATTGATAAGAGCTTTACTCTTCTCCAAGTCACCAGCCTTACAAGCACCACTAATAAGCAAATTATATGTGAAAACATTCAATTTAATTCCACAAGCAACCATCTCATCCTTGACTCGGAAAGCCTCAGCCATACTACCCTGTTTTATGAATCCATTGATCAAAGCCGTGTAAGCAATATGGGTAGGATTTAAACATGCACTACCCATTTCCGCCATCATCAGTATTCTCTGTACACAACCCATCGATAACTATATTGTAAGTATAATCATCAGGGTTGATAGCCTTTTCAGCCATGGAATTTTTCAACTTCAATGCTTCATCAACAGAACCGGCTCTGCACAATCCACTAATCATAACATTATAAGAAACCAAACCAGGACTAGATCCCTTCTCCTCCATCTCCAAAAGCACCCTTTTTGCTTCCTTGATGCTCCCAACTCGACAATGAGCATTGATCACATTGGTATAAGTATTTTAAAACCTGATTGGCATCACGAAACAGTTTTGAATTGCATAAAGTAAGCGCTAGGAACGAAAAAGTATCTAATTTTAGAGGGTTTGGGGATTTGTGACTTGCCCAGTTGAAGAACCAGAGGAGACGCTTGGGATCAAGAACCGAGTTTTGGAGAAGAATGGAGTGAATAATTTCTGGGTTTAGCTTGATTTTCAAATCTGATGATGTTTCCAGAAGGCCTTTCCAGTCATCCTTAGTAAGGATAGATGCGATTTGCAAGGCTTCAGCATCATTTCGAGCTGCTGTACAAAAGGTAAGCTGATTCGAGACGAGAAAGTCTCGTTTTTGTAAAACAATAGAGCCTTCGCTTTGATTATAAACGCATAGTTTTGAAGGAAAATGTCCCCTTCTACTCTGAAGAAACGAAAAACAAAAAGCAGCAGCGAGTATTGAAGCAAATATTCTAGAATTCTAGAACATTGTTGAAGTAATCATCTAGAATATAGCTGAAGTAACCGACTGCATGTGTAGAATGCTGTGTGTTATAGTGCAGTTAATTTGTTGCATTCTGTTACACCAGATTACTTGCTTAGGTAATCTGTTTCTATGCATATATAAACCATGTACTGGTTAATAAAGAGTCAAGAAGCTTTTCTAAGGTTTTAATATTCTTTGCTCAATCTAATATGGTATCATTCGCCTTTTGATCCTGGAAGATTACTGCCCTCATGGGTGATTACAACAATGTTGCCTTCGAATTCGGCGAAACTGCTCGCAGCAACAAGGTCTTCACTCACAAGAAGATCAACATTATGCTGGATGAAGCGAATTTCTTGCTGTGGAAACAACAAGTATTGCTCACGGTTCGCAGCCACAGATTAGAGAGGCTGCTAAATGGAGAAGTACTGTCACCACCAGCTCGAATTGTTGATGAGTCAGGTACTAGTGTTGTGAATGAAGACTATGAAAACTTTGTTGCTCAGGACAGTGCTCTTGCATCGTGGCTACTGTCGACGATCAGCGATCCCTTGCTGCCTCAGTTTGTAGGAGCTGAAACAGCAGCTGATGTATGGCGAACGGTTCAGAAATTCTTTGCTAATCGCTCGACTACGAGCGTGATGAGTCTACATTGCAAACTTCGATCAATCAAGAAGGGCGATGACAGCATGAGGTCCTATCTTACGAAGGTTAAAGAAGTGTGCGATGCACTTGCATCGTGTGGGAGTGCGATCTCGGATCTTGAACAAATTGCTACCATTCTCAATGGTCTCTCGGTTGAATATCAACCATTTGTAGCTGTGATTACTGCAAGCAGAGATGTGTTTTCTGTTGACAGTGTGAAAACAATCTTGATGGATGCTGAGTCACAATTGAGTGGTTTTTTGTCTCAACAATCCCTCCCTATGAATGCGAATGTGGCTACTATACGGTCAAGCAGTCGTGGCAATGATAGATCTTCAGCTCAGGCCTACAATAACAATTACAATAGAAGCAACAAATCTGCAGGGCGTGGGCGTGGTCGTCCGCGGTTGCAGTGTCAGCTATGCGGAAAGAATGGACACTCAGTTGATCGCTGCTGGCATCGCTTCGATCAGACGTTTCCAGGCGTGTTGGCTGACAAAAATGAAGGCACTGAAGCGCATCACACTGTGCTAGATGAATATAAGTCGTGCAGCAGTGGTATGCATGCTCAACACTGCATCCTCAAATTCTGGTCGATGGATTGTAGACTCGGGAGCTACACACCATATCACTCCTGATGCCTCGAACCTTACTACTAGCTCGGATTACACTGGACCAGGTAAGGTAGTGTTGGTAATGGGCACAGCCTGAGTATAGCTCGAGCTGGTTCTTCAAGTATGACTACTAATTCTCGTGTGCTAGTTCTTAATGATTTACTGCATGTGCCTTCAGTAACAAAAAATCTTCTCTCTGTGTCCAAGTTTGCTAGAGACAATAAGGTGTTTTTTGAGTTTCATGCGGGGTCGTGCTTGGTTAAAGATGAGGTGACTGGAGCAGTGTTGCTTAAGGGGCAAGAGAATGCAGGTCTTTACCAGTTCATAACAATACAGAATGTTTGGAAGCTTGTCATGCCACAGTAGTCGAAGATTTCAATAGTAGTAATAAGAAATATCAACTATGGCACAAGAGGCTTGGGCATCCTGCTCATCCTGTACTTGTGCAAGCATGTAAACAAGTTGGTGTAATGTTTCCTTCTAGAAAATACTGTTGGCAATTCAATTTGTGTTGCTTGTAGATTGGGAAAGAGCCATAAGTTGCCGTTTAATCAATCTCAAACTGTGTATACCACACCGTTTCACTTAATCTTCAGTGATGTATGGGGTCGCACACATAGCCTCCAATGGGTACCGATATTATGTTTCTTTCGTTGATGCATACACGAGGCATAGTTGGATCTATCTGCTCAAAACCAAGGATCAGGTTCTATCAACCTTTCAATTGTTCTTCAGTCTCATACAAACTCAATTTAATGCCGCAGTAAAAGAAGTTCAAAGCGATTGGGGAGGTGAGTATCGATCAGTCTCGGCATGGCTTAAGTCATTAGGCATTGTGCATCGCCTAGCATGTCCACATACGTCCGAACAAAATGGTGTGGTCGAACGGAAACATAGACACATCATTGAGTCAGCCTTGGTTCTTATGGCACAAGCTTCAATTCCATTTAAATTCTGGTCGTATGCAGTGTGCACTGCTGTGCATCTCATTAACCGGTTGCCTACTAGCATTCTTCAAGACAGATCACCATACGAGATGTATATACCAAGAAACCAGACTACAGCTACCTTCGTGTGTTTGGGTGCTGTTGTTTTCCCCACTTACGGCAGTACAATAATCACAAACTCAGCTATCGGTCGTCACAGTGCGTGTCTTGGGATATAGCACTCAACACAAAGGATACCAATGCATGGACTCTGATGGCCGAATGTTTATTTCACGCCATGTTATTTTTGATGAAGATTTCTTTCCTTTTGCAGCGTCAAGCAGCAAGTCCGGATGTAAGTGTGCATTGCGTAGGAATGGTATGAAAATTCCTATCATAGGAGGTGCACAACGTGTCTGCATGGGAAGAGAAGCACATGATGTTAATCCTATGGTTAATACTGATGAGTCAGAGGTACAGCCTGTGACGTCAGAAAATAATGTAGCAGATGAGGATGAACACCCAGAAGAGAATGTGTTTGCACAACAAAATTCGAGGGCCTCCTTGACTCGAATAATGAAGGATCGAGCAGTAATAGTCGAAATGATCATGGTCAGTGTGAGACATTACCACCTGTGACAGGTCACCATATGGTAACACGCAGCAAAAGTGGAGTGTTTAGACCCAAGGTATACTCCTCAACCCTCAGTGGTGTATCCGCTTATCAGAACAGTACCATATAAATGAGGTTGAACCTCAAAATATTCATGAAGCCCTAGAGGATCCGCTGTGGAAGGATGCTGTTATTGCTGAGTATGAAGCACTTCAAAGGAACAATACCTGGTCACTTGTTTCCTTCCAGAAGGAAGAACTGCTGTAGGCTGTAGATGGTTGTTTCGAGTCAAGCGTAATGCGGATGGATCGGTACAAAAGTACAAAGCCAGACTCGTGGCTAAAGGTTTTCACAGATACCTGGTCAGGACTTTCAAGAAACGTTTAGTCCTGTTGTAAAAATGTCAACAGTAAATGTTGTATGACAATTGCTGCTCGCGATGGCTGGAGCCTAAGGCAAGTAGATGTTAATAATGCCTTTTTAAATGGTGAGTTAAATGAAGAGGTGTTCATGGAACAACCTCAAGGCTTTGAGAAACAGACTACAGATGGAACGAGGTTGGTATGCAAGCTACAGAAAGCCTTGTATGGGTTGAGGCAAGCACCAAGGAATTGGTACTCTAAGCTGAAAAATTTTCTGGTGGACTTGGGTTTTCAAAGCTCTCGTGCAGATAACTCATTGTTTATTAAACATAGTGGTCGTACTAGCACATATGTTTTAGCCTATGTTGATGATATTATTGTTACAGGAGGCAAAAATGAGGATGTGGAACAAGTTGTGAAGATGCTAGGAGAGAAGTTTTCACTCAAAGACTTGGGTACACTCAATTTTTTCCTTGGAATGAAGTTAAGTATGTTGATGGTGCGTGTTTCTTAGCCAGAAGAAGTATATAATGGAGCTGCTCGAGAAGTCTGGAATGAGCGAGGCTACAGCAACTCATACGCCTATGGTACGTTGATTAAACTGTCAAATAATAATGCAGGCAATTTATTAGAAAACGCAAGAGAATATCGAAGCTTAGTTGGGTCTTTGCTTTATGCCTGTCATACAAGGCCAGACATAGCTTATTGTGTGAATAAGCTAGCACAATTCATGCATGCACCATGTGAACAGCATTTGGTGGCTGTTAAACGTGTACTGAGATATCTTAGGGGGACGCTTGATTATGGCTTGGTGTTTTTTCCAAAAACAGAACCGTTTCAACTTGTGGCCTTCGCTGATGCCGATTGGGGAAGCAATGTTGATGATAGGAGGTCTATATCGGGTACTTGTGTCTTCCTTGGTGGTAGTATGGTTCAATGGAGCTCAAAGAAACAGAAGATAGTGTCGAGATCCACCACAGAGGCTGAGTACAGGAGTCTAGCTGATGTCACCTCTGATATTATTTGGCTTGAAGCGTTGTTGACTGATATGAAGGTTCAAGTTCAAGCTACTTCAGTGGTGTGGAGTGATAACACCAGTGCAATTGCTATGAGTGCGAATCCAGTATATCACTCTAGGACAAAGCACGTGGAGTTAGATATACACTTCGTGAGGGAACAGGTTGCTACAGGGCAGCTTCAAGTGAACTTTGTACCCTCTGAACAGCAGGTGGCTGATGGACTTACTAAGGCACTGGCGAAAGAAAGTTTTGTTAAGTTCAGGCAAAGGCTTGGTGTACTGTCATTTTTTGAAGTTGAGAGGAGAAAAAGTAGGGGGAATATTGAAGCAAATATTCTAGAATTCTAGAACATTGTTGAAGTAATCATCTAGAATATAGCTGAAGTAACCGACTGCATGTGTAGAATGCTGTGTGTTATAGTGCAGTTAATTTGTTGCATTCTGTTACACCAGATTACTTGCTTAGGTAATCTGTTTCTATGCATATATAAACCATGTACTGGTTAATAAAGAGTCAAGAAGCTTTTCTAAGGTTTTAATATTCTTTGCTCAATCTAATAGCGAGGAAGGAAGGAATTTAGAATTTAGAATTTAGAATTTAGAATTTAGAATTTAGAATTTAGAATTTAGAATTTAGAACACACGCTGATAGTCTTTGTGCATTTTGTTCGTATTTATATTTTATTTGAGTTTATAAGGTTAGACTTTTTAATTTAATTTATATGATTATTGTGTGATCTTAAATGATTATTTTTTGTATTATTAATTATAGGAAATGTCATTATGTATTCAATTTATAATTATAGTTGTAAATTTTCATTATAATTAGATATTTTTTATCTTAAAAAAACTAATATGTAACCCCCACGAACTGATACGGTTGGCCCAATCCGATCCGGGGTGTTACATTAGGGTCACCGGAGCGACCCACCGTATAAATCTCGGAAAATTAATTTTTTTGTTAAAACAAGTAAAATCATATAAGAAACTTATAAATACAAAAGTAAAATTTATCAGTATTTAGATATAAAATAGATTTCAAACTCAGATATAAAAAACAAAATACAACCTATATGCCCCCTAATCACATACACCGTATTCCACAAGCAACACCAGTGGAACTCTCTTACTGATGTCGATAGCTGCACTGGTACGATTCTTTTAACCTGAAATGGTGTGTAATAGAGTGAGTCTTGGGAAGCTGAGTAATACAGAACTACCTATTGATGCTACAGGACATGCAGATAAATAGAAAGCCATAAAATTTCCTTATTTAATCAGACACATACAGGTTTTTGGGATGAGATGTGGTTCCACTGGTAGTTCATCGAGTAAAAGCCATGAAGATCTCAGTTCACAGAAAACATTGATAGTATAATGTTTTCAGGAGATTGGAATAGGGTGATTAGTGTGGTCCAACCAAAACCAATGAAAATATATAGATCTTTTTAAACCAGTACCCGTTTAAAAGTGTTGAACTATGTTTTGATATGACAATTTAAGGCAAAATGGTTTTTGTACTTGAATTGAATTTACAAAATGTTTTTGGACTTAATTGAATTTATTCAAAGTTTTAAAAGGTTTCAAAAATAATTCAAAGTCCATTAAATTCGAATTTGAGCCAAAATGCTAAAGGGTGTCAAAGTGCATCCATGCACCCTTGCAGTGCATCCATGCATCCCTGTACCTGCACTAATGCATCGATGCATTAATGCATCCTGCCATGCATCCATGCATCAAGGCTGCAACGGCTAGTAACGACTAGTTTATTTGAATTTAATGAAGGGGTATCGATGCACCTTGATAGTGCACTGATGCATCATGTTATTGGCAGCCTTTTTGAGTAGAAAAATCATTCCCAAACGGCTCCAAAACATCCCCAACGGCTATATACAACATCAAACACATTCCAAGCTATAAATACAAGCTAAGGACACTTGAAGAAGAAAAGAGAACAACTATCCAAGCAATCAAACATAAGAGAAGAGTTTTTCATTCTTATTTCATCTTTCTCTTGTAAACATTTTGTTCTTGTGAGCTCAATCTTGTAAACACCTACCTTTGAGAGGTTTATTTGTTTAATTCTTTTATTCTTTTGTAAAGGGGAAAGGTTCTAGCTAATCCCGTGTAAAAGCTAGGGAAAGGTTCTAGTTTAGCCCGGAAAAACTAGGGAGTTTGTAAGGTTACTCTTTATCCTCAAAAGAAAGAACAAATTAGTGAATTTTTGGAAAATCCTTGGTGAGGAGCTAAGGTAGTGGACATAGACTTTGGTTGAGAAAGTCGAACAACTATAAATCGCTTTGTAATTGTCTATCTTTCAATCTCCTTACTCCCTAAACACAAAACCATTCCCCTCTTTGCAAACCGTTCCGGTTGTCGATTCGAGCTTCCAAAAATCCTAACAATTGGTATCAGAGACTAACTCATTAAGAAGGTTTAACCACCTTGAGATGATCCTCGAAGAAGCTCTACCAATTCCTGACACAACTGAGAAGATGGCTTCCACCTCCGGCTCATTCCACATGGAAGACTCCCTACCAACAAACAAGCCTCCATACTTCAATGGAGTCAACTATCGTCATTGGAAGAAATTAATGAAGGTATTCATCCAATCCAATGATCTTGATGCATGGTAGATAATCGAGAACGACTACTCTTCTCCAAAGAAGAAGGAGAAGAAGAGGAGTGACAATGAACGGAAGAAAGCTCAACTTAATGCCAAGGCCGTGCACATGTTGTTTTGTGCATTTGGTCATGAAATCTATGAAGGGGTTTTTTCATGTTCAAGTGCCAAGGAGCTTTGGAATAAGCTCGAGGAAATCCATGGAAACAAGAAAGAAGAACCAACAAAGGTGGTGTCTTTAATGGCTCCTGAAGAGCCTGAGGTATCTTCTAACTCAAATGAATTTAATTCATATACATTTGATGAGTTACAAGATGCTTTTAATAGGTTATATTCGGAGTTTGAGACCATGAACTTTAAATATAAGAAAATGATTTCAAAATTTAAAATCGAAAACGATTTTCTTTTGAAAACAAAAATAGATTTTGAAAGCCAAAATGAAATTTTGAAAAGGATTTAGAGCTTTCAAAAATAAAAATTGAAAGTTTTGAAAAAGAAAATTTTGATTTAAAAGTTAAGCTTGAATGCTTAACAAAGGAAAAAGAAATTATTTTAAATAATTCATTTAGTTCAATAATGACAATATGCTCACATTGTCATTATCATGGTCATAAGGAACATACTTGTCATTTGAAGAAAGGAAATCGTTTTAAAATTAGACAAGTATGGGTTCCTAAGGGAACAAGAGGCATTGAAACTAACGTTGAAGGATCCAAAGCAATTTGGATACCAAAATCGAAATAAATGTCTCTTGTAGGTGTGTGAGAGCAATGGTGATGAAAGTGATGATATTCAAGATGCTCTAGCCACACATGAAAAAGGAATGGGTAACCTCTAAGTTTAATGATTTAATTTTGGTTATTTGGTTGCTCATTTGATTTTAAGCATGCATGAGTTGTGATATTAAATGATTATGTTTTGTTTTAATCTCATGTATGTTGAAAACAATTGGTATGATGAACAATTTTTAAGTTTTAATAATTTTTCAAAATTTTTAGTTCATCATAATAAAATTTTGGTCAAAATTGGTTTTAATGCAAATGATATCTCTCTAATAATTGATATCAATTTTTTTTAAAAACTTTGATTTTACAAATTTTAAAATTTTGACCTAAATTTGAATGTTTATGCATGTGGTTTAAATGAAAATGATATCTCTCTAACAATTGATATCAAAAAATTTCAAAATGCATAACATTTTTGGAAAACTTTATGCATATGCACTTAATTTTAACAAATGGTATTGATATAAAATTTCAACAATTGGTATTGCATAAAGTATTATAGTCTTGGATATATTGAATTTCATGTGCTACTAACATATTTGTTATTCTTTGTAGAAATTCAATTTCTTTTTAAGTGTCAAGTTCTTAAAGCTAAATTTTGATTGGAATGCATTTATTGAGGGGGAGCTTTGATTTTTCAAATGATTTTTAAATGTCAAATTTACCACTTACTCTCCAAAGTTATTTTGAACTTCAAAGATCGAATTATTTTTGATATAACAAAAAGGGGGAGAAGTTTGGTTTGAAAAATTAAATTTCTAAATGAAAAAGGGGGAGCTTAACATTTTCATATATTTTCCAACAATTGTTAACAATTGATATCTTTTTCATTAAACAATTTATTAAGGGGAAGTTTTGCCAAAACAATTTTTCAAATGTTTTGTTATATCAAAAAGGGGGAGATTGTTGAACTATGTTTTGATATAACAATTTAAGGCAAAATGGTTTTTGGACTTGAATTGAATTTACAAAATGTTTTTGGACTTAATTGAATTTATTCAAAGTTTTAAAAGGTTTCAAAAATAATTCGAAGTCCATTATATTCGGATTTGAGCCAAAATGCTAAAGGGTGTCAAAGTGCATCCATGCACCCCTGCAGTGCATCCATGCATCCCTGCAGTGCATCCATGCACCTGCACTAATGTATCGATGCATCATGCAATGCATCCATGCACTCAAACATCGAATGCACTTAGTGCATCGATGCATCCTGCCATGCATTCATGCATCAAGGCTGCAATGACTAGTAACGACTAGTTTATTGAATTTAATGAAGGGGTATCGATGCACCTTGATAGTGCACCGATGCATCATGTTATTGATAGCCTTTTTGAGTAGAAAAATCATCCCCAAACGGCTCCAAAACATCCCCAACGGCTATATACAACATCAAACACATTCCAAGCTATAAATACAAGCTAAGGACACTTGAAGAAGAAAATAGAACAACTATCCAAGCAATCAAACACAAGAGAAGAGTTTTTCATTCTTATTTCATCTTTCTCTTGTAAATATTTTGTTCTTGTGAGCTCAATCTTGTAAACACCTACCTTTGAGAGGTTTATTTGTTTACTTCTTTTATCCTTTTGTAAAGGGGAAAGGTTTTAGCTAATCCCGTGTAAAAGTTAGGGAAAGGTTCTAGTTTAGCCCGGAAAAACTAGGGAGTTTGTAAGGTTACTTTTTATCCTCAAAAGAAAGAACAAATTAGTTAATTTGTTGGAAAATCCTTGGTGAAGAGCTAAGGTAGTGGACGTAGACTTTGGTTGAGAAAGTCGAACCACTATAAATTACTGTGCAATTCTCTATCTTTCAATATCCTTACTACCTAAACACAAAACCGTTCCGACCCCTCTTTGTAAACCATTCTGGTTGTTGATTCGAGCTTCCGAAAATCCTAACAAAAACATGTTTTCAAAACCATAGTAGAAAACTCCAACCGAACATTGTTATGCAGTTCCCCAGAACTGCATCCATAAGGGTTACCCTAAGTACACAACAAAGGCAGCCACCCTAAGGGAATTTCTGGGGGCCCGAGAGCCTACCCAAGGTCGCCTTAGGGCCATAAGGATTTACCAGCTAGATCAAGGCTAAACCTCCATACTCCAGAATTCTACCTATATAAATCCAGTAGAAATCATATTTAACAGTAAACCGTAATATATGGACCGTGATCCAGTAAAATCTTGTAAACGTGCTAATGAAATAAATAATATAATTGTCCTCCACATGTACACCATATATATAGTTCCATGATTAACCCAAGGGAGTGCCTTGGGGCCTAAGAGCCTACCCAAGAAAGTTTCTCGGGGCATCAAAGCCTACCCAAGGGTCACCTTAGGTCCGTAAGGATTTACCAACTAGTTCAGAGTTGAACCTTTAGCCTACCTAGATAATGTCCCAATATAACAGTTCATGTAGTAACCAGTGAAAACAGGAAACCATAGTTCATAAATCAGTAGATTCTATGATTCCATAAATCAGGAACAATTCATATTTTTCAGTGAAAACCGTAATCGGAGAACACATACCATGTAGTCATGGTTCATAAGTCAGTAAATCAATAAATTTTGGTAAAAAACATTTCAAAACATATAAAAGAATCATGTAGTACATGGGGAACACGCTAGAGGATCCAAGTATTTTTCAGAAGCACTTAATAGTTATCGGGAAAACATGAAACTTATGTAATTTGATCGAATTCTAGGAATGAGGTCCTATTGAAAGAGATCAATTACTAATGAATCAAAGTAGAAATTTAAAGTTGATACTTTAGAATCCCACTATGATTCAGGTGCTTTAGGAAGATGTTTAAGAACCTTTATACAGAATAAATCTAGATTCAGATGTACTGAGAGTGATTCCATTACCCAAACAATCAGGGGTATTCAGGATTATAAATTGAATTATCAAGATTTTAAGTCCAATTGAACCAAATGGGGTATCATGATCCTTTGCATTTGAATTACTTGTGTGTTCAGATATGACCGAAGTGATTTAAGCTGAGAAGGAGAAACGAAGATCCATGACATTTACAATCTATGTCGATCTATCAGATTTTTGAGTTAACTCGAGCTGAATAACTCCAGAACTAATGCATGTCGATCAGTCAATTCGTTGCCCTCCTAGGGTATTCACTCTTTAATACCAACAATTCTCGTCCATAAATCACCTTCAGAATCATCGCTGAATATATCTTAAGGAGACAAACAGATATTTCAATGGTCTTTATTCCATTCCCACGTTGCAACACTATCATGATATGTCGATATACTTGATTCGTGGTTCACAACCCATAGGGACAATATATCATGTAAGTCCATCAACGTTTCCAGACTTATCCAAGTCACTCACTTAATCCTAAGTCATTGAGGTCACTTAGGTCATTTAATATTCGAGGTTGATTTATTCTTTTCAGAGCTGAAAGTATTATTTATTACAATGCTTAGATGTTCCTTGGGTCATTTTACATTTCAGAGGCATTCCAATATAGATCCGAAATTAATTTCTACGATTCCAAAGTTTAGGTGAATCATAACATAAATTTTTAGGTTGTCTCCCTTATCATAGCCATTCATTGTACTTTTTACACTTTAAGCGTATCATCATCATTCCACTCAATTCTATCAGTGGCATACTTTCTATACATTAGGCTTGAATGCAATCTAGTTCCTTTAGCGTTCAGGGTATTTTGTTTCTTTGATCATTGGAGGTTATTATTATAGTTATTACGAAGCTCGAGGACATTTTAGTAATTCTATTAAATTTAATCTATACAGTTTCTTAGATAATTAGTCAACTATGTCCTTTCAGAGTTATTTTTCACTATCTGGGGAAATCTGGGTCCTTTTTTCCATTATAAGGGCATTTTTGTAATTTTATCTTATGGTGCTTTTTTCGGTAATTTCATATCCAATTAACCCCGTTGTAATACCCCAAATATCAATTCAGGGACTTTAGTGAAAAGTTTTAAAATTTGAGGATGTATTTGATTAAATGATAAATTATAAGAAAATAATTTAGGAATTTGGTTAAGACTAATTTCTAAGAGTGAAAGAATGAAATGAGTTTTTTTGGTTATTTATAGAGGAAATGGATTATGGTATTAAAGTAAAGAAAAAGGGGAGAGTGTTAATATTTTTTCCTATCTTCTATTCTTCTTTCCCATGTTCACTTGGCCTTCTCCATAGATAAGGTAAACTTCATCTAATTAGTTTTTCCTTTTGATTATGGTTTTTTTTGCAACCTTAAGTGATATGTAAGCTTAAGGAATGGTTAAATAAGATTTAAACTAAGAGATGGATGAGTTATTGGAGATTATAGAAAATGAATTTTTGAATGATATGTTGGAGTATGAGTTTTTTATGATGTTTTGTAGTATTTTTGACTTGTCAAAGAAGTAAATAAGAGATTATAAGCTTTAGATATGAGTAAAAACATGCTAGAAAAAGTGATACGATTCTTGAGTTGAGATGTTCTATGGAGATTTTAGATGTTATAAGAGGTTAAATGAAGTAAAGTTAATTGGGTTATATAAAGAAGAGTTTAATAGTATTGTTGGAGGTAAAAGTAAGTAAAAATCGGGCTTAAAAATGGTAAAACGAGTAAGGGTATTGTAGACACTAAGTTTTTACCCCTTTTCTTTTTTATTATTTTTATTATTATAATAATAATTATAATTATTATTTTATTATAATTATAATTATTATTACCATTACTATTAATTATTATTCTTAATAAATAATTTTATTTATTATTACAGGCTCGAATACAATTACAACCAAAGCCCAACAGTCAAACCCATTCTAGACTCGACCCAATAACCCAGCAGGACTTAACCCAAATTAAAACCTGAAGGCCCAAATCTGGTCCAGACCCGAAGGTTCAACAGTAGAGCCGGTCCATGCCCAGACACGATCCAGGCCCAAACCCGAGAAGGCCCAATGCATCTAGGGTTTTATACATCTCAAGTCTAGCCGCCAGTGATTGCAGCCGTTGGATCTGGAGAGATCTAACGGTCCTGATGCTTCCAGTAAAAAAACCCTAAGGTATCATAACCTTAGGGCCACGCGACCGCCGCCTCTGATGCCATAGCCACTACCGACGCTGCTGCCACACCGATGCTTTACCAAAGACTCCAATAGCTGCCACGACGCTACACACATTATTGCCCTATGGTGAGTCACCACCGTATCTTCGGTCATTAAAATTAAATTTTATTTATTTTTATTTTAGTTATTTCCAGTATATTTACATATCTTTAGGGTAAATAACATATTTTGTCCCTAAATATTAATAATTTTATTTTAATCATCAGTTAGTAATTAAGGATAAATTACACTATTAGTAGTTATTTTTGTAATGATTCGAATTAGGATCATTAACTTTAATATATTACGATATAATCACTAATTTTTATATAATTTTCATTTTGACTTTAAGTTTTATTACTTTTTAATTTAATCTTATATTTTTAATTTATTTTATTTTGGTCATTGTTTAATTATAATTATAATTTTATTTTATTGTCCTTTATATTTCAATACTTCAATTATCTTCTTACGTTTTAATCACTAATATTTATATAAAATGTAAGTATTATTGATTAATTTCACAAATTAATTAAATAATAATATTTATTTATTTTTAAATATTAAGAAAGGGTTGTCTTAAAATAACTAGATGTCATATTCTGGTATTTTTAAAAATAAGTAAATATCATGCTTCTAAAAAATATACATATATTACTTCATTTTTATTTAAATTATTTTTAGGAAAATCATCATATTCTTATTAATATTTATTTATTTTTTAATATCAAAGAAATGGGTTGTCTTAAAGTAACTAGATGTCAATTTGTGATACTTTTAAATAAATAAATACCCTATTTATAAAACCTATATATATATATATATATATATATATATATATATATATCTATAATTGAACCTGAAATAACAGGATCGTAAATTAAATTCATATTCAAATTCTTAAATTTCTATTACTAGAGACAATTTATAATCGAAGGGTATCAATATTGGGCGTTAGGGGTGCTAATCCTTTCCTAAACGAAACTGATCACAAATCCCTTTTTATTACTAAAAAGAATGAATTTTGGTTAAACGCATACCGATTTACCTTTTAACTGATGTTTTCTTAAAAACTCTTTTAAAAGGTAATTTTGAGGTTTCGACATACCTAACCCAAAAAGGTTGATGGCGACTCCAAAACATTTTTTCATTAAAACAACTTATTCATTCACATTACGTTTCTGCCAAAGAAAATTCGTAACCGGGCGAAAACCAGTTACGACAGTTTGGCGACTCCGCTGGGGACCCTAGTCAAACAAAAATCGATATATATTGTCTCTATAAATTAGAAATTGAGAATTCAATTTATTTAATTTATAATTTTTTTAATTCTTTCAATTATTTTTATTTATATCCTTATATACTAATATTTATATTTTATTGATTTTCAGATATTAGAATTCAATTTTTGTGATGCTTTGTCAAAAGTTTGAGAATTTCTCCTCATACACAATACTTGCATTGCATAACATAAGCTATATACTCGAGCTCTTTTCCATTTTAAGTGGGAGTGAAAGCGACGTCTTCGTGAGAATTTATTCTCCGTGTTAGACCTAGCAAGTAGATTTTAGGGTTTATATGCTCTATGTCTTCGTGAGAATTTATTCTCAGTGTTAGACATAGGGAAATGTGCCCTTTCGAATTGAACTCGGTCCACTTAAGTCTGTAATGGACTAGGATTGAGGGTTTGGTAGCCCAAGGGGCACCAACAAGGACAATTAGAGTACATTTACTCCTAGAACTGAAACCCTGCATATAATAAACCTTAAAAATTCACCTGATCTAAGACAATGCTGAAACTCTATTTGTAGGTGTACACAAAGGAGAAATAAACTCTAAATTTTATCTTTCAATTTATTTGATTTTTTTATGCATGCGAATTAGTAATCATGCGGTTAGGTTGGTTTCTCCAAACAAAGCATGGAACTAGAAAGCATGAGGTTAGAATTTATATATAGATACCATGATAAATAAGATTTTTTTCTTTTCATTAATTGTTACTAACTATTTTATTTTTTATTTTTTTTATCTATTTTGTAGATACATTTTAGTTTGCTCTAATTTGTTTATATTGATTTCTTTTGCTTGCATTACATGATCATGACATAACCAGAAGGTGTTGATTCGAGACAGTGGTCATCAAATTGAAAAGTTTTCATAAATGGACAAAAATATTTATGATCAAGAAAACTATGACGCAACCAAGGAATGACATCCTGAGGGAACTCATATGATAGAGGAGAATTATGTACCCAAAGATCATATGCCCGTTGAAGAACAAAAGGAGATACTAGAAATAAGAGAGTAAATGACCAAGATGATGGATAAAATATCTATTTTGGTCAAAGGAAAAGAGACTCCTGCATAAAAAGAGAGAGAGCTCAATGAATATAATCCTGCAATCTCAGATATACAAGGGACATAAGATCCTAACCAATTTGAGAAATTACAGACAGTCATCATTCGTATTCACAAATTTTCTGGAGATACCCAAGAAATGGTGACTTCTGTAAAAGCTCCCAGAGATGAGAAGAAATTATGCAATCTAAAATCATCATGGTTTAGTCCGCTCCCTACATCGAAAACTCAGGTTCAATCCAAGATAGAAGGCGGTTCTCATTTTGATGTTATCCCTATATCGTATAAGGAGTTGTATGAGAAGCTACTTGAAGCATGAAAAATGGCTCTGCATTATGTGAAATCGTTGTAACCTCCGTATCCGAATTGGTATGACATCAATGTTTATTGTGAATATCATGCCGGAGCTCAAGGATATACCATTGAGAATTACCTTGCCTTCAAACATAGAGTCCAAAGTCTTTTGGATCATGGAATCTTAGAGTTTATGATAAATGATCAACCTATATGTAAAGTTTTGTTTGATGTATCGAAACTTTTCTGTTCAATGAAGTCTGTTTTAAGATAATCACTCTTGATTAAATCATTCGTTGCATTTTCATTTTCATTTTGCATTCGTACTTTTATGTTAGTTTTTTCATTGCACATACTACATTCCTATTTATGCATTTTTCGCATTTACATTACATTATTTTTAAGCATTGTTATATGCATTAGTTATAAAAACATGTAAATAATTCCTGAAATATTTTGTAACAGTAAAACTGAGATCATTCATTCATATTACTGTATCATCATCATAAAAACAATGGAGCAATCTTGTGAAGGATTACAAAATCAGTGGCCAGAACAAGTGACAGGGTTACATCAAGATATAAGGAATAAAGCATCCGATTCTCTGTAAGATGGATCGAATCAAATTATTCAAGGGATCTCATCTGATAAAGAAGAGATAACTACTAAAGAGCAACAGTGCTATCAGATTAATGAGTCAAGAATGATAACAAACCTTGGGGCATCCCACTCGAACCCAAAGAATAACCTCATTAATTATTCACAATATGAGGAGGGATTCAAGAAGGTGGATGAAATAATCAAAAATATGAAAGGTTTTAATGTCTCCCACAAAGAACTAGAAGCACCATAGCTCAACTTGGTTCTAAATTTGCTTATTTCCCATGACTTTAGGTTGCCTGATTTTGAGAAATATAATGGCACCAGTTGTCCCCTAATCCACCTGAGAATGTTTTGTAGAAAAATGGAAGGATATTTAAATTCTGATGATTTGTTAATTCACTCCTTCCATGATAGCCTCGTTGGGTTAGCAGTAGTATGGTACAATCATTTGAACCAAGAGGAAATTAAAAGATGGGTTGATCTAGCCGATGCATTTTTGGGACAATATCGATATGTTAAAGGTATAGCTCCCAAACACAATTGTAAAAGAAAATGAACAAGTAGTGGCTTGGATCGACCAAAGAAAGTCACAAGATAAAGAAATACTCTGAAAGTGTTCCAAACATCCATTTCCGACTTGTACCCTCATTTGATTAAAGGTCAATAAATTACACCAAGACCAACGAAAGTTCCACCAAACCCTTATACTCATAGCTATGATTAAGGTAGTGTTTATGATTTCCACTTGGGGTATCTGGACACTCTACGAGCAATTGTAGGCCAATGTTAAAAGAAATTGAGATGCTTGTTGACAATGAGACATTGACACGAGAGTTGGTGGAACAATTGATGATAAACTCAAGTAGTGCATCAAAGCATGATTAGATCAAGTGTTGTCACGTTGGATAAGTAAAAGGGCATCATGATAAAAAAAGATCATTTCATCAGTCATAGTACTTTTTATTTTCAGCATCTTGTTTGAACATGTTTTTATTCCTTTCTCCGCCTTTTTGCAATAAATAAATTGGTGTTGCTTTTAAGGTTACGAGCATTGAATCAATTTTATAATCTTATAGTTATTTGAATATCAAAAGATTAAAAAACTCTTTAAAATGATTAGATTTATAATCTTTGACAAAATATCAAGATTGAAAACTGGAAAAACAAGGACCCTTAACCTTACTTCAGAAGAAATATACCCAAACACTATCCTATTACAATTATGAGATAGCCTTATCCTATAGACAAAAAGCTTGGTATTTAAATATAGGAGCGTACTACATGGGTCATCGTTTGTGTATGACATTACAAAACTGACTAGAATACTTTTCTATTGATGACGTTTGATGACGAACATAATCTTCACAAATAGGTAAATCTAGTATAAGACAGATGCTTGAGAATTGAACTCTAATGAAGAGATTTTTTCTGATTTCCACCAATACACCTAGACTATAATAGGTTCTCCTGAACAAGCTTAAGAAGTTGGAGCCTTATACTCATATTATATTATATATACAATAAAGCTTGAGTTATCCCCCTAAAGTAATTGGTTAATAGCTCCGACTTTATGGATAATATTCAACTAGCCTTTTATACTATTATAAGCCAATAAAGCTGTCCCTCTAGAGCAATTGTTTAATCTCCCCGGCTTTATGGATAAGTTTCAACTAGCCTGATAAAGATGATTATATTATTATATACAATAAGCTGAATTTAGCTAGCCAAATGGTAAAAAGTTACTAAATAAAGATGGACTAATGGGATTAAGGAACGTATGTTATAGTCAACCTCACATGAGCGCTCAGAAATTTCATTTTTAGACTGATATTTTCGGACTGCCTTTGCTAGAGTTTACAAAGCTTACACAAATGGAAGATTTCAGAGAATCGAAATAGAGGTATTCTAGATAGTCTAGTAATTGGTAATCCTAGTTACGTTATTTTGTCTGCATCCGATTAAAATACTAAGTCCTTAAAGTGAGGCATGTGACAAAGTTCACAAAGAGCGAGAGATGAGTGACATCTTAAATAGATGTAACCATAGAAAATAGGAAAGCTATCCTAAAACCAACCCAAATTTTGATACTTGTTAAAAAGCTATGACTCTAAAACATTAAAAAGCTATTAATGTATTTGATATTCTTTGAACTCATGCTTACGATTTGATTCTATTGTAAACTTGTAATGGGCAATACTTTACAAATTCTTTCATTCTTCGATAAAGAAAGGTGGAAAAACATTTTCAAACAGGAAAATCTCAAATAAGGAAGGTCCATGAAGCAAGTTGATGCCTATTCTAACTCTATTGAAGAAAAAGAATGAACGAAGCCAGAATGATGAAACATTTCATATTCTTGAAAGCAAGTGGTCCAAGAAGCCAGAAAGTCTGGAGAATTGAAGTTGTAACGATCTCGTGTGACATTATTAGCAATTCATCAAGAAGGATTGCCTGGTTCTAAAGAGGCATGCTGAAAGCATATTTCAACTAGAAATAATCCATATAGGGTATTTTGAAAGCTCACATTAATATGGAAGTTTGGGGCATTTTGAAGGCCCATTCTAGACAAAAATGATCCATGTAGGGTATTTTGAAAGCTCATATCATCAGGAAGCAAATGTTGAAGTATTTCAAAGACTCATATCAGCAAGAAGTAATGTTGAATGCATTTTGAACGTTCATATCAGTAAATATTGGGGCATGCTGAAGGCCCATATCATCTTATGGAAAGATCATTGATTTGAGCAAATATTTCCAATGAGATAGAAAGATATAAAGAATGAAATACATAATTGCTTTGTTCATCATACAGTTGCATTATTCTGGTGATATTACCTACATTTATGCTGGGAAGCTAAACCATCCCCCTTGTATTCACACTAAGTTTTATTTTTAAGTGTCCTTGTGACGACCTACAAAACTCTAAACACTATGCAATGAGTTCACTGATTGAGAAATCTGGGCAGAAGCCACAGGAAATGATGAATGTGTTGTCTGCGAACATCTGTGCAGAAACCACATGAAAGGATGAATGTGTTGTCAATTATTTTACGAACATCTGTACAGAAACCACAAGAAATGATGAATGTGTTGTCAAATATTTTATGAACCAGTGGTTATAGTGTTTGACCAATGTTGCGATCATATGGTGTTTCCATTTATGGACCTAAGATGAAGTTTGAATTCTTCAACCCCAAGGTTAGAAGTGAGATATGATGAAGATTTCTTGCTACAAAAGGGTAGCTGAAATTTTAATAACAAGAAACTAGTGGAGCCAACTAAGGTTGAATGATAGGTTGTTGTTAAACACCTAGACATGATATGGTTCAAGTTGCCTTGTTCTAGATCTGATTAGATGTGGAGACATGAAAGAAATTAGGATAAATCCTCCTTGTAATGTGTTTCAAGAGTCAAATTAGAATAGATATTGTTCTCCTAATTAATCTCTGCTAAGTTAGGCATATCTACATCTATATTCTTCAAAGATGGTAAATTATCTTTTCATAGATGAAAGTTTTATTGGATTTCTACATAAGTCCAAGCAAAAAAAGCTAGTGTTATCCAGGACAAAATGAGGTATCAAGGTCATAGTCCTGACTATGGAAAGAGTTCCACAAATGAAAAATTTCTTTTGAGACTTTAATGAAACAAAGAAAATGCAAAGATGCAAGTGGATCGGATGGTTCATTAGAAATGCCAGTTTGAAATGACATTTTGACTAAGTGAAAGAAGACTGAGTTCCCCACTTTGAAGCCAAATAAAGATTGCATCAACATTTTTGCATTCATAAGAACATCATTTGCATAATAGAAAATGCATTATATTGATACATTTGATTGCAATCAAACATAAGGTTTTTATAGATCTTCATATGAAAAAAGAAGATTCATGATGACAAAATACCTTAGAAGTAGAAGGTAGAATTGAAAACCTTAAATACAGGAATCACGTCATGAGAGGCAAACATCTAAAGAATAGATGGTCGCAATCCATAAATGAAGCATTATTTTGAAGTGTGGCATGTTTCCCAATCAACAGGTTATTTCGAAAAATGAGAAAATGGTTTCCAAAGTTTCTCATTTAATCTTTTCTGAAAATGAAATTGTTGAATAGTAAGAAAATGATTTCCAACGTTTCTTACTTAGTAAACTATTTCCCTAGATGATAAAGTCCTTCGGGCCATCCATAAGACCTTCAGTGCAGGATGTTTTCAAATGAGATTTTAGAAACTAAGCCTTCGAGGGTTTCCTAATTATCTCAAAAGAGTTGTTAAAGGAAGCTAAGCCTAACAAAGGGGTTCCTTTACAACTAATAAACTAAGCCTTCGGAAGTTTCTTGATTTGTAAATCCTTCGGGTCATATGTAAGCCTTTCGAGTATGAAAGATAAAGCCTTCGGGTCATCCATATGACCTTCAATGCTGGATGTTTTCAAATGAGATTTTAGAAACTAAGCTTTCGGGGGTTTCCTAATTATCTCAAAAGAGTTGTTAAAGGAAGCTAAGCCTAACAAAGGGGTTCATTTACAACTAATAAACTAAGCCTTCGGGAGTTTCTTAATTTATAAATCCTTCGAGTCATCTGTAAGCCTTTCGAGCAGGATGATAAAGCCTTCGGGTTATCCATAAGACCTTCAATGCTGGATGTTTTCAAATGAGATTTTAGAAACTAAGCTTTCGGGGGTTTGCTATTATCTCAAAAGAGTTGTTAAAGGAAGCTAAGCCTAACAAAGGGGTTCATTGACAACTTAGAAACTAAGCCTTCGGGGGTTTCTTAATTTTTAAATTCTTCGGGTTATCTGTAAGCTTTTGGAACAAGATGATAAAGCCTTTGGGTCATCCATAAGACCTTCAGTGATGAATGTTTTCAAATGAGATTTTAGAAACTAAGCCTTTGGGGGTTTCTTAATTATCTTGAAAGAGTTGCTAAAGAATGCTAGGCCTAACAAAGGTGTTCCTTGACAATTAAGAAACTAAGCCTTTAGGGGTTTCTTGATTTTTAAATCCTTCGGGGTCATCTGTAAACCTTTCGAGAAAGATGATAAAGCCTTCGGGTCATCCATAAGACCTTGATAACTAAGAAACTAAGCCTTCGGGGGTTTCTTAATTTGTAAGTTCTTCGGGTCATTCATAAGACCTTCGGGTAGAATGTTTTCAACATTTTCGTTGCATGATTCACGATATTTCGAATCAGCAATATCCCTTAAAACAAATTTTATCTGACCTGAGATAGTTCTTTTTCGAACAAACTTCTTTGCATTCATTTCACATTTTTATCTAGATATTGAATATTTGACAGGAATTCCAGAGATTATAAAAGATTTCAACAAATATTCAAATCCATCACTTGAGGATTCAACAACTCTGTCTTAATCAAGAGAAGTCAATTCGACAAAAACTTATTGGCTTTTCGTTTTTGCTCTATTCTTGTTAACACAAGAATGATCAAAGAGGGGCAGTTGTAGACACTACGTTTTTGCCCCTTTTCTTTTATTATTATTATTATTATAATAATTATTATTTTTATTATTATATTATTATTTTTATTATTAAATAATTTTATTTATTATTATAGGCCCGAATACAATTACAAACAAAGCCCAACAATCAAACCAGTCCAGACTCGACCCAATAACCCAACAGAACTTGACCCAAATTCAAACTTGGAGGCCCAAATTCGGTCCAGTCCGAAGGTTCAATAGCAAACTCGGTCCATTTCGAGACCTGATCGAGGCCAAAACCCGAGAAGGCCCAATGCATCTAGGGTTTCATACATCTCAGCTCCAGCTGCCAGTGATAGCAGCCGTTGGATCTGGAGAGATCCAACGGTCCTAATGCTTCCAGCAAAAAAACACTAGGGTATTATAACCCTAGGGCTATGCGGCCGCTGCCTCTGATGCCACTACCGACGCTGCTGCCACGCCGACTCTTTACCGAAGATTCCAGCAGCTGCCACGATGCATCACACGTTATTGCCCTATGGTGAGTCACCACCGTAGCTTCGGTGACTCACCTAGGGTCGCTCCTTTAAACCAGTCCGAGAGCAGTATCGTGGTGGCCTATAAAAGGCCACCGATCCTGCAGAAAAGAAAAAAACGGCGGCAAGATACCAAAAACTAATAGAACCGAGAACAACAAGCAATATACGAACAAGAAGCTACCAACGATCCTAGTCAACAACAACACGAAAGGAAAAACAAAGGAAAGAAAGGATATACCACTGAGGAAAGCCCAAACGTCGCTAGAGCATCCACGCACCACCGTTTAAACGAAATATCAAAGGTAAAAAAGTAAGATCTACGAAGTTTGGTAGAATTTTAGGTTAAGATAATCTCAGATTTGGCTTTAGGGTAATCGAGGCTTTGATTTGGGGTAGGATTGTAAATTCTGGCCACCGTGGGTGGTGGCCGGCGGTGGCGATCGCCACCGTAACAAGGCGGTCATCCGGTGCTGGTGTCCCTCCTGCGAGGGAAACATAGAGAGAAATGAGAGAAAAGGTTTAATCCTCTCTCTTAGAGAGAGAGAAAATAAAAAATGAAGCTTAAGAGGGCCAAAAGGCCGGTCAAAGGGTATTTATACCCTTCGCTAAACGACACCGTTTAGCAATGGACCTAGGGGTAATTTTCACGTGGGGTAAATACGTGAAAGGTCACTGAGGTTTTTTAATTTTCTATTTTGGTCATTAAAAATAAGTTTTATTTATTTTAATTTTGTTTTCACATTTTACTTATTTTTATTTTAGTCCTTTCCAGTATATTTACATATCTTTAGGGTAAATAACATATTTAGTCCCTAAAATATTAATAACTTTTATTTTAATCATTGGTTAGTAATTAAGGATAAATTACACTATTAGTAGTTATATTTTTGTAATGATTCGAATTAGGATCATTAACTTTAATATATTACGATTTAATCACTGCTTTTTATATAATTTTCATTTTGACTTTAAGTTTTATTACTTTTTAATTTAATCTTATATTTTTATTTTATTTTATTTTGGGCATTGTTTAATTTTATTTTATTATTGTCCTTTATTTTTCAATACTTCAATTATTTCTTGTTATGTTTTAGTCACTAATATTTATATAAAATATAAGTATTATTTGATTAATTTTACAAATTAATTAACTAATAATATTTATTTATTTTTAAATATTAAGAAAGGGATGTCTTAAAATAACTAGATGTCCTATTCTAGTATTTTTAAAAATAAATAAACATCATTCTTATAAATATATATATATATATATTTACTTTATTTTTATTTATAATCTAAGGGTACCAATTTTGGGCGTTATAGGGGTGCTAATCCTTCCCTAAACGTAACCGACCATGAATCCTTTTTTATTACTAAAAAGAACGAATTTTCTGTTAAACGCAGTCCGGTTTACCTTTTAACTAATGTTTTCTTAAAAACTCTTATAAAAGGTAATTTTGAGGTATTCGACCTACCTAACCCAAAAAGGTCGATGGCTACTCCAAAACATTTTTATTAAAAACCACTTATTCATTCAGATTACTTTTCCGCCAAAGAAAAATTTGTACCCGGGCGAAAACCGATTACGACAGGTATCAGTACTGATGGAATAATACCGATACTATAGGCTTAAAAGGGTAGAATTGTGACGAACAATATCGGTACTGATGCAAGTGGTATCGTTATTGATGGGGTATCGATACTAAAAGGGAAAATATCAATACCATGGATAACAGAATGCCAAAATGGTATCGATACTGAAAGGGAGTATCAATACCTTAGTGTAGTAGTATCGATACTGAAAGAAAGGTATTGGTACCACAGTATAGAAGTATCGATGCCATGGTAGGGTATCGATACTATGGAGCCTGAAACTATAAGATTGGTTGAAATTGTTATAGAAATGTAAATAATAGTACTTGTGAATATTATTAAAGTATAAATATTAGGAAATATACTAATAAATGATATTGTACGTGTCTTTAATGGATGCTTGAGTAGATCGAAATAAAGCTCCCGAGTCAAGCAAAACGAAAGGCAAAGGCAAAGTAGCTGAGTAATCAGAATTTGCGTTTTGTATATAATAGCGAGGCAAGCCAGGTGAGTGCATTTATTATGTACCTATATGTGATACTAGTCATAGATGTATGATTGCTTAATATTTGTATGGTGATTACCAAATAGGAACTAAGTGTGCAATTCATGGAATTCTTCATATGTTGATGAAAAACCATTTCAGACTATGTGTGCAATTCACGGAATTCATCATATGTTGATGAACAATCATTTCGACAATATGTGTGCAACTCACGGAATTCATCATATGTTGATGAACAACCATTTCGGCACTAAGTTTGCAATTCACAGAATTCATCATATGTTGATGAACAACCATTTCGACACTATGTGTGCTACTCACGAAATTCATCATTTGTTGATGAACAATCGTTTCAGCAATATATGTGCAACTCACGAAATTCATCATATGTTGATGAACAACTGTTTCGGCACTAAGTGTGCAATTCATGAAATTCATCATATTTTGATGAACGATCGCATAGGCACTACGTGTGTATCTTAATAAAATGATCATGACTAGAAAATTGGTAAATTTCCATGTTAGCACTACGGGTGCAAAATTATAGGGTTTATAATAAATTAAAAGAGTTAATTGATATTATGAATAATTATTAGAGTAGAAACTATTCTAAAATAAAAGACTAAATGCCTAACTGTGCATTTGGCAGAAAGGTGCTAATAATGCAAGTTAGAAGAAAGATTAAATGCCTTTAGGATAAAAGACTAATGCCTAACGGTGCATTTTGGCAAAAATGTGTCACTAATACAAGTTATATGAAGAATAATGCATAATTGGCATGAAAGGATGCCATAAATGAAAATGTATAATAGTGCATAATTGGCATGAAAGGATGCCACAAATGAAAATACATAGCGGTATATTAATAGTATATAAGGTGTCACTCATGATAATTATAAAAGATAAATGACCATTTGGCACTTAAGTGTAATATATGTACAATACTTTCTTATTTAATGTACATACGAAAAATAAAAATAATTGAGAAAAATATACAGAATGATAGATATGCTGGGATTATCAAGATTGTTTTCGATGATTATAGGAAAGAAAAATCTAGTTTAACTGAGAAGGATTTAACTGATCCTTATGGAGTATGCGATTTAGTTCGTCATTAAATAGTCATGAGATACTTATGTATAAATTGCAGATTCTTTACAATATTATGTCTCACTAAGTATATACTTAACGTGTGTTGATTTCACGCGTAGGTAATAACAAAAACTAGTCGGGTACTGGGAGCAGGAGCAGTTATCATCAATCTAAGGTTGACTCTCATCAGTAACAGTAGAACAATCATATTAATTTAAAAAATTACTGGCATGTAATCGAAATTAAGAAAAGTTGCTCTAGAATATATTTAAAGTGATAACTTTGGTAATAGGTTTTAACGATTGTTTTCTTGTTGTATAAAAATGTTTTTGGTTTTAAATTTCAAGGCAAAATTTTATGGGTTTTCAAATGGGGAAATTTTTTAAAAGCGATGTGAAATCTGTATCTCGTGTACGAAAAGGTATACGAGAGATGGGTGTTATATTTATTGGTATCAGATCTATTGGTTTAGCCGATTCTCGACCGAAATCAAGTTTAATTGAATTGAGAAAATGGATTACATGCCATTAAGATTGTCAAAGTTACTTATATGGTGTCAATTAGAGTGTAATTGATGTCACTCCTTATTAACTTAAGTGTTAGTATTATGTATGCCTAATAGATGTCGAAAACTAAGGACAAAGGTAAGAAAGTAAATGATATTGAAAAGAAGGTCGAGATAAAAATTGACCTAAGAGAAGTTGAATCAGATAAGGATCTAGAGGAGATTTTCGAATCTAGAGATGATTCAGAGGTTTCTTCATGTAAGCTTAAATAATTGAGGAAATGATTAAGTGGTAAATACATTGACTGTTAAAAGTTTATAGAAAGAGGATTTATTAGTGGATCAACTGATTATAAGTTTGTTAAGAATAAATGTTAAGTTTTATGGACCTAATATAGTTATTAGTAGAAGGTAATTTGTGAAAATGATTTTCTACCATTTCATATTGCAATAAATTATTATTTAAAATCGATATTAATTATCGAGAACTTGAAAAATTATTAAGTTCGTAATGATAGGAAAAAAAGTAAATTTCTTTACTAGTGTAAATTTTAGCATTAATTTCTATGAAGTTATTGCTACAAAGTTGTCAAGTCTTCTTATTAAATGAGGTGGATAATTAGACTTTCATAGTTGAGATAGAAAATGTTTCAACTGCATGAGAATATTTTAAATGGATCCATAAAAGTTACACGGATTACCTCAAGAAGGAAATAAAAGATTTTAAAATAAAAATATTCTATTCAACTTAATCTCGAGTGAGATGATAACGGTAAACCCTAGTGGGTCATGGTACAAGTGTGAGTTGAACAGTTAGTAAACATTTAATAAAGATTCATGGGGCTATGTTCCCGGTGGATCTGATAGAATTGTCATTTGATGACTTAAAATCATATTTAGTATAAGTTGGTTGTTTTCAGAGATGATTAGTTCAGAAAGAAAATTATAGTTTTTGAAGAGAAAGTAAAATCATCGCTCAATGTGATATAGATAATGATGGTGAAGAAAATGATGTCAGAAAGATATATATATATATATAAGTTCTGTGGTTAACGTGATAGATACTAAATTAATTAAAGTAGAATTGTCAGATAATTTCACAAAATTGGGAATTTATAGATGTCTTTTTAGATAAATTCTTTGGGTTACTTCCAGATCGAGAGGTGGAATTCAAAGTTGATGGTTATTAAGGTATTGAAAGATAAACCTACGATGTTATGCATAGATTTTGATAGTTAAATAAGAATCTTCGAGAGAAGAACTTGTATGCCAAACTATACCAATGTGGAATTCTGGTTAGCAGAGATAGCTTTCTTTGGCTAGGTTGTTTTAGCATACGGTATAAGAACATATCCTAAGAAAACTCATGATGTAGTAATTGGAAACTCCTAAAGAATGATTATGAAGTTCAAATTTCTTTGAGGGCTTGCTTGTTACTATCGAAGGTTAGTGAAAAAAATTTCGACGTTCGTCTTGTTGCTAACCAAGTTTTTTTAAAAAGAAATATATGTCTTTTATAGAACGAAAGGGGTCAAGTGAGTTTTGAAATGCTAAAGAGTATTTTAATAGAGATACCAGTGTTTATACAACTTGAGTTGGGTAAGGATTATGTGGTTTTACTGATGCATCTATCAACGGTTTAGGAAGTATGCTTATTCACAAAGGTAAGGCTGTGGCATATGCCTCGATAAAGTTAAGGACTCACAAGAAGAATTATCTACGCATGATTTATAGTCGGCAATAGTCTAGTTGCCTTAAAAGATTTGACGTCATTATCTGTATAGTGAGCGTTGCTATAGTGGTGCTAATTACAAAAACCTAAAATACTAGTGGAACTGAAGAGAGTAAGCCTGAGACAGAAAAGATGGATAGAACTATTAAAGGTGTATGAAGAGATCATTGATTATCTTCCAGGAAAGGCCAATGTTGTTGTGGAGGTACTTGCTCATAACCTTCTATAGTTTTACGTGGTATGGATGTGCAATTAACGTTGAATGAAAATGACATTGTGGAACGAATTAAAGATGACACCGATGTTTTGTTAGAGGTAATAATAGAATTACAAAGGAAAGATGAAAAATTTTTAATAAGAATTTTATAAGTAGAAAATGAAGAGATTAAGGACTTTTGAGGCCATGTTCGACAAATGTTCGTATTATCGTGGGAGAGTTTGTAGTCCCGACGATTAAGAATTTCAAAACATATTATTGTTGAGGCATTAAGTCCGTTTTGTAATATCCCAAAAATCAGAACAAGGACTATATTGAAAAGATATGAAAAATTTAGATTTAATTGAATAAGTGTTGAAAAATGAGAAAAATGATTTGGAATAGTGTTTAGACTAATTTGTACCAATAGATAAGTTAAGAGGGCACTTTGGTCTTTTAAGAGGGAAAATGAATTTAAAAATCTATTAGGGATTTTAAATAGTAGAAAAGAGGAAAGTAAAGCATTTCCTACTATTTTTCTTCTTCTTCCCGTTGGTGTTGCTCTCATCTCCAATATAAGGTAAACTTCCATTAGCTAGTGTTTCCTTTAAATTAAAGGTTGCTTTGGTAAATTTAAGTGATATGTATGCTTAATGAAGAAGCAAATGAGATTAAAACTATGAAATGGATGAAATAAGGGAGATTTTTGAAAATGGGTTTTGAAATGATATGTTAATATATGAGTGTTTGTTGATGTTTATTAGTAGATTTGACTTTCAAAGAGGTAAATAAGAGATTAGAAGCATTATATAGGATTAAGAACATATTAGGAAAAGTGGTGTGATTTTTAGAATTTACGATTCTGGAAAGATTTTTAATATTTTAAGAGGATAAATGAAGGAATATTAGTATGGAGAGTTAAAGAAGAGTTTAATCGTATTATATGGTGTAAGTATAATGAAATTTGACCCCATTTGGTGTGATAATCGGGTTGAAAACTGGAATTTTTGGTCATGAGTATCGATACTGATAGAACAATACCGATACTATAGGATAAAATGGGATGAATTTGCTTAGTAGTATTGATATTGATTAAATCGGTATCGATACAGAAGGGGGAGTATCGATACTGAAGGGAAGGAATTGATACCATTTAAAAATAGAATGCAAAAATGGTATCGATACCATAGTATGGTAGTATCGATACCATGGTATGGGAATCGATACTGAGAAACCAGGAATTTTAAGATAGGTTGAAAACGTCGTAAAAAAGTTAATAATTTGTTCTATTGAGTAATGCTTATGTGTAATTGTTAGGAGATATACTAACAATTGATATTGAACATGTATTTAATGGATATTGAATAGATCAAAACCAACCACCCGAGTCTAGTAAAGAAAAAGGAAATGGTTAAGTTATGGAGTAATCAACTTTACATTTTGGATATCAAAGCTAGGCGAGCCAGGTGAGTACATTTATTGTATGCAATCTAGACAAAAATGATTAGAATTAGTCAAGATGTAATATTTAAATTTTTAATGTATGTTTTACCGTAATTACTATGTTTTTATTGAATATATGGAAATGATATTGTGAATGAGTTTAGAGTATGAACTGCTCTAAAATGAATGAAAATAATAATACATATGGGTGCATTATTAACAAAAAAGTATACCATAGTTGAAATGAATATGGGTGCATTATAAATAGAAAAGTATGCTATAGTTGAAATGCATATGGGTGCATTATCAACATAAAAGTATGCCATAGTTGAAATGCATATGGGTGCAATATCAACAGAAAAGTATGCTATAGTTGAATTGCATATGGGTACATTATCAACATAAGAGTATGCTATAGTTGAAATGCACATGGGTGCATTATCAACATAAAAGTATGCTATAGTTGAAATGCATATGGGTGCATTATCAACAGAAAAGTATATTATAGTTGAAATCATATGGGTGCATTATCAACATAAAAGTATGATATAGTTGAAATGCATATGGGTGCATTATCAACATAAAAGTATGCAATATTTGAAATGCTTATGGGTGCATTCTCAACATAAAAGTATGCTATAGTTGAAATGCATATAGGTGCATTATCAACATAAAAGTATGCTATAGTTGAAAAATCATAGTGGTACATGATAAACATGAATGGAGGTTATAAATGAAAAGAATGAATAATGACAAATGATCATGATAATTTTGAATGAAATATGTATACATAAGGGTTACTTTACAATATTATGACTCACTAAGTAATTACTTAACGTGTGTGTTTCCACGCGTAGGTAACAGCGGAGACTAATTTAGTAAGGAGTGCAGCCGTAGCAGCAGATATCATCGACTAAGGTTGACTCATCAGTAACATTAGGAGAATAATGATCATTTTGTAAACTTATATGGCATTTAATTAAATGTAACAAAATATTTTGTAACTTGTTTTCAACAAATACTTTTTTATTTCGTTAAATTTAGGGGAAATTAAGTTTGAAACAAAGTTTTAAAAGGTTTTCAAATAAGAAACAATTTTTTAAATGATGTGACTTCTGTACTTCGTATATAGAAACGTATACGGGATATGGGTGTTACATTAATTGGTATCGAAGCTTTAGGTTTAGCCGATTCTCAGCCAAAACTAATTTTATTTTAAAGTAGAAAAAGGATTACATGCCATAAAGATTGCCAATGTTACTGAGATGGTGTCATTAGAGGGTGATTGATGACAATCCTTACTAATTGTATTGTTATTAATATGTATATTTTAATAGATGACAGAATCCTCGAACTCGCCAAGAGCAGGGGAACAAGAAATGCAAGAAGGAACGAGTATGAAAGCTGTGAGGATAATAATGCACAACCTCTTCCCTCTGAAAATGCATGTGCACTTGCACCTCAAGGGATTTCGGTGCCAGAGATTGGAACTTTCATGTAAGCTCTTTATGCCATTATGACTCAGTTTCAACCTCCCCCTGCTCATCCAGTACATAGAATGTTGATCCCAAAAGAGCTTAAGAGTTTGGGAGCTCTAGAGTTCCGAGGAGATGAGGGTGAGGGTCATATGGAGGTCGATATGTGGTTAAATGATGAAATGTTAATGCTCAAAATTCTAGAATGCTCAGATCCAAAAAAGTTGGGAAGAGTTGTATCTTTACTTAGAGGATCAGATCGAGTATGGTGGTCAAACACTACGATGTATATACCATCGGAACAAGTTACTTGGCATTTTTTCCTGGAAGAATTCAAGAACAAGTATGTGGGTGAATAATTCAAAAGGGCTATGCTGTTGAAGTTTCTTAATCTAAAGTAAGGTTAACGAGCAATACATGAATTTGAGGCTGAGTATAACAAGTTGAGCCATTTTGCCACTGAAGTCGTTCCAAATGTCAAAGTAAGATGTGATTGGTTCGTAGAGGGTTTGAGGCCAAAGTTGAAAGAGATGATGTTGGCCTTGAACTTGCCGAGTCTACAAGAAGTCATAAACAAAGCCAAAGCCATTGAAAGAGATCAGGAGGAGACATTATGGCAGAGCAGATGTTCAAATAGGGGAAAGAGTGGGAATATTTTCCACTACCCATCATGTTAAAAGATGCAAGGGCTCGAGTTCCAAACACACTAATAGAGGAAGTTTTGCAGCAGCTTCACAGAAAAATGGACAATCTCATTCTTTTACTGATAGCTTGGGTAGAGCGGTTGGGGAAAGGAATCCATGTCAAACCTGTGGTAAACTGCATCGTGGACTATATAGATTTATCAATGGAGCTTGTTTTCTATGTGGCAATATGGGTCACTTTTCCCGAAACTGCCCTAAGAAATTTGGGGATAATTTGGCATAGTCTGAAAGATCGGTGGCAACCTCAAATACAAACAGAGAAAGGGGTAGATCCAGAGGACAATAGATTCAGTGCAGAGACAAGAGACTCACTAGAATTTACAACATTAAGACTAATGAGAATCGGGATGACCCTGAAATCATAATAGGTATTTTCCATCTTTTTGATGAACATGCATTTGTTTTAGTTGAACCTGATTCTTCACATTCATACATTAGTACAAAGTTGGTTAGAGAAATTCCTTTAGAACCAATTGTAGTGAGATGATAGTGGTAAATCCTATGGGTCACAGTGCTAGAGTAGCTAGAGTATGTAGCAAATGCCCTATAAAAATTCAGGGGATTGTGTTTTTGGCAAATTTAATAGAGTTTTATTTCGATGAATTTGAAATTATTCTAGGCATGAATTGGTTGTCTTCACATTATGGATTCGTCGATTGTCATAAGAGACGTTTATTTTTAAAGGATGATGAAGGTTCAAAATTTGTAGTAATCAGTGAAAGTGTGAAATCACCATCAAATGTGATATCAACCATGACTGTGAAGAATATGATGTCAAAAGGATGTATAGCTTTTCTAGCCAATGTGATAGATACTCGAATTTTAGAAGTTAGAATAAATGATATTCCCACGATTAGATAATTTTCGGATGTTTTTTTTGAGGAATTACCAGGATTGCCTCCAGATCGTGAGGTAGAATTCAGGATTGACATTTACCCGGGTATCGAACCTGTTTCTATGGCTCCGTATAGAATGGCTCCGACTGAATTGAGAGAATTAAAAGCCCAACTATAAGAATTACTCGATAAGGGGTTTGTAAGACCTAGTGTTTCTCTTTGGGGGAGCACTTATACTGTTCGTGAAAAAGAATGATGGGTCTATGCGATTATGTATCGATTACCGCCAGTTGAATAAAGTCACAATAAATAAAAAGTATCCTCTTATGAGGATTGATGATTTATTTGATCAATTGAAATGAACAACGGTGTTTTCTAAGATAGATCTAAGGTCGGGGTACCATCAACTAAAGATTAAAGAAGATGATATTACAAAGACAGCTTTTCGGACTCGGTATGAGCACTATTAATTTGTAGTGATGCCATTTGGTTTGACTAATGCACCAGCAACATTCATGGACTTGATGAACCAAGTATTCCAACCCTACTTGGATCAATTTGTGGTAATATTTATAGATGATATCTTGGTATATTCCAAGTTAAGAGAAGAACATGATGCTCATATTCGAGTAGTTATTCAGACACTCCGTGAGAAGAAGTTGTATGCCAAATTGTCAAAGTGCAAATTTTGGTTAGCCGAAGTTACTTTCCTTGGTCGCATAGTCTCCACAGAAGGCATACGAGTAGATCCAAGAAAGATCCAAGCTATAGTGGATTGTCAATCTCCAAAGAATGTTTACAGGGTTCAGAGTTTCTTGGGACTTGTCGGTTATTATATACAGTTTGTGAAGAACTTCTCAATGTTAGTTTTGCTGCTAACTAAATTGTTAGGAAAGGATATGACATTTTTCTAGTCAGAGAAATGCCAATAAAGTTTTGAAGGGCTCAAGAGTATTAACAGAGGCCCCTGTACTTGTACAACCTGAGTCGAGAAAAGACTATGTTGTGTTTAGTGATACATCCTATAATTGATTGGGGTGTGTGCTAATGCAAAATGGAAAGGTTGTGGCTTATGCTTCAAGATAATTGAAGAATCATGAGAAAAATTATCTAACACACGACTTGGAGTTAGCAACAGTTGTGTTTGCATTGAAAATCTGACGTCTTTATCTGTATGGGGAACGGTGCCATATCTATATGGATCACAAGAGTTTAAAGTATTTATTGACTCAGAGAGAATTGAACTTGAGGAAAAGAAGATGGATTGATTTTCTAAAAGATTATGATATAATTATCTATTATCATCCTAGAAAGGCGAATGTGGTAGCGGATGCACTAAGCCGAAAGATTTTTGCATCTTTACGGGCTTTGGATATGCACATGTCATTAAAGGAATATGGTTCCTTAATTATTGAGCTTAAGTTAAATCCGATGTTTATGGATCGAATTAAAGAGCTACAAAGTCAAGATGAGAAATGTTTGGTGAGAATGACACAAGTCGAAAGAAATGAGACCAGATAAATTGTACCAAGATTTAAAAAGTCGTTATTGGTGGCCTGGTATGAAAAGAGCTATATCGGAGTATGTGACAAAATGTTTGACATGTCAGCAAGTGAAAGCTGAACATCAGGTACCCTCTGGATTACTTCAACCGATATATATTCCGGAGTGGAAGTGGGAGTGAGTTTCCATGGATTTTGTTTTGGGGCTACCTTTATCGCTTGGTAAAAGGGATTCTATATGGTTATTGTAGATCGATTAACCAAGATAGCTCATTTTATTCCAGTTTGGGTAGATTACTCGATGGATAAGTATGTGGAGTTGTACATTAAAGAAATAGTCATACTGCATGAAGTATATATATCAATAGTGTTCGATTGAGACCCAAGGTTGACTTCAAGGTTCTATAAGTCGTTTGAAGAGGCATTGGGTACTTGATTGAACTTCATCACAACTTTTACGCAAACAAATGGGCAGTCAGAGCGAGCCATCCAGATACTTGAAGATATGCTGAGGGCATGTGTGATTGAGTTTAAAGGATCATGGGAAAGGTATTTTCCTTTAACGAATTTGCATATAATAACAGTTTCCATTCGAGTATTAAGATGGTCCCGTATAAAGCATTTTATGGGAGAAAGTTCCATACACCATTAAATTGGTTTGAATTTAAAGACCGAGACCTAATTGGGCCGAAGTTGATTAAAGAGATGGAGAAGAAGATAAAGATTATTCAAGGAAATCTAAAATAGCCTCCGATCGGTAGGAATCTTATGTGATTTGAAAAGAAAAGAAATCAAATTTCAAGTGGGAGATAAAGTTCCCTAAAGGTGTCTCCTTGGAAGAAAGTCTTGAGACATGGGCGTAAGGGAAACCTAAGTCCTAGATTTATTGGACCATATGTAATCTTGAAAAGAGTCGGACCAATAGCATATCAGCTAGCTTTGCCTCCGGATATGGATAAAATCCATAATGTTTTCCATGTATCGATGCTCAGAAGATATCGATCTGATCCATCTCACATTATAAAACTGGAGGAAATATAGGTCCAAAAGGATTTAACTTTTGAAGAAGAACCAATGCAGATCTTGGATAGAGAAATCAAAGAATCGCGCAATAAAAAGATTTGTTTAGTTAAAGTGCTCTGGCAAAATCATAAGGTTGAAGAGGCTACTTAGGAAAGAGAGAAGGACACGAGAATGCAATTTCCCTACCTTTTCACTCCAGGTATTTATCTAAATTCGAGGACGAATTTTATTAAGGGGGAAAATTGTATATCCCAAAAATCAGAAGAGGGACTATATTGAAAAGATTTGAAAATTTAGATTTAATTGAATAAGTGGTAAAAGATGAGAAAAATGATTTGGAATACTGTTTAGACTAATTTGTACCAATAGATAAGTTAAGAGGGCACTTTGGTCTTTTAAGAGGGAAAAAGAATTTAAAAATCTATTAGGGATTTTAAATAGTAGGAAAGAGGAAAGTAGAGCATTTCCTACTATTTTTCTTTTTATTCCTGTTGGTGTTGCTCTCCTCTCCAATATAAGGTAAACTTCAATTAGCTAGTGTTTCCTTTAAATTATAAGTTGCTTTGGTAACATTAAGTGATATGTATGCTTCATGAAGGAGCAAAGGAGATTAAAACTATGAAATGGATGAAATAAGGGAGATTTTAGAAAATGGGTTTTGAAATGATATGTTAATATATGAGTGTTTGTTGATGTTTACTTTTAGATTTGACTTGTCAAAGAGGTAAATAAGAGATTAGAATCATTGGATATGATTAAGAACATATTAGGAAAAATGGTGTGATTCTTAGAATTTACGGTTCTTGAAATATTTTTATGTTTTAAGAGGATAAATGAAGGAATATTAGTATGGAGAGTTAAAGAAGAGTTTAATCGTATTATATGGTGTAAGTATAATGAAATTTGACCCCATTTGGTGTGATAATCGGGTTGAAAATTAGAATTTCTAGGCATGAGTATCGGTACTGATAGAACAGTACCGATACTATAGGCTAAAATGGGATGAATTTGCTTAGTAGTATCAATACTGATTCAATCAATATCGATACCTAAGGGGGAGTATCGATACTGAGGGGAAGGTATCGATACCATTTAAAAACAGAAGCAAAAATAGTATCAATACCATAGTATATATCGGTACTATAGTATGGTAGTATCGATACCATGGTATGGGTATCGATACTGAGAAGCCAGAAATTTTAAGATAGGTTGAAAATGTCGTAGAAAAGTTAATAATAGGTTTTATTGAGTAATGTTTAAGTGTAATTTTTAGGAGATATACTAACAATTGATATTGAACATGTATTTAATGGATATTGAATAAATCGAAACCAAGCACCCGAGTCTAGTAAAGCAAAAGGAAAAGGCCAAGTTCTGGAGTAATTAGCTTTACATTTTGGATGCCAAAGCTAGGCGAGCCAGGTGAGTACATTTATTGTATACAATCTAGACAAAAATAATTAGAAATTAGTCAAGATGTAATATTTAAATTTTTAATGTATGTTTTACCGTAATTACTACGTTTTTATTGAATATATGGAAATGATATTGTGAATGAGTTTAGAGTATGAACTACTCTAAAACGAATGAAAATAATAATGCATATGGGTACATTATCAACAGAAACGTATGCCATAGTTGAAAAGCATATGGGTACATTATCAACAGAAAAGTATGCTATAGTTGAAATGCATATGGGTGCATTATCAACATAAAAGTATGCCATAGTTGAAATGATATAATTGAATTGCATATGGGTGCATTATCAACATAAAAGTATGCTATAGTTGAAATGCATATGGGTGCATTATCAACAGAAAAGTATGCTATAGTTGAAATGCATATGGGTGCATTATCAACAGAAAAGTATGCTATAGTTGAAATGCATATGGGTGCATTATCAACATCAAAGTATGCTATAGTTGAAATGCATATGGGTTCATTATCAACATAAAAGTATGCAATAGTTGAAATTCATATGAGTGCATTATCAACATAAAAGTATGCTATAGTTAAAATGCATATGGTTGCATTATCAACATAAAAGTATGCTATAGTTAAAAATGCATAATGGTGCATTATAAACATGAATGGAGGTTATAAATGAAAAGAAAGAATGATGACCAATGATCATGATAATTATGAATGAAATACTTATGTATACATAAGGGTTACTTTACAATATTATGACCCACTAAGTAATTGCTTAACGAGTGTGTTTCCACGCGTAGGTAACAGTGGAGACTAATCTAGTAAGGTGTGCAGCCGTAGCAATATATATCATCCACTAAGGTTGACTCATCAGTAACATTAGGACAATAGTGATCATTTTATAACGAAATATTTTGTAACTTTTTTTTCAACAAATACTTATTTTTTTGTTAAATTCAGGGGAAATTAAGTTTGAAACAATGTTTTCAAAGGGTTTTCAAATGAAAAATAAATTTTTAAATGATGTGACATATGTACTTCGTATATGGAAATGTATACGGAATATGGGTGTTACACGTTGACTATGCATTCAGGTGGAAATAAAAGGTACCAAGATTTAAAGAGTTGGTTGGGTGGTCTGGTTTGAAAAGAGCCATCACAAAATTTTTAGCAAAATGTCTGACGTACTATAGAGAAAAAGCTGAACATCAAGTATCTTCTAAATTGATTCAATCAATCATGATTCGTGATTGAAAGAATTGGATTATAAAATGAAAGTTACCCAAGATAATTTTTAAGATCACTTCTGATTGACAAAAGTCTTATGCTGACTAAAGAGAAATGTGATTGAATAGCAAGAAGGTGATAAAGTTTTTCTGAAAGTATCGCTTTGGAAGGAAATATTACGGTTTGGACTGAGTCTGAGAATTATTGAAACTTATGAGATTTTATCAGCTAGCTTTTGTCAACCAAAATGGACAAGACCTATAATGTTTTTCATGTGTCGTTGCTTATTAATTACCTATCACATCCATCACATGTTCTAACATTGGGGAAAATAGAGATTCAATCAGATTTGATTTATTAAAAAGAACAATTATGGATTTGGACACGAGAAATCAAGAATCTGCGTAACAAAACGATTACTCTAGTTGAAGTGTTGTGGTAAAAGCATAAAGTCTTTAAATTCGAGGACAAATTTTCTTAAGGGCGAGAATTGTAATACCCCAAATATCAGGTCAGTGACTTTAGTAAAAAAGTTTAAATTTTGAGGATGTATTTGATTAAATGATAAAGTATAAGAAAATAATTTAGGAATTTGGTTCAGACTAATTTCTAAGAGTGAAATAAAGAAAGTGGTATTTTGGTCATTTATAGAGGAAATGAATTATGGTATTACAGTAAAGAAAAAGGGGAGAGTGCTAATATTTTTGGCTATCTTCTCTTCTTCTTTCCCGCATTCACTTGGCTTTCTCCATAGATAAGGTAAACTTCATCTAATTAGTGTTTCCTTTCGATTATGGTTTGTTTTTACAACCTTAAGTGATATGTAAGCTTAAGGAAGGGTTAAATAAGATTTAAACTAAGAGATGGATGAGTTATTGGAGATTAGAGAAAATGGGTTTTTGAAGGATATATTGGAATATGAGTTTTTACTGATGTTTATTAGTATTTTTGACTTGTCAAAGAAGTAAATAAGAGATTAGAAGCTTTAGATATGAGTAAAAACATGCTAGAAAAAGTGATACAATTCTTGAGTTGAGATGTTCTATGGAGATTTTAGATGTTACAAGAGGTTAAATGAAGTAAAGTTAATTGGGTTATGTAAAGAAGAGTTTAATAGTATTTTTGGAGGTAAAGGTAAGAGACTAGAGAGGAAAATTTAGTAAAAATCAGGCTAAAATGATAAAATGGGTAAAGGTATCGGTACTGATAGAACAATACCGATATTATAGGCTTAAATGGGTAGAATTATGACGAACAATATCGGTACCGATGCAAGTGGTATCGATACTGATGGGGTATCGATACTAAAAGGGAAAGTATCGACACCATAGATAACAGAATACCAAAATGGTAACGATACTGAAAGGGAGTATCAGTACCATAGTGTAGTAGTATCGATACTAAGAGAAAGGTATCGGTACTATAGTATAGAAGTATCGATGCCATGGTAGGGTATAGATTCTATGGAGCCTGAAACTATAAGATTGGTTGAAATTGTTATACAAATGTAAATAATAGTACTTGTGAATATTATTAAAGTATAAATATTAGGAAATATACTAACAAATGATATTGTACGTGTCTTTAATGGATGCTTGAGTAGATTAAAATCAAGCTCCCGAGCCTAGCAAAACGAAAGGCAAAGGAAAAGTAGCTAAGTAATCAGAATTTGCGTTTTGTATATAATAACGAGGCAAGCCAAGTGAGTGCATTTATTATGTACCTATATTTGATACTAGTCATAGATGTATGATTGCTTAATATTTGTATGGTGATTACCAAATAGGCACTAAGTATACAATTCACGGAATTCATCATATGTTGATGAACAACTGTTTCAATACTATGTGTACAACTTACAGAATTCATCATATGTTGATGAACAACCGTTTCGGCACTATGTGTGCAACTCACGGAATTCATCATATGTTGATGAACAACCGTTTCGACACTAAGTGTGCAATTCATGGAATTCATCATATGTTGAAGAACAACCTTTTCGGCACTATGTATGCAACTCACGGAATTCATCATATGTTGATGAACAACCATTTCGGCACTATGTGTGCAACTCACGGAATTCATCATATGTTGATGAACAAACGTTTCGGCACTAAGTGTGCAATTCACGAAATTCATCATATGTTGATGAACAACCGTTTCGACACTATGTGTGCAATTCACAGAATTCATCATATGTTAATGAACAACTATTTCGCACTAAGTGTGCAATTCAAGAAATTCATCATATATTGATGAACATCCGTTTCGGCATTATGTGTGCAACTTACGAAATTCATCATATGTTGATGAACAACAGTTTCGGCACTAAGTGTGCAATTCATGAAATTCATCATATGTTGATAAACGTCCATATAGGCACTACGTGTGTATCGTAATAAAATGATCATGACTAGAAAGTTGGTAAATTATCGTGTTAGCACTACGGTGCAAAATTATTGGGTTTATAATAAATTAAAAGAGTTAATTGATATTATGAATAATTATTAGAATAGAAACTGTTCTAAAATAAAATTCTAAATGGCTAACTGTGCATTTGGTAGAAAGGTGCTAATAATGCAAGTTAGAAGAAAGGTTAAATGCCTTTAGGATAAAATACTAATGCCTAATGGTGCATTTTGGCAGAAAGGTGCCACTAATACAAGTTAGATGAAGAACTGTGCATAATTGGCATGAAATGATGCCACAAATGAAAATACATAACAGTATATTAATGGTATATAAAGTGTCACTCATGGTAATTATAAAAGATAAAGGACCATTTGGCACTTTGGTGAAATATATGTACGATACTTTCGCATTTAACCGTACATATGGAAAATAAAGAATAATTGATAAAAATATACAGAAGGATAGATATGCTGGGATTACTAAGAATGTTTTCGATGATTGTAGGAAAGAAAAATCTGGTTTAACTGAGAAGGATTTATCTGATCCTTATGGAGTATGCAATTTAGTTTGTCGTTAAATAGTCATGAGATACTTATGTATAAATTACAGATTCTTTACAATATTATGTCTCACTAAGTATATACTTAATGTGTGTTGATTTCACGCGTGGGTAACACCAAAGACTAGTCGGGTACTGGGAGCAGAATCAACTATCATCAATCTAAGGTTGACTCTCATCAGTAACAGTATGATAATCATATTAATTTGAAAAATTACTAGCATGTAATCGAAATTAAGAAAAGTTGCTCTAGAATGTATTTAAAGTGATAATTTTGGTAATAGGTTTCAACAACTGTTTTCTTGTTGTATAAAAATATTTTTGGTTTTAAATTTCAAGACAAAATTTTATGAGTTTTCAAATGGGGAAATGCTTTAAAAGTGATGTGACATCTATATCTCATGTACGGAAAGGTATACGGGAGATGGGTGTTACACCCGGTATTTAACCTTTAAGAAAATTTATCAAAATTCACTGATCTTAAAAACAAATCATTTATTTTTGAATCACTGAACTTATTATTAATATTTATGATTGATCTTCCACTTTCTTAAGCGAGCCATATAAGTCATATTCGATTACCGACTTTTTATAATATTCAGATCAAGTTTAGAAACTGATCACTACATACATGTTACTAAATATACTCATCCCTGCAGAAATCAATACTAACATATTCCGTAAAGCGTGAAACATGTAGTAATGTATTACCTAGGTTTCTGTGCCATACTAATCGACCATTTAAACTCCATTCAGTCTCCCTTGAACTTTAATACAATGTCCAAAAATTTCTCGGATACATAGCAAACAATTTTACGTCAAAAACTGAACTTAAATGAGAAACCAACTTGAATCCGAAGATAAAACCTTGAAAAATGGCTTACCAGGTGAGAATTTTGCAAAATGGACTTTGGAATCGGACTCAGGACGTCGAAAAACATAAAATAAGACATTTTTGAAAAAGTTGACTTTTTGGGTCAAAGTCGACGATTAACGGTCAAAGTCAACGGGTTGACTCGGATGAGTTGAATCAGTCCGAGTTAACTCAGTCGGGTCAATCAGGCCCGTTTCAGACCGGTTCAGGGCGGTCTGATTCACTTGGATCGTTCCAAAAGCCTCCTGGACCAGTAGAGGATCCCCACGCACACTACCGGCACGTGGCAGCGTATGCGATGGTGACAGAGGTCGGTTTGGATGGTCGTTCACTTACGATTCATCTACACACTTGATTTAATCATTAACAACCCAAAAACACAACAAATATACTCCAAATCTCATCGAAAAATAAATCGGGAACTCACCCCCAAACAACGATCGACGGAGACAACGACAGTGAATGACAAATCCAACTGGGATTGGAAAGAAAAAGACGGGGAACCAGATGGTGGCGGCGGTGTAGCCAACCGACGACAAAATCGGCCGTAAATCTTCAAAAAACTAAACTGGAGTTTTTGTTTTCCATTGAAGATTTAAGTCTTCCTCTCCGGCGATCGACGGGGCTAACCAGGACGAGGGTGGTCGGGTTTTATTCACCGTTAGACGGTGAGTGTATAGGTGGTGTTGGAGCGGAGATCAGTGGCAGCCAGGCAGATCACAAAGTCCAAGAATGAAGCAGTTCGCAACCAGGACTTTGATAAGGTACAAAATCATTTTGAATTTCATGGTTGTCATAACCATTTTTTTATAAAGCATTTTTTATCATTTTTTATTATTTAAAAAAATGATTATGATTTTGATTTAAAAATAATAATTTTTAATCAATTTGGGAATTAAATTGAAAAGGGAGTCACCATCGACCTTAGAGTTAGGTAGGTCGAGTACCTAAAAACATGTTTTCTAATTTTAAAAAAGAAATTTAAGGAAATCATTTTTATATAAAAAAAACAAGTATGTGTTATCAGAAATATTTTAGGGGTTCAGAAGTCGATTACGTATGTGGAAAAAATAAACATCCACAATCCCCAAAAAATCGGTACTTAATCGCTTATATATCGTCGTAATGGCAGAACTTAAAGTTTGAATCAAAAGTAAAATTACGATCTATCTATTGAATATTATTTAAAATACTAGAACTACTTCACTTGATAAGGAATCCTGAGATTTGCAATCCTCCATCGGGAAAGCTATCTCACCTATTTCTCATCTGTAAAGTATATTCCACCTTTAAATTACCACTAAATAATATCGACATGGGTAGAAAATAAAAAAAATGCCTTATTTATTTGAAACATGTATCGTTAAATATTAATATAAAAAAACCCTTAACCCATTAAACATAATAAAAATAGAATAATAAATAAATAAGATGAAATAAAATAAAATTTTAAATGTATACTAAGAAAAGTGAATATCTAATGCATAACTAAGTTTAACCACAATATAACAAACTAATTGAAATTTAGTAGGAAAAAAATATGACTATTAATCAATATATAGGCATTTATATAAATATACCCTATTATTAACTCATACTAAACAAATATTAAAGAAAATAGAATAAATAAATAAAAACAACAACATAAGTAAAAAATATTACATATATCTTTAACAAAGTATCTAAACAAGCCTAAACAAAATAACAATAACCAAGCAAGCAAATAACCCAAACAAGTCTTAAACAATGACTACAAATTGTACCCAAAGGCTTTTACCTGATGAATATCTCATTTCTCACCTGCCTCCTTTCTCTTAACATAAAGAACCACAAAAGCTCTCAACCCTCACCCCTCTGCCCATCCTCAGTCGGGGATTGAGACCCCAAAACTCCCCAGCCATCATAGATCGGTGGCCACGGGGAGCAACATCATCATCCTCTCATCTTCTAAACAACCCCACCCCAGCAAATCGTAACCCAAAACCCATTGTGATTCAAACCCTATCGACCTTAGAAGAGGAAAATGGTTTTACCTTTAGGATGGTTCTTCCCAATTCTGATGAGATGGGTAAGGGTTAGGTTTAGCAGGTATTTTCTTTTCTCTCTTTTCCTTGTTTTCTATTTTCTCTCGTTGTTTTTATTTTCTCTTCTTTTCCTTTTTTGTTCTAAATGCCCCTCCTCTTTTCTGAATCCAAATGTCTTCTTTTATCTGATTGCATGTCTCTGTTTGATGCTATTACCGAGGAAATAGGATAATGATATCCTATTTCCATTTATGAACTAGATAGAATTTTACTTAGATTTTTTTCTTACTTTTGTCTGTGCTTTCTTCTCTTTGATGGATGACCATCATTGTTTGGCACAGGACTGTCTATGGCGGGATCATAGGCTGCATGGGTATGGCTTTGTTGGGCAGCTGTAACATCAGCGCGCGACGGTTAGAACGTTGAAAGGTTGGCGACTGGAGCTGGAAGGCCAAATGACTGAGCTGATGATATCTTAGGGTTTTAAACCCTAAACTTTGCGTGATATTAACCGTTGGATGGGTCGAGATCCAACGACCAGAAGTGAGGCAGCTGGAACAGAAAAGGAGAAACCCTAGAGTTAGAGTTTAGTTGGGCTTGGGGTGATGGGCTTGTAATTTGAAATTGGGCCATAAGTGGCCTACAAAAAAATGAAATTTATATATTAATAATAATAATAATAATAAACAATAAATAAAAATAAATAAATATAAAAGACCCGGAAAAAAGAAAGTGTTTACAGCTGCCCCTCTTTGCACATTCTTGTGTTAATAAGGATAGGGTAAAGACGACAAGACAACACTTTTTTGTCTGGTTCTCCCCCTTTTTGCTTAGAAATTGGATTATTTGTTGTTGGGGACGACACTGCTCATACGCAATGAAGAGGTCTGGTCGTCTAAGGGTGACACGGTTCCTACGTGATGAGGAAATCTAGTCAAGGGATAACACTGCTCAAACATGATGAAGAGTTTTTGGCCATCTTAAGGAATGGTGATAACTCGATTCCTACGTGATGAGGATGGCTGGTTATCTAGGGTTAACGCGACTCCTACGTGATGAGGAGGTCTGGTTAAGGAATGACACAATTCCTATGTGATGAGGATGGCTGGTCATCTTTATTGATAAGATAGATAACACGAATCCTTTACGATGAGGAAGGTTGGTTATCTAATGTTGATGTTGCTCCTATGTGATGAGGAGGTCTGGACAGCTGATTTTGACTGATTCATTGCTTCGCTAATGAAATGGATCTTGAAAGCCCTATAAAAAAGTCATATAACATGATTTCATGTTGGACCTATGCCCTAAAGATGATCTAAATGCATGTTTAAAGGGTTATGCTCAGTTCAATCTTGGCATTTGAAATCTCTCATGTTCTTTGATCGGAATAAGCAAGATTTATGCGTTCGTCCATGCTTGGGCTTTGATCATGGTTACTTTCTTGAGCTCTCACTAAATATTCTTTGACTTGGTCCCTTTGATTTACCTCGAGAAAGTTTATCTTGCCCCTTTGATTCTTTGGTCATTGATTGATTTTCTGAGAAAATTCGATCAGAATGACCTCTCATTGTTGTGTCTTTAACTTGGGACTTCTTTTCTTGGAAGGTTTTTATTGAAACTAATTTCCTTGATTTACTCTCCTTTTCCAATAATTCGGGTAATGGTTTAGGGAAGTGTGTCTTTGTACGTTCTTTCTGGTGAGCACCTGTTTTGAAATCCCCACACTCTGACACTTTTCAGAGTAAGACATAATAATCGATATTGTTATTGATCAATAATTTGGCAAATATATGCAAGGATAATGAATCAAATTCAAAAAATTTCATTGAAAATAGGCAATGAGAAAGTACAATTAAGTATTATAGGAAGAACAAAGGATGAAAGTGACTATCAAATGCTGAGTCCTTCTATTTCTTCACCCCAAATCTTTCTTGAAAGTTGACATGTATCTCAAAGATTCAGATTGTACAAAATATGTGTGAGTATGAGAATCTTTCCCCTAACCGTTAGGCTTCCGAGGGAATCCGCCATTTCAAAACCTGACTATTCGAGCCGTCCATTACGGATTTTCAACTCGAACCCTCCTTTGGTTTCAAGACTCCCATTTTGGTTTTTCATCTTGAACCATCCTTTATTTATTTTTTCTTTTCTTTTTTTTCTTTTTCTTTTTTTTCATTTTTCATTTTTTTCATTTTTCATTTTTTAAGTGTAATATCGTTTGACCGAATCAGAATTCACAGGATTAGGAAAATCTTCTCCATCCATCTGTTAACACCAAAGCTCCTCCTGAGAATGCCTTTTTTACCACATAGGGACCTTCCCAGTTTAGCATCCACTTCTCTCGAAAGTCTTTTTGCATAGGTAGGATCTTTTTTAGCACCAAATCACCTTCACGAAATTCTCGAGGTCTGACCTTCTTGTCATATGCTCGTATCATCCTTTTCTGGTACATTTGGCCATGATATATAGCTCTCAGCCTTTTCTCCTCAATCAAATTCAATTGATCAAACCTACTTTGTACCCAATCAGCCTCCTCAAGTTTTAACTGAATCAACACTCTCAGAGAAGGGACTTCTACCTCAACAGGTAAAACTGCTTCCATCCCATATACCAAAGAGAATGGTGTTGCTCCAGTAGATGTACGAACGGATGTGCGATAAGCAAGCAACGCAAAAGGTAACTTCTCATGCCAGTCTCTATATGTTTCAATTGCTTTTGTGATGATCTTCTTGATATTTTTATTTGCTGCCTCTACTACCCCATTCATTTTTTGGTGATAAGGAGCCAAATTGTGATGTTTGATCTTTAACTTTGTACAGACTTCCTTATTAAATCATTGTTCAGATTCAACGCATTATCTGTAATGATTCTTTCAAGTGTTCCATATCTACAAATGATTTCTCTTTTTAGAAATCTACACACTGCTCCTTTTGTGACATTAGCATAAGAGGCAGCTTCAACCCATTTGGTGAAGTAGTCTATAGCCACTAAGATAAAACGATATCCATTTGAGGCCTTCGGCGAAATTGCCCCAATAACATCGATGCCCCATATTGAAAATGGCTAAGGCGCATTCATTACATGGAGTGGTGAAGGAGGAACATGTATTTGGTTATCATGAATCTGGTATTTATGACATCTTCGAGCAAATATGATACAATCTCCTTCCATAGTAGACCAAAAGTATCCAAACCTCATGATTTGTCTATCCATTGTGAATCCGTTTGCATGTTTTCCGCAAACCCCTTCATGTATTTCTTCAAGTATTTTCTTGGCCTCAATTCTATCCACACATCTCAAAAGCACCTGATCCTTTCTTTTTTTATAAAAAATATCTCCATCAAGGACATACCCCATTGTTAATCTTCTGAAGGTCCATTTGTCATTCTCAATTGCCTCAACTGGGTAGGCCCGATATTTCACATACTGGAGAATATCATAATACCATGAGAGACCATCCTCTTCCTCTTCCTCAATGTTACAATAATGAGCTGGCATTTCTCTTATACTCATCCGAATATTCATCATTAGAGATTGATCGTCGGCCTTGAACATAGCTGCCAACGTAGCCAAGGCATCTGCCATTTGATTTTCTTCACGGGGAAGATAAGTAAAATAAATTTCTTCAAACTCTTTGATCAACTCCATCACCAAGTTCTTGTATTCTATCAACTTGGAATCTGAGTCATCCACTCCCCGGGAAGTTGATAAATAACCAAAGCAGAATCATCGAATACTTCCATGCTTTTAACTTTACGCTCAATTGCAGCTTGAATACCCATGATACATGCTTCATATTCCGCCATATTGTTAGTGCATTCAAAGGCGAGCCTACTAGTAAAAGGATAATAATCTCCCTCAGGTGAAACTAGTATTACCCCAATTCCATATCCCACAGCATTCGAAGCACCATCGAAGTTCATTTTCCATGCTTTATTTTTTGGAGTATCTTCTTCAGTAACAAATATACTCATTAAGTCCTCATTCAGAAAATCAAATTTTTCTGACTCATAGTCTTCTAATGCTCTGCTTGCTAGGAAATCTACAATAACACTTCCTTTAACTGACTTCTGATTCATATAGACTATATCAAATTCAGACAACAGCATTTGCCATCACGCCATCCTTCCAGTTAGGGCCGTTGATTCCATCAGGTACTTTAACAGATCCAGTCTTGATATCAACCAGGTAGGGTGTTACATCAAATATTGTCTCAGCCTCTTAGTAGTCCATACTAAAGCACAACACAACTTTTCGATAGAGGAATATCGAGTCTCACAGTCAGTGAATTTCTTACAAAGATAGTAAATAACTCGTTCTCTTCTTCCAGTTTCGTCATATTGAGCCAACACACATCCCATTGACTTCTCAAAGACAGTCAAATATAAAATTAATGGTTTGTTTGGGATTAGTGGCATCAGGACAGTAGCATTAATCAAGTAACTTTTAATTCTATCGAAGCATTCTTGGCAACTATCATCCCATTCTCCTGGGTTTTATTTTCTCAGTAATCGGAATATTGGATCACATTTCTCGGTTAACTGAAAGATGAATCTGGCAATCTAATTTAACCTCCCCAGAAAACCTCGTACCTCTTTTTGCGTTCTAGGGGGTGGTAGTTCCAAAATTACTTTAACTTTATCAGGATCTATTTCTATCCCATTCTCACTGACTACAAATCCCAATAACTTTCTTGAAGTAGCTCCGAACGTACACTTGGCTGGGTTAAGCTTGAGCTGGTATTTTCTTAATCTTAAAAACAACTTCCTTAAGACTTTTACATGTTCTTCTTCGATTTGTGATTTGGCATTCATATCATCCAAATACACTTCTATCTCTGTGTGTATCATATCGTGGAACAAAGTAATCATGGCTCTTTGATATGTTCCCCCAGCATTCTTAAGTCCAAAAGGCATCATCTTATGACAAAACGTACCCCACATTGTCACAAACATTGTCATTTCCATATCTTCTGGGTCCATCTTGATTTGATTGTAACCTGATAAACCATCCATGAAAGAAAAAAGAGCATGGCTGACCGTATTATCAACCAAAGTGTCGATATGTGGTAGTGGAAAATTATCTTTGGGGCTCGCTCAATTGAGATCCCAATAGTCAAAACACATCCGAACTTTACCATCTTTCTTTGGGACTGGCACTATGTTTGATACCCATTCAGGGTACTTGGCCACTTGTAAAAATCCAGCATCAAATTGTTTCTTCACTTCTTCCTTGATTTTTAATAGCATATATTGTCTCATCCTTCGAAGTTTTTGCTGAACAGGCTTGCATTTTGGTTTTATTGGTAGCTTGTGCATCACAATGTCAGTATCCAATCCCGGCATGTCCTGATAAGACCAGGCAAACACATCTTTACATTCTCGTAGAAGGCTTATAAGATCTTCTCTTGTTTTTGGTGAGAGTGAAGTGCCAATTTTGACTTCATGTCTTCTGTTCCCAAATTTATAGTTTCAGTTTTCTCTTTATGGGGCACTATTTGTCTGCCTTCTTGCTCCATCATTCTAATGAGTTCATGATTTAACTCACATTCCTCATCATCCTTATAACCCTCAGATTCTTCGAGACGCATGTTATTTTCAAAATCAATTTGTGGTTCAAAAATATCATTACTCGAACAGTTGATATCTAAAGACCTACGAATAAAAAAAGGGTATATTTGGATGTGGACAAGAATTTTATCTAATATTTACCAAGAAAATAATTATCAATAAAGAATAAAAAATATTAAAGAAATTATTGAAATACTTGCTAAGATTAGAATGAAAAGAGAACACCATTTCATTAAAGCAATGACAAATAACAATTTGTCTTTTAGAAAAGCCCTATTATATTTGGGTCAAAAGGAGACAGATTTGTTATTATGCATTACTTTGAAGAGTGCTTATAGAACACAGGGAGTTCTTCAACAGTGTAATTGTTCAAAACATAACCAGGAGGACACGAACGAATTGATGCCAATGAGCATTCTCCAATAGAATCATCCGTGATAGCGTTGATGCTCAGGCTTCCCATTAAATCTTCAACTAATTATATATCTTCACTGTCCCATGATTGTTTCAGCGTGTCAATCACAAATCCTCCAGACACAAAAGATTTAGAGAGTGGCGGTATGACCATGGGTCCCCAAACAACGTCTTCTCCTTGTATTCTTACTTTCCTCATTTCTTTAAGCTTTTGTGCATCTCTGACTCTATCATTGTACGTTGGTCTGTATTCGATACCAAAATAATTTCTTTTAGGAACTGGAGCCAACCCTTCAGTGATGCCTTGCAGTTTCTTTCCCAGCCCTTTCCATACTTTTTCTCCTCTAGCTAAGGTCTCCTTTAACTGCATCTTTGTATTCTTCGAAAGCTGAGGAGTAGGAATTCTTTTGCCTTCAGAGATAAAAGTGGCATTAACAAATTCCAAGGAATGGAATGAAGACTCTAGTGCATTTTCATCTACCCCTACATATGGTGCATCTGTAGTGATAGAGGCAATAATGTCTTCTTCTGCTTTGATAGTCACCAAAGTCCCATCAACAATGAATCGGAGCTTTTGGTGAAGGGAAGAAGGAACCGCCCCAGCCATGTGAATCCAGGGCCTCCCTAATAGACAACTGTAACTCGGATGGATATCCATGATAACAAAATCTACTTCGAATGTCGTACGGCCAACCTTGAGAGGGATCATCATTTTCCCCATTATTTTGCGTTATGTCCCATCAAATGCCCTCACAGCATTGCCACAAACTTTCATCTGAGATACATCTACAGGAAGTCTATTCAGAGTGGCGAATAGCATGACATTCAAGGCCGACCTGTTGTCAATTAATACCCCAGAGATGATGACTCCCTTGCAATGTGTCGTAATGTGTAATGCCTTGCATCTACCCTTTCCTTCTTCAGGTATTTCATCATCATAAAAATAAATGAAATTATCTGCATTAATATGATTTACCATCCTGTCCACACGTTCCACTGGTATATCCTTTCCTACAAAAGTTTCATTCAGCACTTTGATCAGAGTATTTCGATGTGCTTCCAAATGCAACAGTAAAGATAGCATTGAAATTCGTGATAGGGTCTTATGAAGTTTTTCTACAATATTATACTCGCTGTGTTTCAGAAACTTCAAAAATTCCTGCCTCCTCAATTCTAACAGGTTCATTTACTTTATCATCAGGATCTTCAATAACCACAGCTCTTGCTTTATCAGCCTTTCCAGGAGCATAGCAGCTTCTGCTCCTGGTGAAAAATCCAACTTTAGCAACCTCCTCCTCCTTACTCTCAGGAGTATTAATCTGGCAGGTATAGTCCCAAGGAACACTCTTGTTACTCTTGTAGGCAAAAGGCATCGGGGTTTTGATCACCACCCTGGATGTTGTACTTCCACTACTTGCCTCGTAATTTGGTTTCGATATGACCAGGACATGCTTTTTTAATTTCTTTTCAGCTTCCCTTGAATTTTCTTCAGAAGCGCATATATATCTTTCATTCTCAATCATTCATTCTTCATAGAACTGTAACTCCT